>NC_092636.1:27069858-27395929 GCF_039555335.1 Amphiura filiformis
TCCTTGCCCCAATAATATACATAACTTTTGTTACCAGTGTGTTATTATTTGTTGAGAAAAATGCCAAAATAGTCACAAATTTACCACAGGGGTGTAGTACCCCCTTAAGTAAAAGTATGTATGGAATGTATACAATTATAAGGATATAATAACGATATAAAAATTCCTTTTAACATTGTCCTGTAAAAAATGTTTTATGTAACTTAATGCGTTTTCGTTGTACGAGATGCGGACTCCCCTAGCCCCCGAGTGAGCCCCCGAGAGGTAAACAGTCTGATTTTATATGAACTTCCTTGCGAGTTCAAATTATTGTTTTCAAATAATCTTCTAGTTCAAAATTATAACCCATCCAATGGTGTAGCAAGGGGTCAGGCCCCTCCCCTTGAGAAGGCTTGCCCCCCCCCTCCGTGGGATTTTGGGTGCTGACCGTCATGATATTAAGATTTCTAGGCCTTATTTGTACTTTGTATAGCTCTTTATTTACACATTTATATGTTGCATATTTGAAGTAGATGTTATCATATTTTTACCCAGCAAACACAAAAACGTTTTTAAAACATTTTAAAATAAGTTATATTTTGGGTTATGGTTTAGGTAAAAACGTTTTAATAACATTAAAATGTCGGGTTATATAAAGGTCATGAAATCGTTTTAAAACGTTTTGCATGAAAACACACTACAACAATATTTTTTATAATGTTTTCGAAATGTCATTAACTATTTTTGCAATTATTTTTGGCCAAATATTTTGTCTACACTTAAATAACATTATGTTAAAATATTTGCACCCAGCAAACACAGAAATGTTCTTAAAATGTTTTTTACAAAACGTTTTAATAACATTTAAATGTCGGGTTATATAAAGGTCGTGAAAACATTTTAAAAACGTTATTGTAAATATTTTGGGCAAACAATTTTTGCAAAATATTTTTTCAACCCCAAAATAACATCCTGTTTAGAATGCATGATTTGTACCAAGTTTTCAAAAATGTTTTTGGAATGTTATTAAAACGTTTTTATACCCTTTATATAACCCGACATTTAAATGTTTTCTGTCAAACATTTGTGTTTGCTGTGCAATAAATTACCAACAAATGTTTTTTAATGTTATGAAAAGGTTTTATACCATTAAGGCAGCTGTGTACTCTCAGACATGCATGTAGTAAAAGTACAATAACTTTGTAATTATTCGCGCAAGACATATAAAAGTATACATTTTTATAAAGGCAAGACATCAATGAATCTTAATATAAATATAGATTTGGTGTAAAAACAACAGTTATGAAGAAAATCCCAAAAAAGTGAGTTTTTGGCAATATATGTTCGGTACATCATAACAAAAAACACTCTTTCCAAAATATTTTATTTTGTTTTTATCTCAATCTTGAGGCTCCATTCCAAAAACAGTTTTTTATTTTTTTGATATTGGCCTTATTTTTTGAGATATTGACCATATAAGGCATCAAAATGAACTTTTTAAAATTCACAAACGCATATTTGCACAAAATGATGCCTAAAATCGGAAAAAGACCAAAATATAAAAAAATGGGAAAACCGTTTCTTGAGTCGATCATGCTTCATACGATGATCATATTTGCTTACCTACAGATGCTGTATTTATTGAGTTATCGTGTACCTAAATCGTCATTTTACCGAGAAAATGAACATTGAAATAATGGCCGTTGAAGTTTAAAGTGGTCACATTTTGCACTTTCATCGAATCTCGCATGAGAATGCGGCAGTTTTCGTTTTTCTACCTTACATTACATGAACATCGGGTAAATCCACGGCCCCTTGAGAAGTTTGAGCGAAATCCATTCATAACTTGATTTAAATCGGGGGAAAGAACTTAAAAAAAACCCACATTTTATCAGCTAAAACGGAGCCATTTGACCACTAGGTTTTTGTGAAATTAGTGCTTCCGTGTTGTTTCCATAAGATGCGCCGCGCATACAGATAAGCGTCGCGTATGCGTAGCGTATTTGTGCGTTAACAAATTGCGCGATACGCAACGCGATGCGTTGTTGCGCGCGTGTACCCTGGCTGGTACAACAAAGATTTTCTTTCCTTTTCAATTTCAAACACGAGTGGATTAGTGAAATAAGATCCTTAAAATATTGCAGTTGGAGTTTACAAATCTGGATTTTCAATCTTTGTATTTATAAAAAACATAACAAAGTACAAAAATATCAAAAAAACTCAATTTCGCGAAAGAAACAATGTCTATAGTACACAGCCGCGTTAATGTACCCTTTATATAACCCGACATTTAAACGTTTTCTGACAACCTTTTATAATCTTTTGCGAATGATGTCGAAAATGTTTTATGTTTGCTGGGTACATGGTCAGGGGCGTCGCTAAACCAATATAATTCGGGGGGTGTACAGTATGGTTTGCCGACGGAAATTTTTTGTAATTTGTTGACCCTCAAAATATATGGCTCTCAAAATTTGCCGACAATCACACATACCTTTGACTACATTTGCCGACAGTCACCTGGTTTTGCCGACAGCAGTCAAATTTTGCCGACAAAATTGTGTATTGGGGGGTGTCACGCCCCCCATACCCCCCTCTAGCGACGGCCCTGTACATGGTTCAATTTGCTTTTAACTTTCAGCACTAAATCATTTACCATGACAACCATAAAGCAGTTATAAACCTGTTCTTTTACCTATATTTTACAGATGTCATCACATGTACGACCATGTTACCGGTGTTTCTGGATAATTTTGTTCATCGCAGCGTTTCTACCTTTCCTTTTATTTTATTTAAAGTTCAGCATACCCACTACATTCTCTACTTCAAATAAATATAATCAGCGCCAGCGATTTCTTGATGAAAGAATTAAAGTCATACCTACCTCATTTGTAACAGAGATGGTGATTAGTCAGTTTAACACCACGGCAACCAATAACCACTCACAACAATTAAACTATAATCTTTACGATAAACACTACGATGAGTCATTGGATTATTACGATGGCCAAAGTTATAGAACTGAAATGGGCAAGCGTGCAATAAATCATACAGAAATATTGGATGTTAGGCTAAAGAAACCAAAAGTTAAACACGCACACAGAAAACGCGGGAAATTTAAACCGAGTCCCGGTATGGATGTATGGCAGTACGTGAATGATACGAAGATGATATATAACGGTACTCGATACTCCGATGCCGAGAAGGTTAAACTGATGAAGGAATATTACCCAGTGGTAAGTAAACACGACACAAAAAGAAACTCTTCAATTTCATAGCCCGTCATAAATCTAAACCTGCTCATGTTATGACAATTTGATTGACACGGTGCACCGCGGTGGTATGCAGCATCTTGTTAGCTCCAATTTGATACCGCATTTGCTACCAAATGCTCTAAATACACAATTGACCGGTACATGAAATATGGTGCATTTTCAAAAGTTGTCGATTACCTCAAGTGCCCGGTGTATTAAGAGGAACTATCTGTTATTTTTGAGAATAGTGTTGCCACGGTCAAAAATGGATTTTCTTTATACTTTCATATTTGATGGACCATGACCTCAAACTAACACACATGGGATAAATTTCGGAAAAATATCCCCGTTGCCATGGTAACAGGCAAATTTCAATTTTAGGCCTATTTTCACAATTTTTGCATTTTTCAGCAGTCAAATTGTCAAGTTTTGAAGCCAGTGTTACTAATATACACAATATATATATAATTTTTCTTTATATGGTATGAATAGGTCAAACCTTAGATGCCGCATTGAAAGTATAAAAATAATCACCAGATGTCAGGGTGGGTTATACCATTTATTTGAAATAGGGTGTTTTTCAATTTTTTCAAAGTATGAAAATATACCAACTTTGTATAGCTCATAAACCATATGGTAGTGTTCCGATTTCAACATCGACCACAGCATGTTGAGATGATACATTGGTCTTATGAAAAAGTTACATTTGAGCTTGGGGAAAACACATCTGTATATACAGTGTTGCCAGACATTTTCCTATTTTTCGAAATTCAACACAAATCTCACCTAAGTTAAGTGATGTGAAAATGAAACATCATCCTTTCAAGGAACATTTATTAGAAAGAGAGTTTTTATTCATATCAAATTTGATCTGTTATAATGGTCAGTGTTGTTCTAAACCACATGGGTGTTGCCATAATTGGGGTTTAATTGTGATTTTGTGGATATTTTCAACTTTTTACAAGTCATAAAAATACCAAAATGCATTTCTATAATTAAGAAAGAAACATCGACCTCGTCATGTTGAGATGATATATTGGCCTTATGAAAAGTTATTTTGATCGGGGGCGGGTAAGACATCAGTTTATACAGTGTTGCCAGATAAACCACATGGGTGTTGCCATAATTGGGGTTTAATTGTGAGGTGTGGATTTTTCAACTTTTTACAAGTCATAAAAATACCAAAATGCATTTCTATAATAAAGAAAGAAACATCGACCTCGTCATGTTGAGATGATACATTGGCCTTATGAAAAAGTTATTTTGATCTGGTGTGGAGGTAAGTTGCCAGATATTTCCCTATTTTTTCAAAATTCAACACAAGTCTCGCCCTAAGTTTTAGAAAGAAAGTTAATTTCATATTCAATTTGATCATCTGGGATGGTCAGTGTTATTCTAAGCCATATGGGTGTTGCCATAGCTGGCGTTTAATATAACAATTTAGATATTTCCAGCTTTTTTACAAGTCTTAAAAATAGTACACATCCTTAAAATTATTGTGGAATGAACGCAATATTAAGGTTAAAAATTAACCTAAGAACACTTAGTATGTGAATTTAAATTTTAAATTTGAGTTCGGAAAATATTTCCTTCCATACAGTATTGCCAGATATTATCAGATTATATTCAAAATTCAACGTATGTCTCACTTTAGGATTTATATTGTTTAAATCGCTGCCATGAATAAACCACATTGATGATGCCACTATAAATAGAGTTAATAGTGAAATGTGGATACATTTTCAATTTTAAAATGACATCTTATTAAAGTTATAGCTATAGTATTCCAATTTTTCACAAAAAACACCCAAAAAATTTGGCACTTTTATGGGCACTTTTGCCTTAATGCGCCCAATTTAGCGTATTGTCTCCACTGAAAACCCACCAATCGACATACCAAAATTGCTAAGGAACCCCCAAAACCGTGGCACATCCTCGTATACCTTTAACCATGGAGAACCCCCTCCGGAGTCCTCTTTTTCTACTTGAAACGCATATTTCCTCAGACAACTTTTATCAACATTTAGTGATTTTTTATTTTGCTTTAACCCTGCAAGTATCTGCAAAAGTGTTCATATACATCTCCTTCAGTCTTGAAAGCTTAATTTTAGTTAGCTGCTTCCTTTTTACAAGCTCATACAAATTCATGTCATCAATGAGCAGGGGATGCTTGAATGACAGAGAATTAGCAACAATATCACTGCAACATTTCAATGGTCATTTCTTCTTCAGCATGACTTTAAATATCATACTTTCGACTTTCCTGCGAGCTCCTCTCGGGAAAAGTAACTGGACATTAATTTGTCTGGCTGTGAAAAGGTTCTGTGCATTGTCTTTGACTATTCTCATATCTTTCGAGACATTTGCTGGAACTAGTTTGTTGCCCATTTCTTCCCCATATCTTTTTTGCAAGTATAGTTGGGATGTGTACTTTAATAATATGGGGTAGGCGTAATTTAAACATTATCTTACTCTTATATGCATCTTTTTGTAATGTAACAATCTTATGTTATTTTAATTTATTTTAGCCTAGCTAGTATGTGTATTGGTAAAAATATTATGGGTTTTATGTATATTTAAAGTATACATGTTTGATGTTTTCTGTGTTGTATTTTAAGGGGTTCGTCACCCACCTTTGCACAGTATTTTTGTCGGACCTGAGAGCACACCAGACATACCAAATTGCATTTTGAATACGAGGAATGTCCTTCTGATATAAAATAATTTTGATTTTTTTTAAAATTCGCGATACAATAACAATTTTAGGGTAAATTATGTATATTGAATTTGTTTAAATTTTTTGACATATTACAGTCCTCAAAGTTAACTTAATAAATCTAATGATGTGTACTTAAAGTGTATGTAGCTGGGATGAAAACCCGACCACTAATCAATTAATTAATGTTAATTAAAAAAGTTGACCTTTCATAGTGAAGATATAGATTTTTTCCCAACAGACCTACATTTTTAGGTGTTTTGATGAAAAAATCTATATCTTCAATACGAAAGGTCAAATTTTCATATGATGGACGGCTTTTCATTCCAGCTACATACACTTTAAGTACATATCACTAGATTTATACAATTTACTTTTGAGATCTGTTAAATTTCAAAAATATAAATTTTAATCATTTGCCATAAAATTTGTATTATATCGCAAATTTCAATATATGTCTGATGTGCTATAAAGTCCACAAAAATATGTGAAAACGTCACTATTTGAACCCTTAAGACCTATAAAATTTGAAAATGTCCATATCTCACTATTAAACCGTAATTATGGCAACACCCATGTGGTTTGAAACAACACTGACCATTTATACAACTGATCCAATTTTATATGAAAGTAAATTTCATTCTAATAAACTTTCCTTGTGAAGGTGAAGTTTCATTTTCGCATCATTTAACTTAAGGGATCTAAAATGAGCGTTTATTGCGTTTCGATAGTATTTTTTGTGGCACATGAGAGCACCTCAGACCTATCGAATTGTATTCTGAATACGAAGCATGTCTTTCTGATATCAAATAATAATTTTCATTTTTGAAAATCACAATATAATACAAATTTTATGACAAATTATAAAAATTTGATATTTTCGAATTTTTGATATATAACAGTCCTCGAAGTAAATTATATAAATCTAATGATATATTCTTAAAGTGTATGTAGCAGGAGGAAAAGCCGACGGTCAATTGAAAATGTTGACCTTTCATATTGAAGATATGGATTTTTTTCCCAAAAAGACCTATTTTTTTTGGTGTTTTGGGAAAAAAATCCATATCTTGAATACGAAAGGTCAAAATTTTCAATTGATCGTCGGCTTTTCAACCCACCTACATACACTTTAAGTATAAATCATCAGATTTATAAAGTTTACTTCAAGTACTGTTAAATATCAAAAATATCAATTTTAATGATTTGCCATAAAATGTGTATTAAATTGCGAATTTCAAAATATCAAAATTATTTGACATCAGAATGACATTCTTCGTATTCAGAATGCATTTCGATATGTCTGATGTGCTCTAATGTCCCAAAATAAATACTGTCCAAACGTTCATACCCCAGCCCTTAAGGTGAGACTTGTGTTAAATTTCGAAAAAAAGGAAAATATCTGGCAACACTGTATAAAGATATGTTTTTCCCAAGCTTAAGTGTAATTTTTTCATAAGACCAAATATGTATCATTTCACATGGTGAAGTTGATGTTCCACTTTCACATATTTTTTAAGGAATGCATGCCATGGTATTTTGGTATTTTTAAAACTTGTAAAAAGTTGAAAATAACCACATCTCACTATTTAACCCTAATTATGGCAACACCCATGTGGATCGGAACAACATGTCTGGAAAATGTCTGGCAACACTGTATAAACAGATGTTTTTCCCCAAGCTCAAATGTAAATTTTTCATAAGACCGATGTATCATCTCAACATGATGAGGTCGATGTTTCATTTTCACATCTTTATTTTAGGAATGCATGTCATTGTATTTTGGTATTTTTAAGACTGAAAATAGCTGAAAAAGCTGAAAAATGTCCATATCTTACACAATTAAACCCCGATTTGGGCAACACCCATGTGGTTTGGAGCAACACTGACCTAATAACTGATCAAATTTGATATGAAATTAACTTTCTTTCTAAAAAATGTTCCTTGAAAGGGTGAAGTTTCATTTTAACATCATTTAACTTAAGGTGAGACTTGTGCTGAATTTCGAAAAAATAGGAAAATGTCTGGCAACACTGTATAAACAGATGTTTTTTCCCCAAGCTCAAATGTAAATTTTTCATAAGATCAATGTATCATCTCAACATGCTGTGGTCGATGTTGAAATCGGAGCACTACCATATGGTTTATGAGCTATACAAAGTTGGTATATTTTCATACTTTGAAAAAATTGAAAAACACCCTTATTTCAAATAAATGGTATAACCCAACCTGACATCTGGTGATTATTTTTATACTTTCAATGCGGCATCTAAGGTTTGACCTATTCACACCTTATAAAGAAAACAGTATATATATATTGTGTATATTAGTAACACTGGCTTCAAAACTTGACAAATTGACTGCTGAAAAATGCAAAAATTGTGAAAATAGGCATAAAATGAAAATTTGGCTGTTACCATGGCAACGGAGATATTTTTCCCAAATTTATTTCATGTGTGTTTGTTTCAGGTCAAGGTCCATCAAATATGAAAGTTTAAAGGAAATCCATTTTTGACCGTGGCAAACATTTTTAAAAATTCTCCAAAATAACAGATAATGCCTCTTAAATTGTTAATTTAAAACGCGTGGATTGCTTGGGCATGGTAAATTAGGTATATATAGGGCATGATGCGATCGATATGACCTAGCGGTTGCTTCGGGCTGTGTATGTTATGGTCGCTTCTTTTTTAGTTTGCAACTTTTACAAATGCACCAAATTTCATGTAGGCCTACTTGTATAAATCTTTGTCAATTTAGAGGTTTTTATAGCAAATGTGTTATTAAATTAGACTAACAAGATCAAGATACTGCACACGACGGTATCAATCGAATCGTCACAACATGAGCCGGTTTAGATTTATGACGGGTCACATAAGTGAGGAATTTCTTTTTGGTGTCGGGTTTATTATGTTACGCTAACAAGATAGGCTTTCCTTATTTTGGTTCTCCACTGACAAGTAGTTTCTTGAATGTGGTCCCTCACGATAGGCCTACAGGGTGAGAGTGTTCATGAAAGATTGGTACCGGAGCTAATTTGGTTCCTTTGCCTACTTGCAAGGATAAATATCAAAATTGAAACTCACTAGTGGGTCTTTTCACTATAAAGCTATACCGCAATATCAACGTAGGCTTTCCTTATTTTGGTTATCCACAGAGAAATGGCTTATTATATTCACTATAAAGCAATTGTAAAATCAACGTAGGCTTTCCTTATTTTGGATGTCCACCGAGAAACTGTTTCTAAATATATATATGTTTTTCACCATAAACAATTGTACAATTAACGCAGGCTTTCCTTATTTTGGGTGTCCGACGGGAAACAAATTTCACTATAAAGCAGATAGACCAGATCGCGTCACATATATTCATAAAGCAATTGTAAAATCAACGTAAACTTTCCTTATTTTGGATGTCCAACGAGAAATAGTATTTTAAATATATATTTTCACTATAAAGCAACCGTAATATCAACGTAGACTTTCCTTGATGTCCATCAAGAAATAGTTTTTTAAATAAATATATTTCCACAATAAAGCAACTGTAACATCAATGTAGACTTTCCTTATTTTGGGTCTCCATCGAGAAATAGTTTTTAAATTATATCCCAAATTTTGTGCAGCATTTATGAATATAAAATCAGCAAAGTAATCATACATACATACAACATACAAACATACTAATCATCATAAGTAATCATTACAAATTTCACACATTATTTTCTTTTTCAGTTATTCAAGGAATTTACCAAGCCTCGTCTACCCAGCTACAAATCCCCATGTTTCTGTAAATCATACGCCAGTACCTCTTGTCTGAAGGCATGGGCGTGTCTACCGTATTTCTATCTCATCGGAGCGCCCAAGTCTGGGACGACAGACCTATGGGCTCAACTCCACAGGCATCCGGCTATATTGTACAACGAAAAGGAGCCACATTGGTGGAGCAGGCGCAATAAAGCAAGTAAGTACAATCGAATTTTAGAGCTGGGGTACCTTTCTTTGCCTCCCAGAATGTGTGTTTGTGTCGGGAGGGTGGACCATTCTTTCTTCTTATCTCTTTTTAAATGTGGTGTTTTGAAGATATTTTAATCATTTGAACAGTTTGTCATCTTCCTCTTTTCCGGGAAATTTCGAAGAAGTTCATTCATTGATCTCAGAGATGTTGTAGTTCAAGATAATGGCACGATATTAGTTCTTGACTTGTGTATACATGCATGCATCGAATGAAACGCATTATGTTTGACTGCTGTAATAGTTTATGTACCAGCGTATTTAATAATTTAGAGCAGTAATGGTTTATGTACCAGATTATTATTAACATCTACAGCAGTACTGCGTGTTTTATGTACCAGATTATTCAATGATCTAAAACAGCATTGGCGTATGAACCAGATTATTAGTCCATTATCAAAAGCAGTACTGGTGTGTGTTCCAGATTATTCAATAACCTGAAACAGTAATGGTATATGTCCCAATTCATGATCAAAAGCAGTAATGGTTTATGTACCAGTTTATTCAATAAGCTAAAGCAGTAATGGTTTATGTACCAGTTTATTCAATAAGCTAAAGCAGTAATGGTTTATGTACCAGTTTATTCAATAAGCTAAAGCAGTAATGGTTTATGTACCAGTTTATTCAATAAGCTAAAGCAGTAATGGTTTATGTACCAGTTTATTCAATAAGCTAAAGCAGTAATGGTTTATGTACCAGTTTATTCAATAAGCTAAAGCAGTAATGGTTTATGTACCAGTTTATTCAATAAGCTAAAGCAGTAATGGTTTATGTACCAGTTTATTCAATAAGCTAAAGCAGTAATGGTTTATGTACCAGTTTATTCAATAAGCTAAAGCAGTAATGGTTTATGTACCAGTTTATTCAATAAGCTAAAGCAGTAATGGTTTATGTACCAGATTATTCAATAAGGTAAAGCAGTAATGGTTTATGTACCACTGAGTTTATTCAATAAGCTAAAGCAGTAATGGTTTATGTACCAGTTTATTCAATAAGCTAAAGCAGTAATGGTTTATGTACCAGTTTATTCAATGAGCTAAAGCAGTAATGGTTTATGTACCAGTTTATTCAATGAGCTAAAGCAGTAATGGTTTATGTACCAGTTTATTCAATAAGCTAAAGCAGTAATGGATTATGTACCAGTTTATTCAATAAGCTAAAGCAGTAATGGTTTATGTACCAGTTTATTCAATAAGCTAAAGCAGTGATGGTTTATGTACCAGTTTATTCAATAATCTAAAGCAGAAATGGTTTATGTACCATATTATTCAACGATCTAAAGCAATAATGGTTTATATACCCGATTATTCAATCATCTTAAGCAGTAAAGGTTATGTACCAGATTATTTTTTATAATCTAAAGCAATACTGCATCCTTCATATACCAGTTTATTGAATAATCTAAAGCAGCTTAAAGCAAAACTGGTTTATGTACCAGATTATTCAACGATCTAAAACAGTAATGGTTTATGTACCAGATTATTCAACGATCTAAAACAGTAATGGTTTATGTACCAGATCATTCTATAATCTAAAGCAGTAATGTTTTTATGCACCAGATTATCTTTATAATCCAAAGCAGTGTTGTATGCTTTATGTATCAGATTATTCAATAATCTAAAGCAGAACTGGTTTATGTACCAGATTATTCAATGATCTAAAGTAGCACTGATTTATGTACCGGATTATTCAATAGACGAAACAATGTAAATGACATAACACTTTAATTCTTCACTTTGCAGTTGATAATATGTTTGGTTACTTTGAATATCAGCGAATTGTCGTCGACAAGAATCCAAATGCGAAACAAGGAAGTAATCTAATAACAGGTAAGCATACAGATTTCTGACAAAAATGAGCAGTTTTTGATAAAAGCGCCAAATATGATTTTCCATGTCAATGTTTTTTCGTCCACCATTACAAGCCACCTTAAATTTCCAAATCTTTGAAAAATGCATGCATATTTATGTTCTAAAGACGCAAAAATAGTTACAAAATGCTGGCATGATAATAGTAATAAACGTCGGGAAAGATTTATGTCCATTTAAAGCCGAAATTACAAGGTAAAGTGAAAGAAACTAAATGGTTATTTTGAGGGTTTAACGTGGTGTTCTATGCGTGACTACTGAATTATGATATATTATATCAAAATTGTTATCTTGACCACACAATTATATACAACGAATTTTGCCGATTCCATTTAAGATAAAGATGGGATATGCCAAAATAAATCAGGTTTAAAAAATCATTATAAAAGTTGTACATTATGACTTTAACAATTAATTTTTAATATTGCTAATTTTGCTATTTAAGTTTTTAATTTTAAAGTGAAGTTTCAATTGATGAAATGCGAATTAGTAGACTTAACAAATCCTGTTTGTTTTATGCCGTCAATCATTGTATGTTGGGTCGAGTATTTAGTATATTCTTTCGTTTTAGGTGATGGTTCGGCTTCTACGTTATGGGACAATTTATTAATCATGAAGAGAGCCATATCGTCAACAGGACAATTATCTTTACCATTCACATGGGCTGAAGTGATACACTCGGTACAACCAGAAGCTAAAATTATCGCCGTACTCAGAAATCCTATCAACAGGTAACACAAATTAATTTGAATTTCAAAGCAATAGTGGGCTATTCCATTTCAAATCCACACTACCCCTATGTGGAAGATTTTGGAAATATCTTCCACAGGGGGAGTAGGGCCCTATGAATTTCAAATGGAATTAGCACATTACTGAAGTAACTCTATTTGAAATTCACCCTCCCTTTGTAGCCTTGTTCAAGGCCTTCTAAGATTTCCTCCCATCCCTCATGACCATTTTCGGGCTTCGAGTTTACGAACCGCCAAAATGAAGCCCTACGGGCTCGCAGGCTCAATCCGAGTTCGACTTACGCATGATTATAATCAGCCGCAGTCTGTGGCCCTCATATCATGGACTTGGCGAGCCCAAAAGTAGTGATAGGATTCAAGTGGTGGTCATGAGGGAGGAAATTGAGAAGGCCTTGAACAAGGCTACTCCCTTTGTGGAAGATTCAGGTTGAATCTTTCTCAGAGGGTGTATGGAAATCAAATAGAGCTGCCTAATGTGCTAATTCCATTTGAAATTCATACTCCCCCTGTGGAAGATATTTCCAAAATCGTCCACAGGGGGAGTATGGATTTGAAATCGAATAGCCCATTGTAACAACTATAAATATGGATTTTTTTTTTATCTTTCAATATTTATTGATTTTTATTCAAACTGGATTTTTATTTTTGTTCACAAAATGTTAGTCTTCGCTTTCAGATATGATCAGATATATGCCCTTTTAATTTGAAATGAAAAAGAAAATCGCTATCTCATTCCAGCGCCTAATATCGTCACGTCAATGCGCGTATCTGTCCGTCGATCGCTACTAGGTCGATCGGCGTATGTATTATGACATTACGTGTAAATAAGACATAACATAAAGACACACAATTAAAGACACGTGATTCTCGCAAACAAGAGATTTCAGCCATCAAGTTTGGCTAATATTTTTGTTCGTATTACATGTGTTCTGTCGTTCAATTCAAATTTCAGATTTTGTCGCAAAAAAAAAAAGAATTTCTACACATTTATTGTTGATCCGGTAACTATTTGTTTTGATAAGATATACTGTTCATTTTGATAAGGTATATAATCACTTTGAACCGACAATCGTATTAAAATGAATTTCAAACTATATTTTGGTCATTTTTGACAAGAACCAATTCATTTTTAACAAGAACGTATTAATTTTTTTTAATGACAAGGCAATACTATCAAATTTTATGAGTTTTTTTTAATCATTTTGATATATCCGATTTAATTTTGATGAGAAATCTGTTCATTTTGAAGAGAAATCTGTTATATCCCTATCCGAATAGTGTCCGTTGTCAAATTTGACATGTTTCTATTCAAAAATGAGTAGATTGTTTTAAGAGTGTAGGCCTGCAGCACATGCAGGCCTTGATTGTTGATGTTGCAAGGTAAACATGGTACCGTAAATTGTATTTGTTAGTTAATTCTTGAACCAAAATCGACTACTGATTTCCTCCACATAATAACTATTTTGTTCTCCTTTATTTTAGAGTGATGTCCGACTACTACGCCTTCTACCAGCATCCATCTCCTGAATATTTTCACATGCTTCTGCTGGATGCTTTGCAAACATTCAAAAATTGTCTGAAAAGATGTGATTTGAGATTTTGCGCTAATCTTCCTTATCAACCGGTATGTTGATTACAAGAAATAATGATGATGATAATAATAATATATACTTCAGGCATGTAATAACATATCGAGGGGTCATTGACACAAAGACGTAACTCCGTTTTGGCCATTCTGAGAAAAATGAATTAAAAAAAGAAAGATAATGGTTCACATACATAGCAGTTACGTCTATGTTTCTATGTTCATTGTTTTCAATGGTGCTAAATTTTCGCAAAAAAATGGAGTTACGTCTTTGTGTCACTGACCCCTCGATATATGTAATATGTAATAATGGCGATATCTTACGGTCGTCCTCGTCGTACCCATCCGCTACGTTAATTACAAGAAATATTGTTATCTGTGGCGTCGGTTTCATCATCATCTCCATCCTCCTCCTCATCATCACCGCCACCGCCTTTATCATCATCCCAATATCATCGCCATCGTCACCATCATGTAAATCATCTTTAGGGAGGAAATCAAAACTCGACCGCCGGCTGATGGGCGGTTCCGTCCGGTTGGAGCCGATTTCTATTGTTTAAACAATGGAACGCGGTTCAACCGCCGGTCAACCGGCGGTCGAGTTTTGATTTCATTCAATAAATACCTATTATTGGGTAATTGGTGATAGTATGTATATGTCTATTCTATGGTCCGCTGTTGATATGAGCAAGATCTCGGAGAATGGACTATTCTATTTGAAATCCAGATTTCCCCTGAAGAAGATTTAGCTAAAGTCTTCTAGAAAATGTATTGTGGGTTTCAAATAGATTAATAGACAATTGGGTAATTTCCATTTGAAATACTCACTCCAGTTTGGAAGGCATAGGCAAAGCCACATATACAGGAGGAGTATGGGTTTCAAAAATAATAATTAACACAAGCCAATTCCATTTGAAAATCACATTCCCTCTGTGGATAACTTTTATTAAGGGACCGTTCACAAACACTTTTTAGGGGGGCCTGATGCAACCCTCCTAAGGGGGGCCTGGGAAAATTGAGTTTATATGCTTTTCTTTGGGGTTGACCGATAAGTTTCATGTCAAAAAAGTCGCCTGAAATTTTTGAGGTCTGTAAAGGGGGAGCCCGAAAAATTTTCGCGATAAATTTTTTTTGCATCAGGCCCCCCTTACAAGTGTTTGTGAACGGTCCCTAAATCTTCCACAGGGATATGGCTGATTTCATAATAACGACGAATTTGAAGACAGCGTAGGGATGAAATCAAAACTCGACCGCCTATTGACCGGCGGTTACAGGCGGCGGAACCGCATTTCATTGTTTAGAACAATAGAAACTGGCTCCAACAGGACGGAACCGCCCGGAATCGGCGGTCGACCGCCAGTCGAGGTTTGGTTTCATCCCATACAAAAATCTTGACGTTTCCAGTCGTCACTGGCATCCCGATTTTGACAATTAGTGCTCACGTTTCAATCATTATTTTTGTTCTTTTACAGAGAATTCAAATAGGCTTGTATGTTGTACACTTACAAGAATGGTTTGATGTGTTTCCAAGAGATCAAGTGTTTCTATTACGTACTGAAGATTGGCATCTACATCGGCAAATGAGAACACTACCAAGACTATTTGAATTTCTTGATATAGGTACGTACGGATTTAAAAAATAAAAACAATTGCAACGAGTTGATTTTATCAACATGAGATGAAATAACTAATTTTTTTTTCATTTTTTTAAATTTTGACCAACTTTGAAAAAAAAAAAATTATATAAAAAAGCCCGATTTTCGCCCATATTTCAAATATTTTTGAAGTTGATCAAAATTTAAAAAAAAAACAAAAAAAAATAAATAAAAAAAAACCGGGTACGGTTTTATACTTTTATCAGTTATAAATTTAATAATAAAAAAAGAATTTTTGACTCAAGAATTTTTGTTACGTTTCCCGAAAAAAAAAATCGAATAAAAATAACCCCTTTTTTATTGTCTCCAAAACTGAGCATTTTTGCCCAAATTTGACCTCACATATGGATTTGTCAAGTCTTTGCCATTCTAAATACTTTAGACCAACAATTTAGCAGTTATGAGGCCCAAAAGTCATAATTCCAATCCAGGGTTAAGACCAACCGTAACTCATTTTTTTCCATACAGATCCAATCACCGATGATGATCTTCCTCCTTTGTCGAAGAGAGCCACAGATGGTATAAATATAAAAGCAGTAACTCAGAAACAGGGTGAAATCTACGGACATATATGGACTAAATCAAAGGAACTTCTTCAAAACTTTTACAGACCATATAATCAACAACTTGCTGCCCTGCTGAAGGATCCGAGATTTCTATGGATAGATACGCCTACCCGTTAGGTCGAATTATTATTCATGCTTTCACTGAAGCACCTGAATATATAACTTTTGATTTACCTTCACAGTGGTCAATACTTAACATGGATTCCTGAAATATTATCATTAACAGCTTTAATATTCTTAGTGCAATGTTAAACTTTTCAAAAAACGAAGAAAGACATGATTAAGACATGCAGTGATGAGCTTGCAGCTTTTAATTTTTGATACTTTAAGGGGTAATTACTACACCCTCGATAATGTGTGCCTATTTTTGCATTTTTCTCAAAAACTAATAACACAGTGGTAAAAAGTATAGGGCAAGGCATCCAATTACTACACTGGAATTTCAGTGACCCAAGACAAGCGGTTCTTTATTTATGATAAGGAATAAAGTACCGCTTGGATGTACCTCATTTCCGATCATATATACTGAACCGTGTGTCTTGAGTCACTGAAATTTCAGTGTAGTAATTGGATTCCTTGCCCCAATAATATACATAACTTAAGTTATCAGTGTGTTATTATTTTTGAGAAAAATGCAAAAATAGTCACAAATTTACCACAGGGGTGTAGTGCCCCCTTAAAATAATGTTTAATGCTTCAAGTTTAAAGTTTTAAAACGTTTGCATTAATTATTCATGACAATGTTTAATTTGAAGCAACATTTTGTCCGAGAAAACTTTCGATTGGAAGCTAATTCCCAGCTTTAGTTCTTAATGTTGGGCAATATGTAATATTTCCGTTTCAGCCAAGAATGACAAATTATTATTTATATGTGTTCGAAATAAGCAAACGATGGACCGTGCACTTGCCCGATGGACAAACAGATATTTTACCTCCAAAATTGTGATTAATAAAGAAATAAAAAATAAATAAATAAATAAAACTGAACATACATTTTGAACTTGTCATTAACCATTTCACCAAGTTACATGTAACCGATGGTGCCATCAAAATAGCTAATTTGGAAGCTATAGCACTGGTTTTCCAGAGCAAAAGACTTGAAACAAATTAACTTTTTACACTCAGAGATATCACACTTTTGGGGGGAATGGTGAAATATACAAGAAGAATCTGTGCTAAGGATCTACTAGGATATGTGCTACAATGACCTATTATAGGGCCATGCGTTTTGAGTTGGGCCAGTAAATAGGTGGAGATGTTACATGCGCGCGGCATTTTAGGGTTCATCTTTTTAATTTTCTCAGTTAATATGCAGCTTATGTAGTTAAATTTGGTGTCAAATTAAAGCTTGTGATGAGACCAATTAAGTAAACCTTACAAAAGTTGTAAAAGTTATTAACATTTGAATAATTTGCCTCTAATTAGCATAATGTGCGGGGTGGAGGAGGATCAGGAGGAGGAGGATCAGGAGGAGCAAATTTAATAAAAGTGACCCCCAGGGTCATATGATGCAAGAGGTCCATTTCTTTTTTTCACATTTTTACAATTCACTTTAAACTGCATACTATAACACCATACAATCATATTCCAGGTAATATAATTTGCTTTGAGAAGCAATTTTGCATATTTTATTTTCCGTTCGGGTTACACATTGAAGTCAATGGGAAAATATGCCTTGAAAGAGGCTGGCGCAAAATCATTTTAACTTTATTGATCCCTATGATGTTATGTATTTAAAGCTCTGATTGAGAGGAATTCAAATATGGAACTTTTAAATATGTGGGGTGAAGCTAACTTTCTTTTTAAATTTGTCAAATTTTACATTTTTTCCCTAAAATATCTGGTATTTTCAGTTTCATAACTCATTAGTGTTACACCCTGTGCCATTTTAAAGTGCATTTTTGGATTCCTTGCTTCATTGGCAGCCAGAAAATGTATACTTTTATATATGTTGGGTATAATGTGTGAAAGATATTCATATCCAAACGAAAAAACATGCAATTTTCATCTCACGAAAACATGTAACGCATTACCGGCCCAACTCAAAACGCATGGCCATAGGCCTATAACACCTTAGTTGGAAAACTCAAGATCACAGCATATGGAAAGGTTTCTATACAAAAACGATTCTCTCATAAAACATCATGCGCACAGTTTCCACCTCGATACACCTGCAAGAGTCTCCAAGCATGCAGAGAACAACAAGCAGTGAATGTCTCCACCAATGTAGGAGCTGTGGAGCTTCTAGCTGAAAATGGGCCTCTTTGATTGGTTTTTGTCGAAACCTCAAGTGTTCTCTTCATCCAATCAGAGTTGTTTTTATATCAAACGAAAGCTAACACTCCCCCCTAAAAACACTTTTCGTCACTAGGTCAACAGATAACGCAATTTAATGTTATAGCAAGGCGAATGTGGAAAATCTGTTGAAAACTACCTATACAAGCACAATTTTTGACCAAAATGTAGGTCAGTTTTAAAAGTCAAAACGTCAAGTGTTCCTTACAATATTTTTCAAATTTTATGTCATTAAATGAAAAAGCACACTTATATTGTCCATATTCTCTTTAAATTGCAAATCTTGTGCAAAAAGTTACTATTTTCGTCTGTTTTGTCATACGGTTGTAAATTCAATGAACTATGACTTTTGCTTACAAATTGATATGTAGGCCTATGCTATGGAAAGAAAAATGCTACGTATCACCACTTTAAAAGAATGCTGAAATAAGGGGCAAAACTAATGGCAAAGATATCATTGAAAAGCTCGAAGAGGCAAAGATGGGCAGTATATATATTATTATCAAAATGGCGACGTCAAGAATTAGGGTAACTTGACCGCTCCTCCCCTTCTGGTCAGAGCATGGGATGAATATGCGCCATCAACGGATACACCGATGACTAAGCTAGATGGCGCTAGACATAGCCTGGACATGTCCCTGGGACATGTCATAGACCACGTACATTGATGAACAGCGTTCGTCTGTGTGAGCTGTTTATGTCACAACTAAAGGCCCATTCAGCGAACTTTTATGTAATGAAAAACAAAAAACAAAAAACAACAACAAAACGAAGAAAAACAAACAAAAACAGAAACAAAAACAAAAAACAAACAAACAAACAAACACCTAAAACAATTTTATATAAAATGACCTAAGTAGCGAATTATTATTCATGTAAAATAGCCCTAAAATGCCCGGTAAAATGTCACATTTTTTGTCACCTAATGTCCCGAGCCTAATGTCGTACGGCTTTTGACTTAACCGGGGGGGGGGTTAACGACTACGAGTAAGCTAAGTACATCTACTGGGGCTGTGCACTAATTACGAGCCATGGGAGAGGGTAATGGGGGGGGGGGACAAGAATTGTTGGCCAGCCAAAAAAAAGGGCCTACATTCATGGGGCGCCTTTTAAATAACGCTCTAAAAGGTAGTAAAAGGCAGTAAGCACTAAGTGGGCCTATAAAACGGTACGGAACTTATACCCAAGGTGCGAAATTCTGAATTCGGAAAGGTCGTCTCCGAGGGTTGCGGAAAGGTCTTTTAAAAACAGAAAGGGTCTCTGATTTCGGAAATAAATTAATTGTTGATTTGTTTCTACACTGTTTCCTCGTTGCAGAAAGGTGACTGAAATCTACTAAATCTTCAAGCTGTGCTGCGGGAATCGATCCCAGGACCTCAGAGGCAAAAGGCGATGGATCGCTGCGCTAAGGCTGTCGCTTTTGTTTAAAGGAGTATTTCTTGATCCTAGCATCCTCTTTTTATGACGTTTTTCAGTAGCAGATATCCACGAAAAATACTTATTCCCAAAATTTCAGTTTGCGAGCTATGCATGATTATGTGTATTACACTGCCTAGACGTATCTGCACAGGACGTTGTGTCCCTTAGCCCTGCCGAGTAAGCCTCCTCCATTCAGTTCTGTCTGTTGCTTGTGTCTTTGCGGGGTCATTCCCAGACGACAGGCCCCTCTGAATTTGTTCCTTCCATCTGGTTGGTGGACGACCTGGTGGTCTTTTCTTGCTGAAGTCATTAATGTAGGCTTGGTGGGGAAGCCGATGTTGAGACATCCTGAAGATATGCCTAGCCCATTTCAAACGTCTCCGGCAGATAACATCGTTGATGGAGCTAGTAATGTTGAGACTCTGTCTGATGGAATTGTTGCGGATTTTGTCAAGTAGGGAAACTCCAAACATTGCCCTAAGGCATCGCATTTCAAAAACATCCAGTCTCTACCGATCGGATTCACGTACAGCCCAGGATTCTGTCTCATAGGTGGCAATAGGGAGGATGAGCGACTGGTAGATCCTTACTTTCAGTGATCTGGTGATGTCATGATTAGACCAGATGGTATTTTTCAATCTACCAAATGCCCAGGCTGTCAACTTTGTGCGACATTTAATATCCTCTTCTACTGAGGGCACACTACTATCCAGAAAGACAAAGTTCTTTACTTTGTCAATGGGCATTTGGTTCAGCATTATATCTCTTTGATCGTCAGACATGATCTTGCATCTTGCATTAATTTTCATTCCCCAGCTGCTGCATCCTCCAGAATACTTTTCCCGGGATTGACAGGAGGGTAATAGCTCTGTAGTTGGCTGGGTCCAGTTTGTCGCCCTTTTTGTACACCCCTTTACCACAGTCTTCGGGGATTTTTCCTTCAGCCCAGGCGGTGTTGATGATCTTCAACAACATTTGTTTCAACATGGGGCCTCCTACTTTCAACACTTCCGCTTTGTTGTTTTTAAGCTTCTTGATGGCCTCTTCAACTTCATCTATGGAAAAGGGCAAACTTGCTGTAGCGGGGTTGACAGGATCCTGGATGGAGTTAAGTATATTACAGACTCTGTGGAATTCTGTATTCAGATGTTTACTGAAGTATTCCTCCCAGCACTTCATTACTTCCTCTGGGGCTGTTTTCAGTGAACCATGTTTGTCTTTGGCTACAGATTGAATTGTGGCTTTATCACATGCTAGTTTTGTGACTTTCTCATTTGCATGGGCTTCTTCCATTTCTTGAACGTCTTTTTCAAGAAGTTTTCTTTTCCACGGCTTCACTTGATATTTGATTCCCTTTGTTCAGCTTCCTAAAGCAGTTCTTGCTTGAAGCTGAGGGGTTGTTTAACATCAAGACTCTGGCTCTTCTTCTCAAGTGGCATATTTTCCTGACATCTTCAGGCAATCCCTTCACTTGGCGAGCCCTCCTAATACCAACTGATTCTTCAGTAATTTTGTTTGTGGTGTCTCTGAACTTAGCCCACAGGTCTTCTACATCAGTATCCTCCAGTTGAAGCAGGGGTTCAAAAGTATCACTGATCTTGGCTCTGAATTCTTCTGCAATCAGGGGGTTGGTGAGTCTACTGTCGTCATAGCTTTTTGGAGTTGTTTTCAATGATGGAATTGCCTCCTGCGTCTACAACCTTAAGTATAGTAAGGTTAGCAAATCAAAGTAAAGCAAAGGGTAAGCAGCATGCGGGAGAAAGGCAAGGGCATGCAGGGAGAAAGAGGGATTGGATCTCGTTCTTGTCAGCCATTTACCACCCAAATTACAGTGCCACTGCAGTGTTGTAATTAATACGTTCGTGTGTACCAGAACGAGATACAACATTGCTGCTAGGATTCTAGAAGAGACAGATTCATAGCTGACAAGCGGCATTTAAGAAGTGACTGTGATATTAGAAGCCCAAGACCTTCCCTTCCTATGCCACCTTTCCTACATGCTAGAAGAATGGTGTATTCATCTTTGTTGATGAGTGTCTCGGTTTCTGTCAGGTGTGTTTCGCAGAGGCCAATGATGTCAAGACCAAATCTTCCGTCCTAAGCGTCCTGACATTCCAGGTTCCTACATTAATAACACTGGAGCTCCTTTTTTGTAGGTTCCTCTACAGCAGTCTTTTTTAGAGTTTGCTGTTTTGTCACTATTGGCTTATTTGTCACAGTGCGGCTCCTTGTATTTGAGGCCTGCTCAGCTGTGTCTTTTGTCACATTTTTGGAATCTTGTCGACATCCTGCTACTTACGCCGATCCTGGTTGTCTTCCTTGTTTCTTCATCTGGCTGTTCCTGTGGAGATGACAACCAATCATCCGGCGGATTCTTAGCACCCCTGCCACCCTGTTGCCGACGCCCGGAGCAGCCACCGGGACTCGGGGCATTAACGGGGGTCGACATTCATGATAGGAGTTTACTCGTTACTGGGCACACGGCCAATAGCTTCCCAGTCGGATGAGTTGTTACATTACTTACATAGGGGCGGGCCACCAGCCACTTGCCTTAAATGTACACGTAAGGGGCACCTGTTGGTTTGTTCGGATTTTCCTTCCCGTAAGCAATATATTCTATATATAGCCTTCCAGACTGCTCCAACTGCAAGAACTTGACGAGCGTATATCCCCGATATTTACCATCATTGCAGTTCACGGCTGTAAAAATCTGTGCACAGAGCTTGAATGATGCAAGGGCCACCAATCTTGTACACTTCTGAGAGAATTTCGTCCATTCTAGGGGCTTTATCATTCGCTTTTCCATTCCGTTTAAAAGATTGTCCAAATGTTCGAGGTTGTGAAAGTGGAATTTGGTAAATTAATCACATTCATAAAGAACATTCACTCATTTGAGGTCCTGAAAGTGTTCCTGCCATCTGATCATGATGTCTTTTTTTTTTTATCAGATAGAGGAACTGTACCTGAGCCATAATACAGAGGAGAGGGGATTGATCACATTTTATTCATCTTTATTATTTCCATGGTCAATGCTATAGGCATGACGGATAGGTGTACTTTACAACAACTCCAAGAGTGCTGTTATGGTGGATGGCAACATCTCACACTCATTTCACGTATATCCACCGGGGTACTGCCGGGTGATGTTCTGGCCTATTCTTGTTCATTGTACTCATAGACTACCGGCCTGATGATGAATGTAACCGAGGCTACCGACTCTCAACATACCGCTGTCAGTCAAGTCGAAATGATCTGGATTTTGCTGTCGACATTGCCGCGCTTTGCTTGAAACTGCCATTTCACGAGCACAGGCACAAGTGACCAGAACAACAGGGGCAGCAGAACATTTAAGAGCTTCTAGGTCTTGTCATCGTACCTAAAACTGAGTATGCATTCCACAGTCACTGACACCACTATAAAGAAGACTATAAAATATTGCAGCCTCCGCGACCGCGAAATTGATTAATAACGGACGCATCACATACTGGTCTATCTCGAAAAACACGCATTTCGAGAAAATCGCAATTGAAAATCTTCGTATTAAGTTTACTTTTCTATTATTTAATAAGACTATGGATTTTCATGAAAGTGGTTTTAAATTAAATCATACACTTAAAAGATTTATTTAAGTGGAATCTTGAATTATATTTACGTATGCAATATTGCTTAAAACTATACTAAAGTTGTAGTTCTGTATGTGAAATAGTTAATTTCCCTATATCGTATTTAAAGTGCATCACATACTGGTCTATCTTGTGGGCTATCTCGAGTTCGCGAACGGTGACGTGACTTTAGACGCATCACATACTGGTCTATCTCGAAGCTTATCGAGATAGACCAGTATGTAATGCACTTTAAATACGATATCGGGAAATTAACTATTTCACATACAGAACTACAACTTACGTGTAGTTTTAAGCAATATTGCATACGTAAATATAATTCAAGATTCCACCTAAATAAATCTGTTAAGTATATGCTTTAATTTAAAACCACATTCATGAAAATCCATAATCTAATTAAATTATAGAAAGGTAGACTTAACACGCAGATTTTCAATTGAGATTTTCTATAAATGCCTGTTTTTTCGAGATAGATCAGTATGTGAAAACCGCATTTTGTAAAAATCATAGATAGTTCAAATTTAATATTTTATAACTAATTATTTAGGAAAAATTGAGGTCTGTAATTTGTTGAATTAGAAGAGCTTCGTAAAAAAGAACTATATACCAATTTTCTTAGAAAAGTCAAAAATTCAAGATAGACCAGTATGTGATGCTGTATTTCGTTCTGGTACACAAGAACGTATTAATTACAACACAGTGGCACATGACTGTAATTTGGGTGGTAAATGGCTGCATGATTCGCACTTTGCTTTGCTCTCCTTATTGTCCAGGTATCTTCGTCATAAATTCGTTAAGATCATTTGTGAATTTCACGATTGGATTCAGGCAACGGTGCCAGTTGACGGTGGCACAACAGAGCCGTTTCCGGTTCATCAAAACCAGGAGTGTGCGTTGGCAACAACCTTATTTGGTCTTTACTTGGCAGCTGGTTTGGAAACTGCGTACATATCAGATGCTTATAGTATGGATTGTACCTCCGCTTATGGAGTGGCATATTGGTGAACGTGCAAAGTCCTTATGTCGCGAGGAGTATGTTCACATGCACATGAGCTCATTATGCTGATGACTCTGCACTGGACGTGGGTCAATGAAGATCTGCATGCTATGTTGGGCCGGTTCGTTAAAAGAATGGGGTGTTACGTAATCAATACAAATGCCGCCATATTTTTATTCAGACAATGATATAAAAAAAATCTACACATACAATTTGTTCCTTAGCACTCCAGCTTCATTGTCTGAAAATGTAAGCCTCGCACCTGTTAAGATAAACTGTCCCGGACGATGATTCTAAAAAATGTTATGTACCGTAGAATTCCGTCTAGAAGCATATCCCCGGAAGCATATATGCCTCTAAACGAGGTTTTTTTAACGAAAGATATGAAAGGCCAATACCCTTCTCAAAAACATTGCAATAGATTGGTCTTACAAATATACATGTTTGTACAGCCGCCTTTATCAGTAATATAGTTGTTCAAACTCCAAATAACGTTTTTGTTGAGAGTGTCTGCCTCTTGTATCTTGTGTCAAAAAATCCTCGTTTAGAGGCATATATATGCTTGTAGACGGAATTTTACGGTATTTCTTTATAATGTTGCGATGAATTGTGGGAAAATCATGACGTCAGTACGTACAAGTACGTATTCGATCTACGCCTTTGTCTGCACTGGTAGCATTTGGACTTACAAAACAGAGGTCATTTAACAACCTGTTCCTTGTAATCCACACCACGATCCTGTTCTCTACATGGAGAACCTGTTAAATGTACCACCAGTTTCATCTATAGAGGAATCCAAATCCACGCATTCCTACACCTGACTAGCAGCCTTTAGTTGGGTAGCCGTCGGCTACAATGCACCCAAAATGTGAAATGATTCGGCCTTGGCGGAAATTTTAAACTGCATTCCATCACCTGTTTTACACCTTCCGCGAAAACACAGGGAGACAAAAGAATGATTAAAGTTTACAAGCTTCTACATGGTCTATTCGCTGTTGAAGTGACATAATAATCGGATTAACTACACGCGGTATCTATATGCATTGATGTACTTGCGAACAAAAGGACTATGTATGAATAGATGCGACGGGATTACCTGCGGAATTATCTTCATTATATATATTATTAGCTATTATTCTATTAACCCTCCTCGTCCTTGCATCTTCTCTAGGTGTTAGGCGGCTATTATTTGCACAATTGGACGCTCAAAACACCAGGTTGGTGCTAGCGGCTACCCAAAGATGTCCGACCAAATCCTGACCATGACTTGGCTCGTTGGATTCGTATAGCCGAGGAGTGTGATATTCATTGGATAGCTCCATCGATTTAGAGATCACAGGATGCATTCAGAGTGTCATCAGTGCCTTTGGATCTCTCGATTCAAGAGTATGGTCCAAGTATGGGATAAAACCTTCTTTTCCATCAGCGTGGGTGGATATAAAAACAAACCAGTGTAAGCATGTTTGTCCTACCCTGTCTCCTCTATTCAACTAAGACCTCCACACTGTATCGGATGCATATCAAAAACTTCCATCCAACTTTGCAACCTTAGATAATCAGTGATAATGGGTAGTTTCTGTGGGTATATTATGGTAGAACCAAGTCTCTAATGGAGAGGTGCTTCAAATAGTGGTGGTGGGTGGCAAATTGCCACAGGAGTTAGTGATGCGTCTAGTGCATATAGTTGTAGTTGTAGAAGTAGTTGTAGTTGCTGTTTCCCTATCCTTCATTCCTTCCCTTCTTATCCTTTACCTTCTCCTTTTCCTTGCTTCGCTTTGATTCTTGCTTGCTTGCTTGAAACACTCCTATACTACGGATGAACCCAACTTGCCGCTGGCTAGCCGAAAGGTGAAAAGAGAAGCAGATTGAGTAAGTCTTCTCCTGCCAGTACATAGCCTCTCCTATCTCAAGACTTCTACATAACCTCCACGTCGGTCACTACCGGTAACTGGGATCTTGCGACCCCAGGCAGATATGCAGGGGATCTCGGAGCAACAAGCGGCCCTAGAGGTGCAGTATGCATGACCCACCGGCGTGTGGATACGCTCTGGTGCTCACCAACGCTTGTCCCAGCTATGGGTTAAATAGTTAAGGTAGTCCACTACCTTAGGCGGATTAGAGATATAAATCTCTACAACGGCAAAAGGGTGCTTTGAAGGTAATTCATCGAACAGCCAGTGAACAAAATCAGGGAGTCCTGAGACCTGAGCAACAACTTGGCGCTTTTGGTTGGAGACAGAAGCAGCAAGTGCTGAGGGCGGATGAAGAAGGAATCTTTCTTTCATTCTCAACGGCCATTGGACACCTGTTGATAGGAGTTGCGACCATCAACAGTATTTAGCAAATGAAAGACATTATGATGGCGAAAACTAAAAGCACCAGGGTTAAAGCCCCTGCAAATCTTCCTGCTGGTGAAGCCCTTCACATCAATTGTGGAAGTCATGACGTTGGTACCTCAAATCCAACTGGAAGGGTGGCAACTGATGGCGGAATCAGCAGGGGAGCCCAATTTCTGAAATGTAAGAAACCAATTAATATTGCTACAATGAATACAAGGACATTGAAAAACCCGCACAAACAACTTGAACTATGTGCATTAGCCAAGAAATACAGAATTGAAGTACTTGCTATCCAGTACAGTGAACTCCAATTTGAAGATCTCCCAGAAGGTTTCCAACTGATAACAGCCTCTGCCTACAGAAACAAGATAGGAGCATCAATAGGTGGAGTGGGCATTCTTCTTAGTTCATCTGCTAAGATAGCAATGTTATCTGTCAGATTCATAACATCAAGAATTTTACAAGTTACACTGGGTGGAAATCCAAAGACTACCATAATTACTACCTACTCACCAACGAACGTCTCGGGTGAAGAAGATGTTGAAGAACACTACAAACAGCTGAATGCAGCTACAAAATCTGTACCTACTCATAACGTATTGATAATTGCAGGAGATTTTAATGCAAGAATTGGACTGGATGATGCAAAATTTGCATACCACCAAAACACAAACAGAAACGGAGACTTCCTACTTGAGTTTGCACAGGAGAACAACCTTATCATCACCAATACCACATTTCAGAAGAAGAAGTCAAAACTTTGGACATGTGTGTGCTGCCGAGTGGATTCAGAGCACAACTGGATTATGTTTTAATCAGGAAGAAGTGGAAAAATTGTGTAATTAATACACAAGCCTACAACTCTTTCACAAGCATTAGTGACTGCAAACATCCGACTCAGTCTAAGAGCCAACAACAAATCACCTTCAAAGAGAGTGAAATATGATTGGGCCAAACTAGCAACAGACCCTGAACTTCAGGACAGGTATACTCTGGAGATTAAAAACAGATATTCTGTTTTATCTGATGATAATTGTGCAGACCAAACACAAAAATATAATTACCTGATTCAGGCCAACAAGGAGGCTGCTGAAAAAGTAATGCCTAAACTACCAAAGAAGCAAAGAAAAGCACTTTGCTTTGACTCAAGAGTAGAACAAGCTAGACAACACCTAACAGAAGTCAACAAGAGACACGTCAAAGAGAATACCAAAGATACTCATTTAGAATTTGAGCAGAGCAAGGATGAACTAGACCAGGCATATGAAAGAGCAAATAGGGAGTTCATAGAGAACAAGTTGAAGGAATATGAAGAGGCCAATCTGAACCACAGACATAAACTAGCATGGGGTATCATCAATTGTGTTAGTGGTAGGAAAAAGGTAAGGAGTGGAAGACTAAAGGATGACAACAAAGAAGAAAGACTGAAGAAATGGCATGACCATTTCAAGAACCTACTAGGGAATCCACCACAAGTGACAATGGAAAATGAGGATATACCAACTATATTTCATGAACTACCCATCAGAACAGATGCTTTTGATATGGAGGAATACCAGAAAGCAAAGATGGCTATTAAGGAAGGCAAGAGTTATGGAGAAGATGGTATTCCACCAGAGGTGATCAAGAGATGCAATATTGACATAATCATACTTGATTTTTGCAATGCAATCAAGTACTACTAAACCGACAGAAACATAACCAGTGGTCCATCTTGAACCTCATCCCAGTACCTAAGAGCGGCGATCTCAGCCTAACAGCCAACTACAGGGGAATCAGCCTAAGCTCAATAGTTGCTAAAACATTCAACAGGATGCTCTTGAACAGGATCAGACCACACCTTGATGATAAGCTCAGACAGAATCAATGTGGCTTTAGAGAAAAGAGATCGACCACTGAGCAGATTCTTGCCTTGAGAAGGATTATTGAGGGCATTGAAGAAAAGAACCTCTCTGCAGTGGTAACATTTATTGATAAAAAAAAAGCTTTCGATACCGTCCACAGAGGGAAAATGATCAAGATCTTGAAAGCTTATGGCATCCCAGATATCATTGTGAATGCAATTGAAGACACCTACCAGGGTACAGAGGCTAAAGTGATGACCCCAGATGGTGACACAGATGAATTTGAAATTTTAGCAGGTGTGTTACAAGGTGATACGCTGGCACCATATCTGTTCATCATCGTCCTAGACTATTGCCTCAGATCTGCAATAGACGACAGGGAGGAGAGATTAGGCTTCACTATAAAACCTAGAAAAAGCCGACGAGTTGGTCCACTGAACATAACTGATCTTGACTTCGCAGACGACATTGCGCTACTATCTGATACTGCCAACCAAGCACAGGAACTGCTCAAAAACGTAGAAAACGCTGCACTTCGTGTGGGATTACACATCATATGCGAAGAAAACACAATTCATGGTGTACAACCATTCAACAGATGTTGAAATCCAAACCGAGGATGGCAGCTTCCTGGAAGAAGTAAAAGACTTCAAGTACTTGGGGTCGTGGGTCAGGAGTGCTGAGCAAGACATCAGAGTAAGAAAGGCAATGGCATGGAAAGCTTGTAACAAGCTCAATAATATTTGGAAATCGTCTCTACCCAGACACCTCAAAACACACCTATTCCAAGCTACTGTAGAAAGCGTCCTGCTGTATGGTTGTGAAACCTGGACCATTACCAAGAAAATTGGCAAAGCAATGGATGGCTGCTATACAAGAATGTTAAGATCAGCACTAAATGTGAGCTGGAAAATGCATATGACCAATAAGGAATTGTATGGGGACATTCCACCTGTGACCTCAAAATCAGCACAAGACGGCTACGGTTTGCGGGACACTGTAAGAGAGCCAAAAGGGAGGATTACATCTGATCTGGTAAAATGGAAGCCCACCCAAGGAAAACGAACCAAAGGACGTCCCAAGAAGACCTTTGTGGACCTGCTTCAACAAGACACAGGATACACAGTGGCAGAAATTGAGACCAGCATGCAGGACAGGCGGTTATGGCGAGCCATCATTGATGCCCGACAGCAAGAGTCGACGGAGTAAGTAAGAGTACCGGTAAGTAAGCTTCAAATAGCCAAAATGGGGAGTGTGACATCCTAGTGAATAGCCAACTTTGCTGGGTCGGTCATGTCGTGAGGTCCGTGAGGATGCCTGGTGACATATTAACAAAAGCTATACTATGTATGGTGAGCTCACAGAAAGAAAGTGAAAGCTTCAGTATAAAGATCGTCATCTGAAGACAGTTCGATGTTACATGGGAGACGAAAGCTAGTGATCGGGTCACGTGGATGAAGAAAAGTAAGAAAAATCCACTATGCTAGGAAAAAGTACCTTGAAGGATGGAGAAAGAGGCATCCATCAACTTTGACAACTGAGCCTTCAGTCCTTCACCGGGTCACGATGGGCAGTCGATGATGATGATGATGAATGCAGATTGGACATAGTATAATGCCAAAATATATATGGAATTCCGGTCACAACTTCTAAACCGGATTTCCCAAATCCTCTAGCTATGCCAGAAATTTTGGTATCGAGATATTGTGAAGCGTTTTCTGAAGACAGCTGATTTTTTTGACGTTGAGAAAGACGAAAGCTAGTGATGGGTCGTGAAGATTTACGATGCTGGAAAAAAGGTGGAGCGGAAACTGAAGGAGAACTTCTCCTTCTCTCAACTTGAAGAATAGTATAATGCCAAAGTATGACGGAATTCCGAAAACTTCTAAACCCTGATGCAAAAGGGGGGCCTGAAAAATTTTGACTCTCCTAAGGGGGGCCCTGAAAAAAATGACCACAAATTTTCCTGGAAAAATTGAGTTTATATGCTTTTCTATGGGGTTGACCCATAATTTTCATGTCAAAAAGGGGGCCCTGAAATTTTTGAGGTCTGTAAAGGGGGGGGGCCGAACAATTTTCGCGATAAAATTTTTTTGCATCAGGCCCCCCCCTTACAAGTGTTTGTGAACGGTCCCCTATGTACCAGCTTACGAAATTACCTTGACGACTAAGTAAAATTTAATACAATCAATAAGTGACATGTTTGCCTAATACTCTTTTCTAAGGGACCGTTCACAAACACTTGTAAGGGGAGGGCCTGATGTAAAAAAAATGTTATCGCGAAATTTTTTTCGGCCCCCCCCCCCCTTTACAGACCTCGAAAATGTCAGGGCCCCCCCTTTTTGACATGAAAATTATGGGTCAACCCCATAGAAAAGCATATAAACTCAATTTTTCCAGGAAAATTTGTGGTCATTTTTTTCAGGGCCCCCCTTAGGAGGGTCAAAAAATTCAGGGCCCCCCTTTTTGCATCAGGCCCCCCTTACAAGTGTTTGTGAACGGTCCCTAAATTGTATACATTTTTTGTTACAACCTGATTATAGAGATGTTATGAAGTGTCAATTCTGAAGACAGCTGAATTTCAGGGGAGGGGTGGTAAAATAAAATGCTTGTAACTTTACTTCTTGAGATCACATGGGATTGCAGGATTAGATATTGTATCTATTATTTACCCAAAATATGGTTTAGTTTTAAAATTGGGATTTTCCCCCCAAGTGTTCGGATACTTTTTTGGCGCAATATACTATGTAAACATTACAAATATACCAAAAAATCAGTTTTGAAAAAAAAATGACCAAACTCGTTAATTTTTAAAAAGATCGCAGAGGCTCCGGAAGATGTTAAATATTAGGGGGGGGGAGCCACTGGATCGTACATTATGGCTCCAAGGAAGGAAAGAAAAGAGGAACCGATAAAAAGGGGGTCCCTGCATTGATATGGACTAACTTCAGGTGGTGACCATGACGATGGGGGCCAATTTGTTTGTCTACAGATCACTTTCAGAAGTTGGGTTGGTCGTTCGAGAAAAGAATTTTTGTTTTCGTTATATCTTTTTTTTTCAGTTACCAAAAGTAAGAGTTTGTATGTAGCACCCGCTAACCAAAGAAATTCACATCAAAAACCAATTCAAGGTAAAAGTTACTCTTTGACATGTACTTGTCTGACAGACTTGAAATACTGCATTTATAAGGAATCGGATAGTAACGTTTTCACAGTATTTTTTGTGGGACCTGAGAGCACATCAGATACACCAAATTGCCATTCTGAATACTAGTACTAGGAATGTCCTTCTGATATTAAATCATTTTCGTATCTCAAAATGCCAAGAAGGTATGAACCCCCGAGTGGTGTCAAATGAAAGCGAAAAAAGTAAAGAATATGATAAAAAAATAATTTTCCTCACCAGGGGTGACACTCTTGATAAGACCTGGGTCAATATTCATATTTTGGGTCCTTCTCATATCTCGAAATGCCAAGATGGTATGAGCCCCCGAGTGGTGTTAATTGAAAGAGAAGTAAGTAAAGAATGTACTAAAATTATTTTCCTCGCCAGGGGCGACACTCCTGATAAGACCTGGGTCAATATTCATATTTTGGGTCCTTCTCATATCTTGAAATGCCAAAAATGTATAACCCCCTGAATGGTGTCAAATGAAAGAGAAGGGAGTAAAGAATATAATAAAAAATAATTTCAGGGGGAGACACTCATCATAAGACTCGGGTCAATATTCCTATTTTGGGTCCTTTTATTTTGGGTCCTTCTCATATCTTGAAATGCCAAGAAGGTATAACCCCCCTGAGTGGTGTCAAATGAAAGAGAAAAAGCAAAGAATATAATAAAAATAATTTTAGGGGGAGACACTCATCATAAGACTCGGGTCAATATTCCTATTTTGGGTCCTTTTATTTCATATCTTGATATCCCAAGAATGTAATGATCCCGGGTGAAAGTGGTTCGAAACATGGTATTTTGGGCCCGGGAGTACTCACGTATATATGGGAATGTAGCCTACCGCTCTAGATGGTCGTTTTTTTGCAAGAAATCCTTAAGGGAGTGTTCAGAAATACTTTAGTGGGGGGCTGGAATTTTCATGTCAAAATATTTGTTAACCTCCCCCTATTCGTGAACCCAAACCTTTTTGACCCCCCTCTAAATGGACCTAAAAAAATTGACCCCCTCATATTAGGTTCAAAATTATTTTGCCATTCTACATCAAAGGACAGAGGAAACATATTAATGATACTAAAATTTGTATTCATATACAATGTCAAATTGTACCCATGTCATTGATTTTAAAATATGTGGAATTGTGGAAATGTTTTATCATTTTCTAAAGTAGCTCATAAGTATTTATGCAACCCAGTATTAATAACATTTATGATTGAAATCAGTGGCGATGGAAGCATTACAATTTAGGGGGGGGTCGGGGACAAGCATATTTTGTTCTGGTTTTACTGGGACTTTTTGTTGCGGCGAAGCGTTCAAAAATCTTAGACCATTTTAGCCCAAAATACAGGGGCGCAGTAGCGTAGCCAGCGGGGGGCAGGGGGGACTGCCCCCCTGACAAAAATGAAAGAAAAAAGTGCCCCTCTGACCAAAGGGCAAAGGAAAAGAAAAAGGGCAAGGAGCCCATTTTTCATCAAAACTCACCCCGATCATGGGCCAAAATAGTGTCAAATACAAAAATTTCGCACATTGTCACAATAAAGCAATTTTCGTCTCGATTAGGGGCAAAAATAGTGTCAAATTCAAATTTTTGGCGCGCTACGCGCGCATATCGTCCCAATAAAGCCTTTTGGAAGCTCGAAAACATGTACAGTCTCTCTAAAAACAAAAATTTCATGTTGCAACTGCAATTTTTTCAGCTGTGCCCTGAAATTTTTTGCCCCCTCGACCAAGAAAGCTGGCTACGCCCCTGCAGGGGCGTATAGCCAGTTTTCTTGGTGGTGGTGGTAGTGGGGGGGGGGGGCAAAATGAAATTTCGGGGGCACAGACGAAAAAAATGCAGTTGCAAATACACATACTATACCAGTTTTGTTTTTTAGAGAGACCGTACAATGTATTTGAGCTTCCAAAAAAGTCTTTATTATGACAAAAATGATGAGATGAAAATGCCTTTATTGTGACAATGTGCGCACACAGCGCGCAAACATTTTGTATTTTAACACTATTTTGGCCCAATATCGGGGTGAATTTGGATGGAAAAAGGGCTCCTTGTCCCCTTTCTTTTCCTTTGCCCTCCAGATTTTCTCTTTCATTTTTTGTCAGATGGGCACTTTTTTCTTTCATTTTTGGTCAGGCTTCGCTACTGCCGAAATGATGTGTTTTGCTATTTTGAGGGGCCAGTTCGCGTGATCGCGAAGCGCCAAATTGTGCAATTTTACCCTATATTTGGGCCCAATGAATACGGTGCTTTTCGATGTGCTAAAAAAGTTGCACATGGTAATTATTGCTTTATTTTTTCTTTTAGGATTTTTAGGGGATGTCCCCCATGGAAAAAAAAGGGGGGAGGGGGACGTGTACCCCGGTTCTCAGTAAAGCTTTCTCCGCCTATAATGGTAAAGCAACCTGATTTAGTTGTATATCAGTGATAAATAAATTAATAATCTGTAGGCCTATACTATACATGAAACATTAGTTGTAAAAATTGTCAACACTAAAGAAGAGCAAATAGGCCTATATTGCAGCTTTTTAGTGATAAGAGCAAACCAGAAGGAACTGATACAAACCTCAAGTTATAGACAAGATAATTTTTAACACTTCATAATTATAGGCCTATATCTCTGACTATTGAATGACTTATCAAAATACATAAAGCACCTTATCAAATGTACTTTTGTTCCGGAATTACTGGAACATTTGCGCGAGCAGCGCGCGAAATATTTTGCCCCCCCCCCGGCCCTACGGGCCAAAAAACTTTTACCCCCCCCTGTTCATATAGGCCTACCTACAACTTTTTTAACCCCCCCCCCCTACTCAGAACTCCTAAAATTTTATGACCCCCTACATATTTTCCAGCCCCCCGGCCCCACCAGAGTATTTCTGAACACTCCCTAAACTTGAGTGGTCCCGAATTGAGAACATTTGGTTGAAAACTGTCAAATCAGCTGTTTTTTATGTTTAAAAAAAATCAAAAGCTATCAAACATCTGTCCCGATTGGTCAAAAACTGTCAAATCACTGAGCCGTTTTTCAGGTTGAAAAAAAATCCCTAAGGGAGCGATCGTTATTTATGGCAGGGGGGGGAATGGGTAAATTTAGGGGGGAACACGAAATTTTTTTGTGGTCTTGAGGGGGGAACCTGAAATTTTAGTTGAACCAGGAGGGGGATTGTTAAATTTTAAATGGAGAAAATTGGGAAAAATAAGGGGAACGCGAAAATTTTGAGCGGACGCGAGGGGGAACGCGAAATTTTTGTCGATATTTTTGCCAAAACACCCATTCCCCCCCCTGCCGTAAATAACGATCGGTCCCTAAACATGGGTAGGGTTTCAGAGTTCCAGTGGTATATGCTATACCCCTGTTCGAGTAGGCCTACCCCCTGGTTTGGGGGCTAAAAAGGAAGATGAATAGGGCAATTATTATTTTATCTTTTATTGTGTTATAATTTTAGAGGGGGGGGGTGCGTTCCCCGGTCAAATCCCATGCCGAGCTCCCATACAAAAAAAAAAAAAAAAAAAAAAAAAAAAAAAAATAGAGCCTCCCCCTCCCCGCTAGCTATAAAATAATCTTTTGCATTTTAATGTTAAGGTGGGTGTGGTCCACATATTAAAAATTAATATTTATTTATATGCATGATTATTTTTTTCCATTTATTCCTCATTTTGTTAATTATTCCGATCGGCGATGTTCGCGTTGTCAAGTGGGTGTGTCCTTCGAAACGACCCGACATGACCCGCAGGTGGAGCCCAAAGTTACCCGGATGAAAAAGAGGGTGTGGCAGTCGCAGCTGGGGCGAGCAAAGCAGCTGAATTCCAAAATGGCTACCCAGGCCCATTACATACACAACTCCACCCCTCCGAGTGACGGAAGAAATGACAGTAACGGAACAAATCTAGGCGCTAGGAATAAGTACTGTGATTATGAAAAATGCAACGAAGATGGTGAGTTGATTTTAATAGTATAACACTAAAGAACTAAGTTTTATTTTAGTCCGTTTATGTTGTCCTGTCAAAAACCGTCTGCTTTGCCCGAATGGGCATTTAACACGGTACGGGTTGGGCACATGCATTGTAAACACACAGCACCGAACCTATACGCGGTGCAATGCCCTACCCAAAATTTATTATCACCCGCTACCATTATTGTTTGGCTCGAGTCCTTCGTAATTTTAACATATCGTTACCGAAATTAGTAAACTACTGTAAAAAAGATTTGTAGAAATAATCGTGACATGCATGTTAGTGAATATGTGAGAAGAAAACGAGTCTGATTCTTGCGGGATTTTCCTTCACTGTGATCGTGCTATGCTTGCGATTCCCACACCCATTCAACCGCACCCTGCTGTATGCCTGCATGTATACTGTGTACTGTATTTACGGATGCGCTCACTGACACCGGGTTGTCTTCCTGTTATCACACAGCACAGGCATTAACATGACATGACCAAAATCGGCAAGAAGCTAACAGAATTGATTTATATGACAGGAGAAATATGATATTTGGATATAAAATTATTTTCATGTTTAGGTGTTAAAATCAATTGTACTAGCTAGCTACCTGTGTGCTATGCCTGTACGAATTATGTCAAGGTTTCATGATTTAGTGCAAGGCCCAGGTTCATCATATGACTGGTTCATTGAGCATGTATTATGTATATGTGTGTGCACAACCTGCCTATAGTACAACCAGTACATGTTGAGTATAATTCTATACTACCTGTACAGGCAAAATGATCATAAAATTTGTATGATTGTGTTTAAAACAGAAGACAAATCTTGATATTTATATTGATGTTTGGATCCAGTACAATTTTGGAAAAACCACGGTCAAAAATGGAAGCGATTGAATGTTACTGTATTTTATGGGTATTTCCATTTATATACACAGTGCAAATTCTTTATCTTTTATTAGTTATTTTAAATGGACACCACATTTATTTTTTGATTTGGTTGTGTTGCTTTGAGCATTGAACTGAGTTCAGGGGGTTTTGTGGCACCTGGGCCAAGGATATACAATGCGGCCCTTTTTGGGGGCCTGGATGGGGTTTTCTCTCATAGTCGGAGAAAATTTAAGGTTTCAAAATAATTTTGTGTACCCCAAATCAAAGGCCAGAGGGGGGGGGGGGCATGCAATTTCTGGTATCAAACCATTTTGAGATACATTGTACCACCCTAACCCAGGGAGTACACATTTAATCGTATCGGGGGTACTCAACTACTCAAGCATTTTTTTTAAATGGAGCAATGCAAGACCTCAGATAAAACAATCAAACATTACCCTACCAGTATTGTACAAAAAGAGCTAGGGTGAAACTAATTGCATATTATTTATTATGGCTTCTAGGGCAGAGCCGTAGCCAGGGGGTGCGATGCATCCCCCAAATTTGCAAAAGTATACAAAAAGTCCCAAAAAGAATTTGCGAGTGTAGCAATCCAACAAATCAGATTTTTAAAGCTTTTTTGGTCAAAAAAGGTCCAAATTTGGGGAAGAAAGTCCACTTTTCACAAAATTGCTCCCCCCTGGAAAAAAGTCCACATTTTCAAAATCAGCACCCCTCCCCCAAAAAAATCCTGGCTATGGGTGTGTTCTAGGGGATTTGCACCACTCCTGATAGCAACCTCATTTTCACACACCCTGATCTTGAATGTATGTCATCTTATGGTGTTTTAACTTATTTGTCCCACTCCTGACACCAGTGTCGTTTACAGTCTACACCGCTGCTCCCTATGTGGCCCGTATGATCACACACTTGGATGCAATGGCATAGCCAAGGGGAGGGGGAAAGGGGGGTAGGCTCCCCTTGTGAGGGGGTAGACTCCCCTTGTGAGAAATCTTGCCCCCCCCCCTTTGCCAAAGTTTGCCCCCCTTGAAAGTTACCATGCTCCCCGTCCCTTTGCCCACCCCCTGAAAAAGAGATGGCTGCACCACTGCTTGGATTAGCACATTATATAGGGCTGGACCAAGTAAAGTGCTCCTCTGAAGCACTGGACTTGATGTAGTGGCAGTGCCAGGAATTTTTTTTTGGGGGGGGAGGGGGGGCAAAGTGAATTTTGGGGAGAGGGGAGAAATCAATGAGTTTTGTGCAAATTTGCTGCAAAAAGTGGACATTTTCGCAATTTTGTGTTTTCGCAATTTTGACTTTTTATTCGGGGAAGAGTTCAGACTGGGTGGGATTTGTCCCACTCTTGACACCAACTTCATACTGTCACATAGACTAGTCTTACAATTTTCAGCACCAACCCTCATATTGCCAGTGGTAGTCCCAGTGGTTGGTGGAGAATGTGGTGGGGGTAGTGACATGGGGGGGGGGGAGGGGGGAAGAATACCAATTTTGAATTACTTTTTAATGTCCAATTTTACCGTTTTTGTTTTCATGGTGACTGCTTGGAATGGGAAGCCATTTTCTGATTTTATTTAGCAGGCCATTTTGATATTTAAATACTGAGTTGATTTGTTTTTATGAAGTGTGAGAACAATCACCTTAGCAGCAATGTATGCTGAAAAGAAGTCAGAGGAGGTCACAAAGAAGGGGGAATAGGTCAAGGGTAGGCCTACTGAAGGATCCCCCACTACCACTGCTGCAACCATGGCATGTTTTACAGTCTATTGTTGCAACACAAGGCATTTTTCAAATGGAGTAAAAAAGCCAGTATATTTTGGTTTTATACATGCATGCATTAGGACTGCCTTTTGAGGGGGGGGGGGCAAGAGCAATCGCTTTCTACTGCTCTCCTTACATCTGATATAGGAGAGTGATTTTTAGCTCTCCTTAGTTGACCATTCTCTACTTACATTCTATTGTAAATGCTCTAAACAGCTCTCCTTGAAGACTCCAGAAGAAGGCAGTCCCTGTATAAAACATGTCTAAATTAATTTGAAAATGCCCAAAGAGTTTACTTCTCTGCAGGAAAAATACTGAAAGAACAAAGATAGAAACATGTACGCTAGAGATATGGTGTGAATAAAATACCAAACTTGTTCTGAATCAAGTTCAAGTGAACTGAAATGAAGGTTACAGACCTAGTGACCTTGATGTATTGAGGGGAAACCTGGTCATATCAGAGAGTGGGATTTTAAAATCGGATTTAAAAGGTGAATGTTTGAAATTAGCCTCAGGGTTGGTTTGTGATCAAGTTCAGTGGTCAAACCACAGGTAAACTGCTATTAAAGGAGCTGGGTTATAAGTATGAGCCCTGGGAGGAGGGTTAAATTGGGGGGGGGGGGCAGTGGGGGGGTGCAAGAATATTTTTGCAAGCCAAAAAGGTGGGGGGGGGCAAGCAATTTTAGCATGTCAAAAATGTCCTGCCTGCTTACACTTGCATTTGTTATACCATTTTAACCAGAACAGTATACCAGAACGAAATTACAACAGTGGCCTATGGAGCAGTACAATACACATAACCCATTAACCATGCATAACTCGCAAACGCAAAATCGGAATCAACTGAATTTTTTTTTGTGTGGCTCTACTGACAAATGTCATAAAAAAAAGAGGATGCCAGGATCGCGAAATCCTCCTTTAGGTTTGAAAATGGAAATCTAAATATTTGGCATACATGTACATGTGCAAAGGCCGGGGGGTCCAAGGAAATAAAATTCCATATTTTTAAAAATGAAACTCAGTTTTGATAAATCTGAAAAGAAATAGTTTTACATTGTGTAGTTTTACCTTGTTTTGATTTCAAATATTTCCCAAACCATGAACTGATGAAGGACCTTTGTGAAATTTGATCACCAAGAGATAATTTGAATACAATACATTGTGGCTGACCTCCTCTTCTGTATACCAGTATGTGTAGGCCTTGTAACATGGAGGCCTACATTTATTTATGCTAGTTGCCACTGACTTTCTAGGCTTTTTTTCAGGACAAAAAATAGTGGAAACTCATGCTCTATGATAAACATTAAAGGTGATTTTTTTAACTCTCCCTTCAGAGCAGTGGCGTAGCCAGTGGGGGGGCAGGGGGGCTGGTTCCCCCCCGCTCGTCATGGTCGTCGGTCCATGTAAGGCCGTCGGTAGACGGAATGCATTGGTGAAAAAAAAATTGGGTTAACAATAGAATGTTTTTTACCCATGGTGACAGAAAAACGGTGAGAATTGTAAAAAAATATGATGAAAAATTGTGAATATTTTTTTTTTGCTCTTCACTTTTTCAAACCATGCAAAACTTTTTTGGGTCAACGAATCACAACTTAATACATTGGCAAACATATTTCTGTTGGTACATACAAGTTGTGCCCCCCCCCGGTTCCAAAATCCTGGCTACGCCACTGCTTCAGAGGGATGCAAATTTTCATGGCCCCCTTTTTTCATCAGCCTCTCCCCTAAGGGGTACTACATTGTACACCCCTGCCTATTTTTTGTGCCTATTTTTGCATTTTTCTAAAAAATTATAGCACATTGGTGACAAGTAAGATTTGTATATTATAGGGGCAAGGACTACAACTACTGCACTGGAAATTTTATTTCAGCACAGACAACAGTTGTGGAGTTACAGTCAAAAATGAGGGAAAACCAATATTTGATCAATAAATCAATAACTACTTGCCTTGAGTTGCTGAATTTTCAGTGCAGTAGTTGTAGTCCTTGCCCCTATAATATACATATCTTACTTCCCACCAATGCGCTATAATTTTTGAGAAAAATGCAAAAATAGGCACAAAATTGGCCAGGGGTGTAGTACCCCCTTAAGGTTAGCAACAACTTTAACCTGTTGCGATTTGGTAGTTTACAGCATCTTGTGAATGGTAGTGAGCTTTGGCAAAAATTGCATTGCTCAATTCATAGCGAGCTTGTAAAAGAATCTAAATATCATAGATACACTTTTGTAGGTCCTGTGGTTCTTGAGTTATGTTGTAAAAAGGGCTGGAACAACAACACTTTTGTAAAACGTAGATAACTCATTAGCAGCAATAAATTAAGCAAGTTTTCAAAGTATATGATTTGTAGAATAAACTTTTGCAAACGATCAAAGTGTTATTTTTCAATAATATATTGATTTCGATAATGAAAATCGATTTTTCAGTTGCTTCGACCAACAATACCTCGTCTCCCCTTAAAGTGTTTGTGAACATTCACTAAGGCCTACATATTTTGGTCTTACTAACTGTATAGTCAGTAGCCTAAAACTGTATAGTCAGTAGCCCGATTGTGAAAGCAATTTTGGAACTACACAATCGACATAGACTAAATCTACTTCAATATTATTATTATTTTGGTTGGTGTTGTGTGCTGCCTAAATCCTATGTTATATTTTGTTCACCACGCCTTATTGTGTTTCGGAACCCACCCATGCTTTTCATTTGCCCTTTAGTCTGACATAGAACAATAGATATCAAGTTTGTGTGGTTTAGTTGGAATTTAAAGTGATTGAAAAAGTTGGGCAAGTTCTTCCAAGCAGAGTGCAACAAGTGTCGCTATGACTATGAGCCAAAAATGGTTGCATGTCCTATGTCGCATGTCATTAACAGCTATTAACCTCCATGTAATAATGTGCAAACGTCTGGGGTCAGATAACTGTGTCCTGAGAGATGAGCATGTTCAAGTTACAAAGTGTAACTTTCCTTTTACCTTGCCAAGAAGGCTGTTGTATTCAACACTCAACAGCTCAGTATTGTCATATTGGGGCCCTGTGTAGGGAATTGGAATGGGATCTTTCTTTGGAGTGAATTTCCCCCCAAAATTTTATTGAAAGTCAGAAGGTATACATTTATAATGCCCATGTTGAGTAACACCCTAGAGTCAGTGGCATGCCCAGGGAGGAGTCTTTAGGGGGGGGCTTCTCAGGTTGGCACAGGCACCCCTCTGCATCGTACACTGCGATCAAAGTAAACTTTCTCTAAAATCTCCCCCACTCCCACCCCACCCAAATATTATTCTTGGCTATATGGGCCTGGTCAAGCCCCCTGGCGACTGGCGAGGTTTCTGGCATACCTATGCGAGACGTTTATGAATACAGTGCGTCCATGCGTCTCAATGTGTTAGGATTTTTTTTTGCAATAGGCAATTGTTTAGGCCTTATACCCTCTTTAGGATCAAAATAATGCTAATACCTATGGTTTAATAGCGCATTCTGAGGACCCGATTTTTGGCCACTATTTACAGTTTCGCAAGGGGAGGGAGAGAGACAGAAGTTGAGAGAAACAATAGAATAAAATAAAATAATTACAGATTCTATAACTCAATTCTCAATAAAAATAAGGTCTATGTAGGGCTTGTAGGCCTTGCATAATTCATAAACCTTGAAGAGAAGGATACATGTGTTTAAAATGAATAATTAAAGGTAATTTAATAAGCTAGCTATCCATTAGACTAGGAATGTTAATTCATCTGTTTCTTGCTTTCTGGATTAAAATTTAGACTGTAATCCAGGGTTGATGATATACAAACATTTTGGAGTTCAATAGGGAGCTGGAGACCAATCAGATGAGGATCAATTTATATTGGACTATGTTTTGCCCCGCCCCTATGTCTGTTACCTTTTTACATTGTATACAAAAATGCCGCTTTTTTAAAGTGGAGTTTGATGAAATTGTTGCCCAGGAATTGCTGCTCTTGATTTTCTTGCTAGACCGGTGTGAAACCAAGACTTTTCCTGTATCCATGGTCGGGCCCATGGTACCAGGATTCAGGACATCTGCATCAATAGTTCATCAATGCAAAGATCCAGGATGCAGCTGCATGAACCATATCTCAAGATTTAAACATTCATCTCTAGGAATAATGAGTGTGAATCGACCCATGGACCTAATACAGAGCTAGGGATCTTCATATGGAATAACTGGTAACTAGAATGAGTTTTATGTGGAGCATATGTGCAGCACATCCCCAGCTTGTGTTAGTGTTACCGGTACCATGTTCCATTCAGGGCGGATACAGGATTTCTAAAACCCTTTGTATCTCATTTAACCATTTGCAAGTTACCCCAGGCAAGTTAAAATACCCTTAAATAGTAGATGTAACGTTATGAAGGGTCCCTGTCAGGGGTAGCACTAGGATGCATTTCACTTCTTTTCACTTTATATTTATAATCAAAATATGAAATGTACAACTATATGTAAAGATCCTTGGCGATTAGATAAAACGCTCCTAATCAGGGTTCGGTTTTTGCCGGCAAAAACCTGTTTTTGCCGCAAAAACCTGCAAAAACTATTTTTGCCAGTTTTTGCCTGGTTTAAACCGGCAAAAATGGCAAAAACTGGCAAAAACTCACATATAGTCACTCAAATATTAAAAAGTGACACAGAAAGCTCATAAACAGTAACACACAACTTTTAACGAATCATTCAACATATTTTTTGTCTCATTAAGTCCTTAAAATGAAAAAGTTTTGAATTTGATACATGCCACATTTCGGTTAACTGCACTTGAGCAATGAAAATGCATGCCTTTAATTTCTTAATATATTGCTTATAATTACAAAATCTGGCCTTGTTACACTCGGGAACTTATTTTTGTAACTTAATTATTTGTTTTGAGATGAAATAAATCCCTTTTTTAGTTTTTGCCATTTTGCCGGCAAAAACTGCCAAAAAATGTTTTTGCCAAGTGGTTAAAACCGCGGTTAAAACCGCGGTTTTTTCCACCTGCGGCAAAAACCTGCGAACCCTGCTCCTAATTTAGGAGAGTACGCACTCATTCATGTTAATGCCTGGTGCTCATGCAGAAACAATAGTATACCTTATTATTTTGCTGATAATCATTGGTCTGGCAAAATTTGATTTTGTTGTGTGCATGTGTGCGATATATGCATTCTTTTAAAGCCTTAATGTACGATCTTTTTAAATTTTTAGATTTTTCTTTTTTTCTTCTAAAATGATAATATGCAATCATTATGAAAGTTCCCAATACATTTGGACGCGAAAAACATTGGGAATTTGCAAAGAAACAACATCATAAACTTCACCTCTATCACTCGAAACATCTCGCACGATTTTGATTAGGACAGCGAATGCGGCCTCAGAGTTAGTCTCCTACGCGGCCAGTTTGGTTATGTTCCCTCCACATGTGGAGGGAGCGTAACCAAGCTAGTTTTGTAGGAGACTACGGTTTGCGATCGTGGCCGACATAAAGTCATAATAAAAATTATGACTTTATGTCGGACTAACAGAAAAATCGTCCCGTTTTACTACAAATAGGGACGAATTTGACAGTTTGCTCATAGATTTAAATTAGAACATGTGTAAGTATTACAAATATGCCAACAAATCGGTTTTGAAAAAAATAAAGGTAAATTCTGAAAAAAGATCGTACATTATGACTTTAATGCATTAATATGCTGATTACGTGCACTGTCACTAGGATCCACAACATGCTCATCTATCAGGGGAACAGTTCTTAAACCCCAATACATTTGTACATTCATTGAATGACCTTTGAAGATTTGGGTACAAAAACTCATACTCTGCAACTTGAGGTCAAATTTTGCACTATAATTATGTAATTGAGGTTATTGGACTATGACATTGGGATGAGGCTCTTGTAGTCCATAGTGTGTGCTTATCATTAATATACATGTGTGTGAACCTTTGCAAAAGGTTCAGAATACATGTATTGTTTATTGCAGGATGTACACAATTTGGTCCCCATCTGTGACATTCCAGTATGTAGATTGTCATTATGTTATGCAAAGAGCTTTACAGAATCTGGATGCTAATTATGTATGTTTTCTCTGGGCAGTTTTAGGTGGGATTTAAATTCCACAATTCATAATATTTTAATGTTGAAATCTCTATTTTTCAGACACATATGCCCTGCCCGGCATGGCTTATGACACAGTGACAAGCTTTGAAAATCCTTGTAATTTAGAAGGACCAGATTTATATTGTTGTAAAGAAGGTAAAACATTTTCTAGATTGCTTCGCCGCAATTTATCGCAAATGTAGCCAAGGTGGGGGATATTAATTTTGCATCTAATGCTGCTGCTCTGAACAATGTGTCTGTAATTGCCATGGTAGCGTAGGAAAGCCTTATTTCTGGATATTCATGTTCATCTTTTAACATACTGCCCAGGGAAAATATAATCCCATTTGCACTAACATTTAATTGGTGATGGGAGTAGCTCTAGCCAGAAATGGCAGGGACGGTGAATGTATTCTGCCATAATAATAGCCAAGTGCTAGGCACACAACCACTTACAAATTGTGATGAGAAAACGTAAGCTGGAGGGGGAGAGAGCCCGGGAGAGAGAGTAAGAGAGAGGCAGGGTAGGAAGAGATGGGGAAAAGAGAGTGGGTGGGAGGTGTGGTGATTAATATTCAGATTTGTGTAAAGTCCACAGTTTGAGTAGTGATATGTCATAATTTTTAATATCCTCAGTTGCCTTATATACATATTCAAACAGAGTGCCCCCCTGACAAAAAATGTAAGAAAAAAGTGCCCCTCTGACAAAAAATGAAAGAGAAAATCTAGAGGGCAAAGGAAAAGAAAAGGGGCAAAGAGCCCCCTTTTCACCAAAATTCACTCGGATCATGGGCCAAAATATTGTACGCGCTTACATCATCCTAGTAAAGCCTTTTGTTGAAGCTCAAAGACATGTACAGTCTCTCTAAAAAACAAAACCGGTATATGTATGTAACTGCAATTTGTTTTCGTGTGCGCCCCCAAAATTTTATTTTGCCCCCCCCCCCAGACCAAGAAAGCTGGCTACGCCCCTGCCTCTGGGAGAATCCCCTGGTCAATTTTCACTTTGAAAGCACAGTTAAAGCAAGATTTCATATTCATTGATTGATAATTGCATAGGCCTGGTAGATTTCAAGATTTTACACAGGTTGGAATCAGTGTGCATGTAGGCCAAGAACCTTTATTTTGTAACAAATGAACTTTGCCCGGAAAAATATAGCTGAGATTTGATTTCATTGTGATAATATCAGGGCCAGGCCAGGCAATGCAGGCATACAGTGTTACCTGGTAATACAGTCGAGCACCACACCCAAAAGTATATGCAAAGCTAGCTAGATATTATTGTGCAGGGGTGTGTGCAGTAAAATATTATTGGGGGGGGGGCATTGAGGCAAAGTGAATAAAAACTGTACAAGCATTCGTACGCATTCAGGGACTTCCACTTGCAGCCATGGATCTGTCTTCCGTTCTGAAACCTATGTCTCCCTCACCAAATATGTTATTTATTTTACTTGGCCTAAAGGAAAATATGAAGTACATGTACCTTTGTTTAAAACAGAATGCATGGACTGATATGGGGTTGAATGATAGTGTACATGTAAATAAAACATACACCTTTATGCATTTGTGGCTTTAAAAAAAATTGATTGAAATTGAATATGAAATTTTATATGTAATATTCCCAGTTAGGTCATTTTACAGAATTGGGGTCAAGTTGCGTTTCATCTGGCAAGATTGTGTTTTTTAATTCCAAAAAATTTGGCGAATTCTGTATTCTGGTAGTCTTCAGACAATTTTTATATCAACCTACAAACTACTGCAGTGGTGTAGCCCGAGGAGCAAAGGGGGCAGCTTCCCCTGTGAAAAGTCTTTGCCCCCTCTTGCCCCCCATGGGATAGTGGCCACCATGATATTTAAGAGTTTTAGGCCTCTTTTGTAATTTTTAGCCCATTTTTGGCCATTTTCGTCAATGTTTTCCCCCTTAAAATTTGTCTTGGCCCCCCTCTTAAAAAGTGCTAGCTTCACCACTGAACTATTGCATGTTAACATAACTGCCTTCAAGTCATTTACATAATTTTGGATATCAGGATCATATTCTGATTCGATGAACCTTCTAAAGTTTTTGTCAGAGAAGAATGGCACTTGTGCAGGGCGTAAACACGAAAGCGGGATTCTGATTGGCTGAATCAATCGTTTGACAATCATAGCAACAGACTGATAATCTGATTGGCCGATTGTGCGTCAAAATGTTGCTCGGCGCAGATCGGCGCCCTTGGAAGGGAACTCGGGAACACAAGCTCTGTGTATGTCGCTCATTAACAGGGCATGCACGTCAATTTGAACAAGGGACCGCCGTTCAAACCGTGACGCCCCTCGAATAGCACGAATGGGTGAAGATAATCTGTAGCCCTTTTGGCTGCTCTTTTGAGCGTTGAGAATCAGAGAGCACTGTCTCAGTCACCATTGACTAGTACCCACAACATGTCCATCTATGATGGGCACAGTTCTTTAACCCCAATACATTTATACATTCATTGAATGACCTCTGAAAATTTGGGTACAAAAACTCATACCCTGCAACTTGAGGTCAAATTTTGCACTATGATTGTTTTAATGAGGTTATTGAACTATGTCATTGGGATGAGGCCAATGTGGTCCATAGTGTCAGTGCTAGTTGGGTGTGAAATGTTGCATGTCAGCAACACCTAAACCAAAACAGAAAAGTGTATTGACTTGGGTGTGGCATTACCAACTGTGCATGGTTTAAATCTACACTGTGATTGCTGTGTTAATTTTAAAGGAGCAAAAAGATAAATAAACGGCTTGGTAAGCTTACAGTCTATGCTACTTACATTTGTAGATCATGCTACGTTTAATATGGACATTGAACTGTGCATAATCAATGAACTAGAGCAAAATGAAAGGAACATAATGTAAGTTACTAGTGCCGTCGTCGACATGCCTTATGTCGACATAATGTCAACATCGGCACGTATCCCGACATGTCGACAAGAAAAGCAAGAAAAGCAAGTTATAGGCCCAAAATTACTTGTTATTCAAGGTTGAAACCAGAGAAATACTGCTACAAAAAAACCCAAAAAAAAATGCCAATTTATTTTTACAAAGTTGGATAAAGTTGTATATTTTGATTACCTTTGCTTCTATTGAACAGTCAGGGACACATTGAATTAGTATGCATTGCTAGCTGTTAAATAGAAGCAAAAGTAATTATAATGTAAAACTTTATCCAACTTTGTAAAAAAAAATTGGCATTTTTTTTTTTTTGAGTAGCAGTATTTCTCTGGTTTTTTTTTTTTAAATAATTTTTTATGTCGACACACTGTCGACGTCGGTATACGAATTATATCGACATGTCGACATTAAAAAACGGTGCCGACGACAGCACTATAAGTTACTCAATGCAGGGAATGTTTTAGGCATTTTATGAAAAAAACTGGGATTTGGTATGTCTAAATATTGATTGTATTTTTAAGATTTATGAACATAAAATGTCATTTTTTAATTCAAATAATTTGCGGGGGTTCAAGACTTCGCCATTTTCATACAAAGCATACAAATTGTACATATTATTTTTACCAGAATACATAATACAATTTCATAGGCCTAATTTTCCTGCAGGGGTGGAGGATCACCATTTACTTAGTTAAATGTATAACATAGTTTTACCCCCTCCCCCTCTCATACATACAATTTGGAATTACATGTATAAGAAAATGTTTAACAACCCCTAATACATTTTGAACATAAAGTTTGACATTATTTTATTTTACTATGGACTCAAAAGCAAAAGCAAAGCAAAGCATAGCAAAGCAAAGCAAAGCAAAGCAAAGCAAAGCAAAGCAAAAAGCAATGCAGAGCAAAGCAAAGAGCAAAGCAGAGCAGAGCATAGCAAAGCAAAGCAAAGCAAAGGGCAGAACAAAGCAAAGCAAAGAAAAGCAAAGAGCAAAGCAAAGAGCAAAGCAAAGAGCAAAGCAAAGAGCAAAGCAAAGAGCAAAGCAAAACAAAGCAAAGCAAAGCAAAGCAAAATGAATTAAAACAAGGTAAAACATAACAAACAAAGCAATACAAATCATATTCATGACATGATTTTAATGTATAAATCTAGTTTGGTAAAATATATAAACCCCAAATGTAAACATAATAACAGTTTCATGAAACTAAACGTTCTACCACTTTGGTTTTACAACTTATTTTTTTATCCTTTGACGTTACAAGAAGAAATCAAGGGACTTAATAGTGCCAGAAGGACCTATCTGTAATAGCTGCCTCAATTCTGACAATTTGTGATTTCTATCTTGTACACAATCTAAAAATACATGTATGACACCTGGCAGCTATTGCAGATAGGACATTCTGAAATGTAATTGGGTTTGTATTGAAAGTGTGAGTGTGTTGACCACAAATTATATTTGAAGAAACAGTTTAGATCACGAGTCAATCATACATGTAGACAGTAGAAGGTACAAGTCATAGAACATGTTGTAGAAACTGTTGAATTCAGGAGGGGGGAAGGGTACGTGTGGGGGAATGAATGCCCCCAGTCAGAATTCTTTCCCCCCCGGTCTTTCCCCCAAATCAGAAGTCTTGCCACCAGTAAACCCCTAAATTACAAAAAAATTCACCTTTTGCAGAAATTTTGCCCAAAATATGTTGATTTTGCACCCCTTGAAATCCACTTTGCCTGCCCCAATGCCCCTGAAAAATATTCCGGGTGCTGCCGCCACTGAGTAGATACTTCTTGAGAATTAATCCTTTAAAAGTCCAAAAGTCCTACATGTACATGTAGACCTGAACATAAAAAACTAGTCACTGTTACTAATTTTATTTTTTGTTTTCTTGTTTTTCCTCTTCTACTTTACCCTACAGACCAAGTATATAATCTCTGTCAGCACTGTAGTAAAATGTATTGGTAAGTATATGCAATTGATGACTTTTTGGCATCAATTACAGGTCTTTCGACTAATTTGCTAATCATGGAACTCTCGGTGTGCATGCAGCTTTGCAGGCACCAACACAAGTACAGTACAGCAGAAACCTTTGCAGAACATAGAGGCCTATGCTATATCACGCACTATGGGTATGTTTCATAATGGCCACAATTATTTGAAAGACCACATAATAGATTTTTTTCAGTAAAATAACCATCAGAGGCAAAATAATGAGTGCTATTCCAAAACTTAATCATTCTACACCCCAAGTTTCTTCTTTTACAATGTATGTTAGGCCAAAAAAAAAGGTTGTTTGTTTGTCCTCCACCGCCCACTCCTCAGATCAAGGCCTGACCAATATTTTTTTTTTCTATTTTTTTTCTATTTTTTATAAAAATAAGTTAAATTCAATTATTTTTTTCAGATTTGGAGTATCTCTGGACCTAGCTAGAGCTAAATACTAAGATCTTTCATGGTTGAAAGTAAAAAAAGCCCCCCAAAAACATTTTGTGTCTTCAATATGCAAAGTTATAACTTGTGTTCATGTCATAGTCTAATATTTTAGTGACTTCAAAATACATTGGATTTGAAATCATTAAAAGACTATGACATGAACACAAATTATAACTTTAACTGCATATTAAGATTGTACTCGGACACAGAAAACAAATAAAACTCAAACTATTAGTTTGCCACTTATGAAATAAAAATTTGGAACACTAGTCAGATATGACTTCACTCCACAACAGCAGACATAAGAATGATTTGAAAACCCATTGAAACCAATTCAATCAATCAATCAATCAATCAATAATGCCAGTGGAAAATAACAGGCACTTAAACCAGCCAATTGATTACATGAACCAAGAAAGTTTTATCGCCTTGCCAATCTTAATCTGTGATTAAATGCAAAAATTTCATTTGTCATTTAACTTTATTTAAATAAACAAAATTTTTTTTTAAGTGACCATGAATGATTGTAGCATTTAGCTCTAGCTAGGTCCAGGAATGTGCCAAATCCAAAAAAAAAAAAAAAAAAAAAAAAAAAATCCGCCCGCCCGCACGTCCTCTTTCAAAGCTGTGGAGGACAAACAAACAATTTTTTTTTTTGGCCTTATTGTTAGGTTATTAGGTAACACAAGTCAGTATTTCATCAAAAATGGGGCTACAAAAAAAATGGATCTCTTTTTGGTAAAATAATACATCATTCCCAGTCAGGGATGCAAGTTTTCCGAATTAATCCTTCCCGATGTTTTTAAGTGTGAGCTAGTAGTCCTTATTTTTGTATTTTTTTCGGATTGTGATATTTCATTTGCTAAATAGATAATAATCCTAGCAAGCACTTTGCGTATTCACATTTCGCACCTTTAATCCCCCGATTTATTTCAACCGATATAGATTATGACTACAGAAACATGGTGGCCATCTCATCATAGTTGATCTCAGGTGGTGGTCACCGTGCATTCTCTAAATTCAGTAAATTTTCATCGTCAACCATGTAATTGAATGGGATTATTTTGAAATTTTAAAACGCTTGAAATATCACAAACAAATAGGCCTATGTTAATAAATAATGTAAATACAAGCTAAAACCGTTGGGGTTCGATAATGAACCCCACAAAACTAACCGACATATGGAAAATGCCATACGGCCGGGCGGTTTCACAAGTTGCCGGCTCTATCATGCCACTCGCCGCCTGATTTATCTTCTTAACATTAGTGATAACTTGTATTTGTTTGCTCCTATAAAAGACTAAAGGAATGAAAGAAAGAAAGAATGATGGGAAAAAAAGTGGGAATCCTTTTTTTTTACATGAATTTCAGCGGGAGACTTTATTTAGTGTTGTGTGCCCTTAGTGTGTGGGCAGATGTAACAAGACTGGACCCATACATATCAATAGAGGGCAGAGTGCTCAAATTCACAATTTGAAGAGTTGATAGCAACTGGTCGTAATAATTTTCCACATAATAATATGATATTAGCTGTGAGTGAGACAGCAATTTAGTTTTGTGGAAGTGCACCCATTAAAAAAAACCCTGTTCTTGCATTGAAAATTAGTTTTCCTCATTTTATGATTCAAAAGTTTGTTTTCATTTGAACATTTGAATGCAGGGGTGGAATTTCGGCGAGAGTCCGAGAGTCGACTCTCGCAGAGACTCCCGTAAAAGTCCTATTGCGAGAGTCCATGTGGACTCGCGCTGGACATTATCGGCTCAGCGAACTTACGTTTTTCCATGTTTACAACAAGAGCAGTTTCCGATTTTTATCAATACTACCAATTAGTCAATAGCTGCAATGACATATTGGAAGTGAGAGTATTATGATGACACATATATTAAAAACTTAACTTTGTCAGTTTATTTGTTAGTTTGTTTGTTTGAATGCATTTTACGTAGGCCTATTTGTAATACCTTTTGGACTCCCGCAAGATTGTACAACGAGAATCCATTTACGGGAATCCATGGACTCTCGTAAAACTCTCTTGCGAGAATCCACTTGGACTCCTGTGGCACTTTACGAAATTCCACCCCTGGAATGGGTAGTGTCATTGTTTTTGTTGCAATGTTGGGCTTTTAGTCAGCCGGCCACTAATAACCCTGTACGGTAACAGGAAGTTGAAGCTTCCTTGGGTTTACCACTCAGAATGAACTAGTCAGTCATTTACACAGGTCTAGATTACATGGTCAATGACCACTCTGATAACTATCGCATAATATGATCTCGCCACTGTGTATATAATCTACGTCACTTGGTTGAACAAGAGATATAATTAATGATAATTAATTTGTCCATTATTAAATCAAGGCTGAGATTTGCATGTTCTAAATTTCAGGTATTTGTTGTTACAGGCCTTTAATTAACATGATTACATTTGAACCGAATATAATAATATTAGTGAATAGAGATATTCATTAGTAGGTAATTCAGGTTTGTAGACTGAATAAATTTCTTTGGCACAAAACCAGAATTTTACTCATGATTTACTGGGACAATGCAAAAATCCTTTGTAAGGAGTGTGATACAAACTCTAGACACATATCAGAGATGATCCATTTGGACCAGGAGAAGAGGGATGAAGGGGCCCACTTCTGAAGTCAAATATGCGATCCCCTCCTAACTGATCAAAATACACCCTCTGTAGTCGGGATCCGGCAAACCGAAAGTGAGAATCATATCATCCTGAAGTTGTCTATCGACTATGAATGATGGATAAAACCGTCAATTGGGAGTAAAATTCTGATTTTGTGTAAAATTTTTTTATTCAATCAGATATTTCCCAAGTTTGGTTTAGGTTTTAAACCAATTTAAAAATCATTTTTTTGTTCAAAATTAACTGTCACTTCAGCCATCAATTGAATAAAAAGCTGACAAGTAATAATATCCAAAAAATTTATAAATTTATTAACTAAATTAATGAAAATAAAGTAAATAGTTAACAAAAAAAATATTTATAAATGATTAAGCAAATGGACAAATAATAGATTAGATAAATTTCAATAAAAAATATGCTGTAAGAAATATGGCTATAATGGAATTACCTATAAGCTTATACAGAGTCAGGACAGGGGCCCCATGGTTTAATAGATGTATCTATGTGTCTATGCATGTAAAGATTGTATTTCATGTGAGCAGTATGAAATATGCTATTCTAGTTGAAATCTACACCCCCTATGAAAGACATGACTTTTAAGCTTCCAAACAGGGAGTGTGAATTTCAAATGGGGTTACCTGAATGGGTGACTCCATTTGAATTTCATACCCCCTGTGTAGGAGATAAGTCATGTCTTTGGTGGTGTGTGGATTTTAACTGGAACAGCCCAATATGGATCCTGTTTTGGTTTGAGGATAGATTTAAGGCATGTAATTCCAGACTCCATAAGATTATAGAATTTGCGCATCGAAGGAAGCGACTTGATTAGGGGTTTCACGTCCCATAGCGCCTGGGCCATCATGGATCAGTGTTAATGCATGATTAGAGCTCCAATTTGTTGATCAAATATTTTGTGAAAAATGATCCTGTACTCATTTCTTGCTTAAAACAACTTTTAAACCTATTTGTAGTATAGATTCCAATATTAATTAATCAGTCGAAGCAATAAATAAAGTATTTGTGAACAAAACAAATATTGGAACCGTAAGAATTACAATTTGAACACCAACAGGTAGTGAAAAATATGTGTAAACAGTCGTGAAAGACCTACTTTGCAAGTTTTCACATCGGTGATTGACCCTGCGTAACAGATAAGACTAATTAGATTAATTGGGACCAATAATAGGGCTGGGCATTGAGGCACCTGAGGCATAAGGCAAAATGTTGTGTCAAAACAAACGTAACAAGTTTTTGTCGAAAAGTTGCAACAAGAAAGTTACAAATGTAGGTCAGAATAGACATGATTTTATTTGCACAGGGATTAAAGGTCAAACACTGTGCTCATCTGTAGAAATCTTGTCGTCGTTGTGGATCTGGTCTGTGCTATACATAGCAATTATTGAAAGGAAAGGGATCCAGAGTTTTACGCTTTGCGATATTTATAGAAAATTATGAAAATGAGCAGGATGAATAAAAATTCCTTTAAAAAGGAAATGGGAGTACAAAGAAAAAAGTGCTCATGATGTAGGGTGAATTATGAGTGAATGGTGATGCAAATAAAATAAGGAAGTTGTAGTACTTGATGATTTGAAATACATATAGCAATTATTGAAAGGGAAGGAATGCAGAGTTTTACGCTTTTTATTTATAGAAATTCATTCAAATTACCAGGATTAAAATGCTCGGTAAAAATGGTGTTCCATTTTTTGATAGCTAAACAGATTTACTTCATTTGTGGCAATCAAATTTGCATTCATTTCTCCAGGGGGTCATTTCCTTGTTTCTCTTTAATCTTGTTTCTCTGCCATATTTCCTCGTTTACAAGGCAAGTCATGTTAAGGAAAAGAGAGCTACTAAACAAGCTTATAACCCTTGAGAACTCACTTTCTGTTTTAGAATCGCTCAACTCCTATCGGAATTTCCAATATATGAAGAGAAAAGCTATCCGGTATTTGACTACTGAAGAGTGCAGTATACTATTTCTGGCATGCCCGATGCTACATGGCAGCTAATTTCCCTAGGAGCTAAGTAGCTCCAACTATGATTGCTCGTGGTCTAATAGCTATGGACAGTGCCAGGATAGGGTAGAACACGCGAGAGCCAGGAAAAGACGCATCAAGCTAGCTTACTAGGCCCCCGATCCTGATTCTATAGCATTGTGATGGGCAATCTAACACACTGCAATTTAAAAAGAAGACACTCGTGGCAAAAAAAGATATCCCTCATACATTAAAAAAAATCCTGAATCCCCGATTGACCATTATTAAAAAAAAAACCAGAAATTAAAGCATTCGTAAAATGGCTGCAACGATTATTTTTCCATGCGTGAAGTATAAAATCACTGTCGCTAACTGGTAGAATACTAGGAGTCTCTGTATCAAATTGTCATTGAATACTAGTAGTAGCATTTTGGTATGTGTTGAAATAGCCATAATGGATTTCAGTGGTAAAAAAAACCACTGAGACACATGATTATTGACCATAATTAATAATAATTATTAGTAATAAATTGCAGAAAGTTTTACTGTCCAATTTAAGCTGAAATCAAGGTAAAATGAAAGAGACCCTGGCATTAATGATCTTGGCAGTTTAATGTGGTTTATTATCTGAATTCCGTTTGGGGGGGGCTCGAATATGAAAGTGATGTACCTGTGCCCACCAGCATATGAAACTAGGGGTCTATCGGTGTAGAAATTTTCAAAAAAAAGGGGATCATTCCGTGTTGGCATCATCAAAAATAGGGTGATTTTGTATGTGAGCACCCAAAATTTCACATCATTGATAATCAAAAAACTCGTTCATTTTGCTGAAAATTTCAATTTCAATTTTGAGGACACAATAGATTTGGCTGATTTGGACACATTTACGCTTATTACAAAATGCCTGAAAGCTTCATCTGAAAAGTTTGAAAACAATTAACCAAATTCATTCAAAAAGATTTATACAAAAATTGCTTTAAAATTATTTGTCACTGCATTGTGAATATGATGTATTTTATAATTTATTGAAGAATAAATTTGTTTGTAATAAGGGTGCTATAGGTACATGTATAAACCACAGTATCAGCACTGGTAGGGCATATTTTTTCAACAGGAGTACATATTGTTAGTCTTGGAGCAAGTTGGAAGTATTATAGCAAAGATAGACTATTTAGTACATGTACAGGTAAATGATGTGGATGCAGGTATCAGTCAGACAGGGAAAAGTGATACTTATCATGGGGTGGGGAGTAGACCTACTTATTAAATTATTAATGAAGTAAAAGTTACACAAATGGGAATGTACATGTATATATGCATCACATTCAAAATACAATGTGTTTGAAGTCAAAATCATCAGAATTCTAAACTGGAAGGTTTCGAAAGGAATTTTATTCAGATATTTGATGGAATTTAGTTGCATTGAAAAGGGAGCGCTTTAGACAGTGATCGACATTTGAAAAATTATGCCGGGCGCTTGTTAGGGAATTTAGGGGAGGGGGAGAGCACTAAGTAGATCTAAAACGGTAGCTGATGAGGCCCTACTTGATTTTGTGAGGAAAATTTGTCAATGCAATATATTATAAGCCCCCGATTGTCAAAAACATTTCAGCTCATTTTGTGGGAGCCACACTTGAAAAGTTGAACAAATGCACAAAAATCCACCAAAAATGGTACCTTTTCAGAAGTCAGTTATTTATAGAAGACATTTTTTGTGTAATATTGTATGATTTTCTGTGAAGTAATCTTATCCAAAAATCATTTTAAAAATCCATGATAAAATCTTTTAGTACCTGCTGCTGTTCTGAAATAGAGCACTCAATATTACAAAGGCAAATTATTCAGTCATGTGATGTTTGATCAAAGTCACGCAATTGGGCTACCAAACCACAAGTCTGGCAACCCTGTTATAGCGGAAAAATCCAAGTCTGTCTCCCTCTATTGGTGGTTGCTAATGACCGCCTACACAGATGTCATGGAGCATCCGTCCCATCTGACAGTAAGTAATATGTGCCAGTAATCAATCATTTACTTGTAGAGTGAGTGACACGATCTCATTTCCAGGGGAGGATGGACGTGAGCTTGACGTTGTTTATCATGATTATCATTTCAGAGCTGGGTAAAAACTGGCATGGTTTAATGTAGCATTGCAGATGCGAGAAAATCAATAAAAGTGGTCTTTCGGAGGTAATTCAATTTCATCACTGCCCTGTTTCTAATATGGTGGACATTATAAATATAATAAAGGATGATAAGATGGCTACTGGCTAGTACAGTGTGAACTTTTTTTTTTGGGTGGGGGGGGGTCCAAGTAATTACATGTTCAGGGTCAGTTGTCTGAGGGAGCAAATATAAAAAATACTTGGTGGGCATAATTTTGGGCCTGTGATACTGCGACAATTATACCTGCTAAGCATGCAAAAATGTACTTTAAGTGGAATGTTGTCGATTATCAGGCCAATTTTCAATTTTACACTATGGGGGTTAGTGGTTGAAATGTTCTTTTGGGGGTTGGTTTTTTTTTTTTTGGGGGGTGAAATGTTCTTATGGGAGTTGAAATCATGTGGGAGGGGTTATACTCTAACCCCCTCTCCCGGTCAACTAAGAATGTAAATTGTAAAACCTTAAAACACATCTGTGATTCTGAAAGATTCAGAAGAAATAATACATATATGAAAGTCAAAATCAACAAACAAATAAAAATTAAACCATAAGGATGCTTAAATTTAATAGAGAAATCCAACTGCACATGTGTGTTAATTCAAATGTCATGTGTAAGTTTTGATCAATCAATGGGAAAGGCTGTGTTGTTTTAAAATAACACAACTGAAAATTTATCAATTTCCCAAGGAAACCAATGAAAAATATGCTTCTCATTAAAATACGAATCTAATAATATACAAACTCTATTTAGCAAAAGCAATATAAATGAAATTTTAGAGCCTATATTGGGACATGGTGGCTTCAACAAGTATGGAGTATGCCTAAGACTAAGAGGGTTGTCCTACAGGTGCCTATTTTGTTGGAACTGGTCAGCTATGCTAATATCATGAGCACTTACATTCTCGGACTTCCAAATGTAATCAAATGAGTTAAATTTCAAAAAATCGGGCTAAGACTGGAATTTCAAATCTACATCTGATTGCCTTTTGGAAATGTGACTACCTGATGTCCATCTGAAGTCCTAGTACTAGTATATAGTTACGCATTCCTATAGCTTCTACATGTAATTGAATTGCTGTCAGTTGAATTCAAGTTAATTTAGGGGCTGTGTAATAATTATGAGCTCGGGGGGGTAACATTTCCAAACGGCTCGCCAAAAATTGCTTGCCCCCTTCTCGGCCTGCCAAAATTGCCTCCCCCCTTACACATGCCAAATTTTGGGGAATCCAAATTGTGGATTGTCCATTGAAGACAGGAATCCTTGATTTTTGTGATGCCTGATGATGTCATTGGGCATAAATTAGGGGACAAACTTAGGGATTGGAATCCACAAGACATAATAGCAACCCGGACTAACAGTTCACACAGCAGATTATACTTCCAGTATATGATATGGATATCAATTTCACATGTTTTATCATAATGAGCCATCAGCTTGTATGCAAATTGAAAATTTGAATTAAAGTGAAGACTATTGATTTAATTTGTAGTTTTCAACCCTACTACATCGTAACCATGGTAACTGGTTATTTATACTTTGGATAGAATTTTGCAATGAAAAAGGAATCTATGAAGCTAACCTCATCAATATCGCTATATCACCATATCTTGCAACCACATTTACCTTTAACCCTTTACACGCGGGTGTCGACTGCAGACGACAAGTTTCAATTTTCTCTTTTCCAAAGTTCAAAAATTTCAGAAATGTAACTTTTCATGACCATATTTAGAATCAGCATGAAAAATGCATTAAAATGAGTACAAACAAGCCTAGTATTGGTTCAGTAGTTCTTAAGAAAGCTCTTGATATTTTGAGAAAATACCTCAAAACTTGGACTTTTTATGTTGAAGCTTTTGCTGTTGATGCAGAGCATTAAACATGTTGTATCTGTATCATGGGATTGGGCTGTGTTGATGTATACCGTTACAATGAGACATTACAACCTGCAATACAGCTTTATCACCCTTTTCAAATTTCCAAACGACTGGCCAAAATTGCTTTCCCCCCTCTCAGCCCACCAAAAAATGCTTGCCCCCACTCTCGGCCTGCCAAAATTACCCCCCCCCCTTGCACATGCCATATTTTGGGGATCCCAATTGTGTCCACACATACAACTCCTTTGAAGACAGGAATCCTTGATTTTTGTGATGCCTGATGATGTCATTGGGCATAAATTAGGAGACAAACTTAGGGATTGGAATCCACAAGACATAATAGCAACCCGGACTAACAGTTCACACAGCAGATTATACTTCCAGTATATGATATGGATATCAATTTCACATGTTTTATCATAATGAGCCATCAGCTTGTATGCAAATTGAAAATTTGAATTCAGTAAAGACTATTGATTACTTTGTAGTTTTCAACCCTACTACATTGTAACTATGGTAACTGGTTATTTATACTTTTGATAGATTTTTGCAATGAAAAAGGAATCTATGAAGATAACCTCATCAATATCGCTATATCACCATATCTTGCAACCACATTTACCTATAATCCTTTCCACGCGGGTGTCAACTGCAGATGACAAGTTTTAATATTTTTTCAAAGTTCAGAAATGTCAGAAATGTAAATTGTCATGACCATATTTGGAATCAGCATGAAAAATGCATTAAAGTGAGTACAAACAAGCCTAGTATTGGTTCAGTGGTTCTTAAGAAAGCTCTTGATATTTTGAGAAAATATCTCAAAACTTGGACATTTTATGTTGAAGTTGTATCTGTATCATGGGATTGGGCTGTGCTGATGTATACCGTTACAATGAGACGTTACAACCTGCAATCCAGCTTTATTACCCTTTTCAAATTACAAAGTTTTCCCAAACACCCATTGCGAGATTAGCTTCAGTTACACACCCAAGGACTGGGCTGTCCCCAGTGTGGTAAACAGGAAAAGGGAGGGGGTAAGGCAAAGAAGAATGGGCAGGTCTATGGATTGGACAGGATATTAATCGGAGTCCCCAATCTTTAGCTACCACTCCTGCTTTAGGCAATGTTTTACTAGTTGTGTTCACATTGTCGGACGTACGCCTGGCGGAACTTGGTTGTTGCAAGTTGCTACGAGTAGCAGTAGGTGCTGCCAGGAGTAGTTGCGGTGTGAACGATGGTCAGCATAAGTTCCGCCAGGCGTACGTCTGACGATTTACTCCTGACAAAAGTCGGGAGTAGCGAGCTGGGCGTAACCTTCGCCAGGCGTAAGTTACAACATGAACTCTGCTACGCCTGGCAACTGGTGTAAGTTTGACCTTTTGTTGGTCGGAACTAAGAAATTACATATCGCGTGGTTGAAAAAGGTCACGAAAACACCGGAAGTGATGGCCGATGTTTACGCCAACCAGAAGCAGAAGTTAATGCTTGGTGGAACTGGTCGGCGTAGTTGCCGTAGTGCTACATGTGTAGGAGTAGGTTAGGTGTGGACACCCGGTAGGAGAAGGGAAAATATTTGTGGAATTCTTATCAATGTTAGCGTAAGTTTCCTCTGGGTGTAACTCAAAATGTGAACACCACTACCATTTAACCCCTTCTCCGATACTTAAGTCAAACGGGGAGGAAGGGAAATACTTACAATGTGTTTTGGGCACATCATGCCATCATGTTCATAAATGGCTCAACATTCTGTGTCCTGTAGGGTGGTACTTTGGCCTACATAATTCATTCTATACAGTAATCATTACTAAAAAAGCAAAATATCATCATACCAATGTAATGTATACTCATTTATTTTAATTGCTTTAATTGTAAATTTCCTGAAGCCTTCGTCTAATGAAAGGGGCGCTTGTACCCCCCCCCCATTGTTTACCATCTTGCAAGCTTGGTTACACGAATATAATACCAAATGATGGAATATCAAGTGGGCCCATCCTTTACACTCATTTGCACCAGAAATCCAGCAGCGTAGTATCATAGGGGCACAGGTAGGGGGTGGGTGGACGTGCCCCCAAGCCCCAATCATTTGAAATTGTAGGAAAATTGCTGAAAATGACTTTTGCCCCACCAATCAGGCCCAGTGCTCCCCAATCATGGTTGGTGCCCCCCAAAATGATAACTCTCCTATGCCACTGCAGACAAGCACAACTTTTCTTGACCCCCATTGTAAGGCTGACCTCAAGGGACCTTTGAACCACAAGGGTCAGGAGATGGTAGGGTAAAATCCTACCATATCTTTCTATTTTTACTCTTCATGATTTCAAATAAGCTGAAAGATTTTGGACCCTAAATTGCATTTGGCACAAAATTGTAGCTACACATAATCAGTGGCGGTGCTACAGGGGGGCAAGGCGGCAAAACCCCCAACATTACGTAAAATTCCACTTTTGTGCAACATTTGTTGATTTTGCACCCCCCTGAAATTCGCTTCCCCCCATGCCCCTCAAGAAAAAAATTCCTGTTGCCGCCACTGCATGTAGTATAAAACCTGTTCTTCTTTCTCCCCCTTCTCCTTCCCTTTCCACCTGTAATCAATCCCTAAGTGACTAGATAGCCATATGGAAGGTAAACTTGTGGGTACCGTATAGGTAACCCAATACACCAGGGGCTTGGGATGGCCTACTTCTATAACATTGCAGGAAAAAGGTAGGGGGCAATTTGCGCTGGTGTTTTTTAGTCAAGCTCAAGGTTTACACTAGGGAACGGTGAATATGTGGGGCAGGGCATCTAAATATGAAAAGTAGGGCGAGAGCCATGGCGGACTTCATGAGACTTCATGAGCAACATGTGGTTTTAACTCGTGTACATCCCACATCATAAATGCTCAACAGGCTTCTGAAGAAGGGTTTTATTGATACTTTTGATTTTGACTAAACAAGCCATTTCCACTGTTTTATTGTATGGGTAGACATGAGAGAAAGAAAGTAAAATGATTTGATGATGATTTCAGGAACCATTTACAATATGTGCTCGCCATATGACCCCTGTTGCAAGTTTTTTATATCGATGGAAGCAAATTTTCTTTCTGAAGAGGTAAGGCCACAATTTGGGACCATTTACTCTTGATGTGTAGGATCATTTACAGGCTTTCTGATATCATAATTTTGTGAATGTGATTCTATGTGTGTGTGTGTGGGGTGGGGGTGGGGTGCACATATACAAGGGGTTTTGCAAATATTGGCAAACGCTGACACACATGACATTTCTGTGTAACCGCAGACTCACAGAAACTGGGCGTCTGCGGTTCCTGGACGGTCTTTCAAGACTGTAAACAGCATTTTAAAACATTGACCACAGTTAAAAGTCAGTCCGAACTTGGCTGTTTTGTAGTAGGTATTGAAGAAATTAAGGATTTACTTATGCACTGGGATTCAGGGGTAGCGCTAGGTTTTCAAACAAGGGGTCAAAAATTTGAAATTTTTTGAAACTATAGATCCAAAACAATAGATATAAAGGGTTAAAATGACCCTTCAGCAACCTCTAAATGGTAATTTTGTGCGCCAAAAGCTAAAAGAATGTGCCTATGACCCCATGGCGCAAGTTAGCGCTACCACTGCCGGGATTGGCCGTTGTTGATACCTAAAGACCCCATCATAGTTTTCACCCATTTCATAAAAAGTATAATAAAATTCCTTTAAAAAAGGAATGGGGCGCCCAATGGGAGCTTTGTTGTGATGTGCAGTGAAATGTAGCTGTTTGTCTGATAATAACTTGATGATAGAATCAGAAGATGATGTAGGACAGTCATGTGTGGTATGCATGCATGTGTCTGTAGCCATGGGATTGTTGTCTCAGCAGTTGGGTGTGGATGTGTTCCGCTCCATTCCCTTATGATTGCTACACAACAAATTTGACACATAAATAGTCAACATTTTGCTTGTTTATCATAACAGAGTTATGCTGAAGGGAACGTGACTGAAATTTGGGCATTCATTCATCCAATTTTCTCTCATGGATGGTCATCACGTTTTGTAAATACATCCCATCTTGCATGGTGCATGTTATTTTACACCGATTTGCTACATTTTTGATTGGCATTTTGACGTTAGATTGGCATCAGTTAAAGTCTGTGGGTAGTACATTTACTATTAATGCTCCATCTCTCATTATCTGTGTCAACCTGTATCTCTCTCCCCATCTTTATTGCAACGTCAGCTTTCTGTCTCTATTTGTATGTTGGGTTTGTAGACTTGTTTGTCTGTCTTGGAGGGGGGTGGGGATACTGGAGTACAAGTGACCATATGGGGATGTGCTGCTCATATGGGACTCATTTTAGGGCCTCCAGACTCCAGTGTAACACAGTCAATTTTGGTATAAAAAAGGGGAATTTTTTCAATATTTTGAAAAGATTCAAATTCACCTAAAGTGGAGCCCAAATTTCAATTTTTGTAAATCATTTGTGAACTTGTGTTAAACATAGCCAAAAATCAGCAAGGACCTCTGAAAGTTTTTAAAGTTGTGTCCAATCTTTTTTGAACATTGGACAAGGGTCCACTTTCAGATTGTTGGGGGGCACCTCCGTACCCAAACTAAACTTCAGTAGCCCCTGGGGTCTTTCTCTCTATTTTCCTTCTTTATCTCTCCCCCCTTCTCTCTCTCTCTCTCTTTGTCTTACTCTCTCTATAAATATCTCCTATATCTTTTTTTTTTTCGTTCCCCATCCCCATCTCTTTCTCTCCAACTCCTCCTTTCTTTCACACACTCATTTCTCACCCTCTTGCTTTCTCACTCACTCTGTCTCCTATGTGTCCTGTCATTCAGTACCAGTATCTTTCTCTATATTCTCTATATATATCTCTCCCTTTATCCTCATGTCTTTCTCTATTTTGTTTCATTAGTACCTGTCAGATTGTTCAAAGTCAACGAACTTGCCTGATGATGCATGTGATGCATCGTCATAGTGAGTTCCCACATCCATTACAAAGGAAATCACTCAAATCTTGGGCATGCACAACCAGTATGATTTCTGTATACAATCACTAAAAGCATCTCAAGTTTATTGGAATACCTCTATTTTTATCCATTTGAATAAATCTAAACTCAAAGGGATTTACAATGCTCTTGTGTTGTTTTATACAGGAAGGTTAACAGTATTTAACACACAAGGGATCATGGTTTAACTGTAGAGGATATATCAGTATTTCTACATCAAATCTGTGAGAAAATGGATTTGTAAAAGTTCTGCTTCCTTCTGTACAGGGAAATCATTCCATTTTACGCCTACATTGTACATTAATAACCCTAACACTACTACACTGTGTCTCATCTCAATTTGAGAGTAACGCCATATTAGATTTTGAAGTGGCAGACTCGAATCAGTGCGTTTAAGCGGTTGCGTCGTCAGTGTACGGACAAATCGTCCTTATACGCAAGTGGATACACCCCCCAGGATTATAGCGTGCGCGATTTGAATCTGCCACTATGAAATCCAACAAGGTGTTACTCTCAACTTGAGACGAGACACAGTATAGACCGTACAGCGACTGCTGGACCATGCATGCCACATGATACAATTGCATAATCCGACCAAACTATGCACGAAACCGTTGGCTGGGCAATGGTCACACGCGTGGCTTGCTACCCCACGATTTGCTGGTTGGCACCCAAGTGGTCAGTGGTTCAAAACCGGACAGAGAAAATAGCTTTTTCTTCATCTTCTTTCTTCCTTCCTTCCTTCCTTCCTTCCTTCCTTCCTTCCTTCCTTCCTTCCTTCCTTCCTTCCTTCCTTCCTTCCTTCCTTCCTTCCTTCCTTCCTTCCTTCCTTCCTTCCTTCCTTCCTTCCTTCCTTCCACATCAGCAAAAAAAGCAGAAAGGGAGCTGGGGTTAATGCATCAGGGATTGTGTGAAGTTCAAAGCAAACACAAGTTCGAGTCATAGGATGGCATCATATACATGTAATCAGCATAATTACCATTGCAAACTGAATACAAATGAATAATTTATCAAGAGAAATGTTACGAGTTACTGATGAGTATTCTTGGAGTAAAAATAAGTCAAAAAGGTCTCACGTCTAAGGACTAAGTTCATTTATCCTTATTCAACACTGAGAGCTCCATATTTGACTTCATATTGTGTGGGTATGAGATTTTGTACCCAACACATCCAAAGGTCATTCTATTAATGTACAAACATATTCGGGTTAAAGAACTGTGTCCTTCCAATGAGAATGTTTAAGATCCTAATGTTGTAAACTTTGCACTTGCTGTGTAACCAATTGAACCATAAGTGAAAAGGTTACTGCCATTCCCCCTCTCCATGATGTTACAGCTTCCTCTTGACCTCCCGCAGACTCATTCCTCTGTGACCACAGTTGCTACTGGGAGTCGCTAGTATTGGCAAGGGGAACCTATAAAGCATAGGCAAGCAGTAAAGCTAGGCAGTACAGGGAGGCAAGCAAGCCCCTTGTCATTGACCCAGTTTACCCCGGCTAATAAGACCTGTCAGTGAGTGAATCTCATGGTGGCTTGACTTCATAAATGTGCAGTTATCCACGTTGCCTGGACAGTTATATATATAGGGAGCTTCCTATGCAGGGTATGCTGGTTATAGCAGCAGTATGCAGTAGCAACGTCAAGTGTACTCTGTAGTAGTTACAGCCAGCTGTAGATGATAGTTGCGCACTCTGTCAAGCGCTTATAGTGCATTTGCATCACACCCAGTGCCACCTACCTCTTTGCGTTCTCAGGAGCTGTCCTGATGGATCATGGTTTACAGCCATAGCTATTGTGTCTTGCAACATCTAAAGATTACTACTGGATGATCTCAGAGCCTGGCTTATGAGTTGGTCATCCTACAGGTAGAACATCTATACTAGCAAAGGCCTACTAGTTCTACTGATGAGCTGCATCTTGCTGAAGATTTGATATTCCACCTGTGTGCCTATCATCTTTATCATCTAAGTGTGCAAGGATCACTGGGTTATTCAGTACAGTTGTTTATAGGAGGCAAGTTTAGGTGACAAAACCTTTCTGTGATAAAGGTTTGACTCGATTAAAGCTGTTAGTAATGTGTGAAGCCGTCCTAGGTGCACTTATGTTGCATGTAGCTGGTGCTAGGGCCTTGCCCTCTTATGGCTGTATTAACAGAGTTACCAGGTAGGCAGGGTGTTCTTTGAGTATACTATTCTTTTTAGGGAATGATAAGTTGCATGAGTCTGGGTATGAATACTACTAAAGGCTGATAAAAAAAGGATGGTGGAGCTGCCTTGGTTGCCTCCTGTTGATGAATAGTTTGTGAGCTTCCCCTTAATTCTAGCATATCCCTGATTCTAGCAATGAGATTTGCATGCGACTTCTAGGCCTTCTCTACCATATCAACAGGTGCTGTGATGCTTTCACTGGCAGTTTGTATGCCCAAAATAAGTTTGCCAATGCATAACTTTAAATTTACCTTTCCCGGTTCTACTGGAAGAATGTACATAAAGCCCTTTGCACTTGATTCCCCATCACATATTGGGCTGTTACAGAAAAATATGTATAGTCCCTGTAGAGGAGTACATTTTCAATCAAAGAAATGTCTGGATTTCCAGGTTTGCGTCTTGAAAACCGACTGGTATTCCAGTTGCCAATGTTACTGGAAAAGGCTTGGAAATGCAATAAAACATATAAAAAATGATGGAATTGTCTGAAATGAGCCCCTCAAATTTAGGATTTTTGTTTGTAATTTAAGTTTTTGCTATATGCTTTTGTGTGTACAGAAATTTTGACAAGTCTAGATTTCTAGCAATCACAACTGGTCAAAATGTCTGCAAATCCGAACTCCTCCATCTATTTCCTGGAATAGACCATTATAAAAAAACAAATGAGGAAACTTTTTCATTTTGCTTTATTCATTATTTTCCCCACGATTCGTTATCAGTCAAAATACTGAGTTTAACGCACTCTTCTATAAGTCAATTTACCCAAAAAAGAAAGGAGGCACGTTCCAGCAGGTGTTTTATGTGAAACAAATTCAGATCATGAGCTGATTCAAACAAATGTACAAATTCAGGGTTTTTACTGCAAACACGCAACTTGTTTTTTGAAAAATCGTGCGACTGAATTCAGACATGGGTGTGAATTTCAAACACTCTCTCTGGTTTTACCAATTTTATACCATTCTCAGTTGGACCAATAGTTTGCTCTGGTTTAAATTTGTTTTGCATATTTTTATTCTGCAATAATTATTTGGATCATTTGCAACTATTTAAAATGTAGGTAATTTCATTGGCAGAATGTCCGCATTCCTGCTATTGCTTTCTGTATTTTTGTTCAAATTTTTGGTTTTCTTTTCTCTTGCGACTTGAATCCCTAGGCAAAGGCGCATATAAATACTTCTTGTTATGTTATGTTATTCTTTGAAATGCATCATTCATACAATAGAACTGAATCAGAAGTGCCAAAATAATAATCAATATATTTTTTGTGTTTTTGTTGTTTCAGTGGTAAACATGTAATAAGTCAAGAACATCCGTGTATTAGTAGACTTTCACCATCTCAGGTAAGTTGGTTTCATCAGTTTTTTTCATCCGTTTTAAACTTATCACAACTGCAACTTAATGTTCCTGGACAAATTCAGATCAGGGAAATGCATGTTCCCGGGGGAGGAGGGGGGGGGGCACATCAAAAACTTTTGGTGGGTATGTTCCCCGGAATTTTGAGGTGGTGGGTCTTTGGGAACTGGTGGCGTACCGGTAAAAGGGGGTCTTTTGGAGCTGCGAACAAGTGAATTAGAGACTTTTGGAGCTGCAAACTGTCAAAATCATGGGTCTTTCTTGGCTTTCTGGTTGAAAATTGCCTAAAAGACCTGAAATTTGAGAAATGAGCAATTTTGGAATCTTTTAGAGCTGAAAATATCAAAATAAAGGGTCTTTCAGAGCTCTATTTTGGTGAAATACAGGAGCTGCGAAATCCAGAAAGGGGGGTCTTTCCAGGGGAACATACCCGTATGGTAATTTGTGTTAAGTGCCTCCCCCGGGGCATGTTCAGATTGATTCATGCCTTGATCATGTCCAAACTCCTGATATCATGTGGGTTGGCTATTTGCTGGATCAAATTGGATCACATTTGAAATGAGGAGGAAAAGTAATGGAACAATGTGAAGTATGTTGTGAAAAGTTTGTTCAATGTTTGATAAATTTTCTCCAAACTATCCACCGAATGTTCAGCGGGTCATGATTCAAAGCAGTGTAGGAAATCCAGCAAGAATCTAGCTACCTGTTTTAACAGGTATTAAAATACCTGTTCAGGCTAAAAGGTACTAAATTGTATTTATACAATTTCTCGGTACCAGTGCCAAATTTGACAAAAAAAAGGGTAAAAATTGGTGTAGAAATTCAGTTTAATTTACTCAAAGTATGAAAAGACGAAAATTATTGCTTCAAGATAACTGCTGGCCTAGACCGGACAGGTTCATTGGACCGGAAAACATATCGGATGAGAACATAAGATATGTGTACCATTCCTTTATACTACACATGCTCCAAGGCAATTGCATAATTGAATACCTGAGTGGAAGAAGGGCCCAACTCCATTTTTTTACGAAAATGAGTTAGACCCAGCATTTTATTGCCAGTAGACTGTGTTTCCTTGTGTGTGATAGATGAGCCAAAATCCACTCTCGAAATAGTCTTCCACTTAATCTTAATCATGGTTTTCATGGAAGAAAGGCCCAACTCCATGGAGTTGGGCCCTTCTTCCACAAATATTGGGTTAAAGAGGAATTTTGTTCATCCATGAATTCTGCTTTTCACTACAATAAACATTCTTGCTAACATATTACATGCTTCTATTTGTGCAATTAATGGATAAATACCAAATTTCTGTCGCCATTTATAACACATCTGCTTACGGAATTGGCGCTTGCAGTATATTAGTGGAAGAAGGGCCCAACTCCAGCTCGTATTAAGACCTGTACCGTTACCATGGAAACATCATATATAATTTCGAATGTACATTTAATATTGTTTGTTCATGTATCAAAGGTCCCCTGAAGATGAAAACATTCTGTCTATAAAACTTTTCCAAATATTAAGTGTTTTCTTAATATCTCGAAAACAGTTTTGATGGAGTTGGGCCCTTCTTCCACTCAGGTATTCAATTGTTCTTGCACTGTGAGAAGGTTGTCTCATTTTTGGCAAAGAAAACATGTCGGATGTCATTGTTGGAGAAAATTGTGTCAAATTCATGTTTTGTGTTCAGTGTATTCCTATCCCCCATTCTGATAACCTGTGTTTGCATGATTCTTTTTATACATATTCAAAACCTTTCATGGTGTGTAACATCTTTTCTTCAGCTGCAACTAACATTTATAACATGAATCTTTGTGTAGGAGTAGCACTATCCATACCTTTATGTTATTCTGGACTTACCATGAAATGAGAGATGGTCTCTTGTAGGGTTGGCGTCGGCACCATTTTTTTTAATTCAGTATACCGGCGTCGACACACGTCGACATAAAAAATTCTAAAAACTAGCTTTTCTGGCCAAATTTTTTGTTGAAAATTAAAAAAAAAAAAAAAATTTTGATGTCGACATGTCGGGATACGTGTCGATGTCAACATTATGTCGACGAATAAGGCATACTCTCCAACGTGAGGTCAACGCTGGCCTTAGTCTCTTGTCTCAACCATTGTATTCCTACTTTTTTTGTCACATTAAAAAGTATATATGTGACTCCTCGCCACAACTGAGCCCGGATGTCGCCAGTGCCACTATTGAGATATGCTCCATCGAACTTAACAATAAACAATAGGAAAGAAAGGATTTATTGACTGTTTTATTGATTTTTCACTACTTAAATGTCAAGTACTATAGACATGATATACATCATTTTAAAGCTAATTTCAAGCAGAATATTTTGGTTGAATATCTCAAAAATGATGATTGGCGACATCCGGGCTCAGTTGTGGCGAGGAGTCACATATATTTTCTACTAATGACCACTCAGAATAAACTAACTTTGACCTCTGGGACTCTTTCGTGTTCAGAAGCTAATCGGGTGTCGTTGACAACATGTTGTGCAATGTATTTCATACAATTATGTAATTCTCATTACAAGTTGCCTTCAGTTTATTTTCTATCAACTATTTCAAGATTTGTTCTGATGAAACAGTGGACCATATATGTGAGCGCCATGTTCTTTCCACGTACTGGATATTTTATTTTTTCTAACCTTAACTGTAATCTTGTACATGTACTATATCCCTAATCTCAAATCCTAACACCAAAACATGTAACCCTAATCAACACCCAAACCAAATTATATTATTCTAACCCTAAAGATTTTGACCAAGGTGATGTCGTTATTGGTTGCCGAATTTTGCTCCTTGACTCGCATTAACAAATGAAATTCTATATGTGGATCCTGGGTTTTTCTACCAATAGTCAGTTTGTACCGAAATTCCTCCCCACAAGGTAATAGGCATACCGTAAAAACTTGATAGTTAGCATATGTGCTTACTATCAAGCGCTTTTAAAACGTGCAGACATGAAGAGCCCCATCCACAAAAGTGTAAAGGGTTTTGAGCAAATCATCGATACACATAGTTATATATATGGACAAGTAAACCTGCAAATGTGTGTCACAACCCCATTAGCTCAGTTGGTAAAGCGCCAGACTTTGGTACAATTTCATATTTTCAAAAGAGCTTGATAGTAAGCACATATGCTAACTATTGAGTTTTTACATTATATTGCATAACAATAGATACAATCATACAAGGGGATCTAGATAGATCGCAGGTTATTGCATCTATCTCCTTTGTTATTGTGGGAAGGAATTTTGGATGACTTCTGGAGGACAAATTAACCCAGGATCCCAGGCCCAGGATTTGCGTATTGAGAACAACCTGTGATTTGACAGGTCTGTGTTCCCTGGTCTGTGTAAACTTTCCATATAGACCATTGTCATCAATATTTTGTAGGTTAAATTTACTCAATCCTCTTGAGTATAATAATTGTATTCATTTGTGTCAATCATGATTATATTACATTGAATCACAGTCCATACATTAACCTTTGACAAATTTGCCATATATTACAAAGATAAGATAGCAATGCAGACTATATGTATCAGAGTGAAAGCTTTGTTTTGAAATCTTGTTAAAAAATTGAAATTTGTTTGGTTTTTGAATTGGAATAAACGCACTAAGCACTTAGAAACCTTTCCAAAATGTGAAAACAGAAAAGTAATGTTGATTTTGAGATATAGTCGAGTTTGAAGCATTTTTTTCAAAGCACAGATCCCGGCACAGATGTGGCAAGTGGCACTGAAAAATGATAACAATTATTGAAGTCCTAAAAGCCAAGTGTGTTGTCATGGCAAGTCCTCAAAAAATTTGTCTTACGGAACAAGTCACCACAAGATATGAGAGGATGCTAGAGGGGTACGTAGTAGGGTTTTCATAAGACTTGTGTTTTGAGGACATGTGTCGTGCACAAGTTCTTCATTATGAAGGGTGTTTGTAGTTCAGGTGGAATTCCGGATAAATGCTAGGCAATCGTAAACACACAAAAATAATGAGAAGTGATCAACCCATCATTTATTATATGAAATTTGTTTAACCCCATAAGAACTACCTGCCGATTGGCCAAAATGAATATTGTGTCCAATTTTGAACCAATCAAAGAGGGTATTAATAAGGTCATATGCAAATACAAGTTTGACCATAAATAGTTGAAAGCCTTATCATAACTGACAATTGCATGAAATGAGCATTTCAAGTTATCAACCAATCAGAAATGCCGTAAGATGACCAGTAGTGTCCAGGGGGTTAAACTCCCATTTCTCGCCACTTTTATGGTGGAATTTAACGCTTCGCACAGCCACTCTGTTTTGCAATTTCGCGTGTGTAATGCTCATGTTATGGAACTGACATATATTATTACCATGTCTCGATGCAATATATTGGGGTGTTGTCACTCAAAGACCTGCTTACAGAAATGTATTGCAGGCAGTACTGCACCTTGCTTCAATATTATCATAATAGTTCAGGTTCTTATAATCGGGACTGACATATTTTGAATTCTTAAATATTTGAGAATGTTATTGCAATCTTATTGGTTCTTACCCATGTGACATGACACGCTATCACACACTTTGATGCGTGCGTGTTGATGCGATACTCGTACACGCTATTTGAACCAATCGGAGGTGCATAGCTACAACGGGACTAGAGTTATAAGAGCAAGTACACAAACAAATTTTGGAACTTAAATACCCTATTAATGTACATCATTTCCCCCCATATGTCCCCACCATATCAATTGATCAGGTATCCCAAGTATTCTGTACATTGTTGTGATATGAGTAACCCTGTTTTCCTGCATGGTGGTCAGCCTGATACCCAGTCAGATCCTGTGCTGCCAACAGATTCTAATCCAGCCATTCTTCCCACCCTCATCCATCCAACCATTTATTTAGGATGTCAGCCTTAGGTGATATATTTTATTGACCGTGAGATGACTTAACGAGAGCTGTCAGATAAGGAACTATGGACACAACCCGAGGAGGAAAATCTAGTGGCTATGTCTCCTAGCTTCTCCTTCAGGGGGACAACACGCTGTATGATTTTTCTTGGAGAGTTTAAAGATGCAGGAATGGGATCTTTAAGAATCTGACCATCCGTACTGGCCTGCAGTAAATAGGATGCTAATTACTTGGAGCATTAGGTCAGAATATTATATCATGTGAAGTTGTATTTGACAAATCAATGGGGTACCAGGGGGGGACTTTTTGGGACTTGAACCGTCCATGAATCAATTCTGAGAAGGTTCTGGGCATTGTTAGAAGTCGCCACTGCTTCTTCGGCTGTTAATGCCCCCCCTCCCCGCATGAATGTAATACCTATAAAATGGTGTGGGGGTGTGGTTTGAGCGGTGTTTCCTTTTAACTTTATGATGGTGATTTGTAACCCACATCCATACCTTAGAGTGGTAATCGGTATATAAATGATCAAACGGGGATGTGCCATAATCAATTTTGGGCCTCACCCTTTGCTATAACAATGGCCCCATTTTCATAATCAATTTCAAATTTTCCCCCGAAACACCCCAATTTCATGGATTTTCACTTTTGGAGTGGAGCCTAAATGTCAAAATTTGGGTTTCTTGTATAAAAATGGGTCAAATTTCATGGAAAATTGACCAGTATAAAATATGCGGGTCTACTTTCAGATTCTCAGAGGCACAAGCTCCGGGGGTGGGGGTGGACTCAATAAAAATGGGTGAGAGGGATGTGCAGCCACATTGACCCCCATTTTTCAACTCCCTCTCACCCAATGACCCACTTTTTTGTTTTACTGAAGTCCCTCTCACCCAATGACCCCCTTTTTTGTTTTTCTGTCACTAAAAGACCTCCTCTTTTCAAGAATTTTAGAAAAATTTCTCACCAAATTTCTCACGGTTTTTTTCATTAATTTTCTTTAAATTTTTCAAAAAATGTCAAATTTTGATGAATTTTTGAAAATTTTATATCAACTTTTATGTTTTGACCCAAAAATGTTCCCAATCTCACGGAAAGACCCCCTTTTTTGGTAAGATTTTTCCCAGTCTCGCCATAAGATCTGACATGTTTGGGGCCATCTCACCGAAAGACCCCCTGTTTTTGGTGTCTAGGCTCTCACCGAAAGACCCTTAGTTTTGAACTGCTGTCCGCACATCCCCGTGACTTCCAAAGTCGAGTGCCCCCCCTCCCCTGGGCCCAAACTAAGCCTGAATTATTGAACTGAGCAGCAGTGAGCCCCGAGCATACCTGTAAATAGAGTTTTTCAGTTCTTTTTTTTATTTCCCAATTGATCCCCCTATCCTATACATTGATAGCACAGGAGACTGAAGATGTCACTCTGTAAGAAGAAGCTTCATGCTAAAAGTACACTGACTTGAAGATGATACAGATAAACCTACTTGCGATAATTAACATCCCTTCAAATGTCATTTCCCGTAAAGTCAATATTTTTTTCTCTATTTTGATTTGAGAGACCTTGATTTGGTATTCTGATATTTAGATATTCTGATGAGCCAAAATGGTCTAATTTCCAATGGCAAAGTTCATAACCCCCCATTCAACGATCATATATTAAAATTTGACCTCATTTGTGGAGAATGAGTTTTTGTACTCATCGACACATTCAAAGGTCATTCTATGACTGTACAAACATATTGGGTAGAAAGAACTGTGTCCTGACAGATGAGAGTCAGAGAAGATTTCATATACTTCCCATAATGCATTTCTCCTGTTTCAGTTTTCTGTACTTATTTGCTATACATTGCAATATGGGTTGATAGTGATGAAATGTACATTGCACCTCAATGAACAGAGCATATATATCCAGATCCTGCAAAATATGTTTATTTCTTGACTATCGACCCATGTTTAGCCAGTCTGTTCTCAACATGAAAACAAAGGGAACCAGTTACAATTTAGTAAATGTAGGAGTGTCATTTGATGTAATAAGTTGATGCGTCATGTTGCAAAGGATTCTGGGAAGAAGTAAGATATCTGTGCATGAGAGTGTTTGAAATCCTCGGGTAAGTGGTAGTCTAAATGATATCGCACATAATTGCAATTGGTTGCTTTTGATCAAAATTATTTTAGACATTATTTGTTCTTTTATAATGCTTCAGAATTAAGCAACCATCTTTTCTAACCTGTCCATGATGCCCTACTCCGTAGGATCTTAGATTTTAAGGTTAGATGGCGGTGAAATTATCTGTTTTATTTCGGCACCAGAGTAACCGTGGCAACAAATATACACTAGCATCAATTGATAAATATGTAGAGATTGAATGAGATATGAAATGGATGTTGCTGTAGTAACAGGTTGGTTGTGTAAAATGTTTTGAACATTTTTGAAACATTGTTGTCAATCATCGTAGGCCATAAATGTCCTTTGGGTAATTTTGAAAATAGGCTGATGAATTCTGGTAACTTTGCTAGCTGGCGCATGCATATCAGCTGTGTTTTGTAGCACATACTCTGCTATAATACCTGTGTAATCCCAAATAAGCCATTTCTAAATTGCTCTCCACCTGTCGACACCGATTTACTCAGAACTTGTTCAGATTACAAAGTACAGGTTTGTCGTTACCGCAACCATTGTGTTAATTCCTCGACGTGTGAAAGTGCGTCTTTAGGGATTTCCCACCAGGGGAAGCTCTCTGTGCAGCGATGACAGGCAAGCCTGTGTCAGAGATCTCTCGCTCACTCGATGACGGGTCATGGGTCAATCGCAGGTGATGCGGGTCGCTCGGTTTTGGGCACCAGTGACGTGGTGCAGGGAGGAAAGAGCTCGTTGATTGTTGTCATTGCTTGCTTCCTTTAATTAGTGCTAGAGATATCACTAGCATCTCAAACAACCTCATCTACAAGGAAGCAGTTCATTTATCCAATACTTGTACACTTATAAAATGATCCAAGAAATGTATTGGGTACGCAAACTCATACTCTCCAACGTGAGGTCAACTTGTGAGGTATCCTTGTTGTATGGGGGTCATGCAATAATGCAGTTGAGAAGAGACTGTTTTGGTGTATGAGGTATGTTGCAGTGAAATTTCAAGAGCATGTCATCATGTTGATTTGAACCAAGTAACATGAACATGGCCGGGTTGTATGTTCTGAAACTTTAATTAGTGGTTGCGGAGTGGATGTTGCTAGCAGGGATAGCAACTCCAAAACATAGTAAATGTGATTGGTAAAGGGGCTATTCCAGTTGAAATCCATACACCAACTGTGGAAGACATGCCATTAATTTTCTACGCAGGGGGTGTAGATTTCAAATAGAGTCACCGTGATTCAGGTAACCCCATTTGAAATTCACACCCCCTGTGTGGAAGAATAAGGCAATGTCTACCATAGGGGGTGTGTGGATTTCAACAGGAATGTGAAGAGGTTCAGAAATGAATAGGCCTAGATATTGGAACAACAACATGAGCAAGCATTAAAATGATTATTATGCCAAAGTCTGATATTTATGTGGTAAAAGTATGGGCTGCATTTATTATTAATAAATTTATTAATTTTGAAATCGAAATAAGGAAAAGAACACTTGGCAATGAAAAATGTATGTACTGTACTGGTATACTTTATCAACCATTTATTGTCACAAATTATCATAGGCGTAGATCCTGGGGGGGATGGGGGGATAAATCCCCCAATATTTTGCCAGGGGAATGGTCCATACAATCATCCCCCAATGTTGACGGCTGTATGTGGGTTACTGACCATATTAATCTCATATTTGGCCATTTTAGCCCCCAAAGTGCAAGATTTTGTACGCTGCTGTGTTTTTAATATCCATGGACACTGGACAAATGGAATATCAAATATACATAAATAAACCATCCTTATTTTCTGTGTTAAAATATTGTGAATGCAAATTATAGTTCTTGAGCTGGACATGCATATAAATGGCTGCGATCATGAAAAAACACCCCTTTTTACACATTTGTTGGTCACGCATGTGTACACCATTGTACCAGTGGTACCACGGGGCATTTAACCAAATGAAAGTAGAAAAAAATGGAAATGTGATGAGCACTCGTTCTTTAATTTTTGTGCATTATGACAGTTGAAATCTAATCTGCAGTGTAAACATATCAGGTTACACTATGCACAATTATTTTCACAAAATGGGATTTACCTGGCTTGAAAAATTGATGAAATATCAGCAAAAATTGCTATAGGCAGGAATAGATGGAATATGTGAGTGACTGGTTGTATATTAGAGAGGGGGGAGCAGATGGTCACCCATAATGCTTTGTGATTTTTTTTAAATAAGAGGTCATTTTATGTGTGAAAGTATGGTAAAAAGCTTCAGCTTAGTACCTTTAAACTATACATGTTTCATTTTGTTACAGACGTCTCGTCACAAATAAGGGTCCCAGGAATAAAGCCAGGAATCAATTTGTAAAAAAGTATGTGTGCCAATTTAAAAAAATAAGTGTGTTGTTACAGTTCAGTTCAGTATAATTTATTTATCCACTAAGTCATACAAAATATAAATATAAATATATAATGGAAGGATGGTCAAAAGAGAGCACAGCTCGAAAATATTTGGCCACCCTATAACAAAGAAAATGTTGAAAAGTGCAAAGAGACTAAGGACAAGTCACACAAGACAAAAAGAGAGACATGGTGAAAACAACAAGAAGACAGGACAAGTGAGACAGACAACATACGTATGTTGGCATAGACAAATGAAATATGAATCAAGACTAATACACATTGAAAAGTATAGAATAATAATTATTACAATAAACATTTGTACTACAAGAGATTACTGATTTGATAATAAATGAATCTTATAAAGTGACTTAAACCGCTTGATTGATGTTGAATTGCGAATAGAAATATCAATGTTGTTCCACAATTTTGCAAAGATTGCAAATAACGCTGCAGGCATGCTGCAATTTTCAGAGGTTTCAACAGTAAACAATGGATTCAGAATATGATTTTAGATGCTTCACAACATGCTGCTTTGTACAGAATTATCTATTACCAGTACAGGTACATGTACTGTACATGGATGAGGTCTTCATTGGGGTAGCGTGAGTCCTCCTATTGGATGGGCACCAACTATAATGGAGGGGGGGGGGACACAGGGCTGATTGAGGGGCACAAATTATGGTATTTTTCGGCAATTGTTTTGTGGGATTTTCTAATTTTTTCAATGTTGCCCTTATGAGGCTATGTCACTGGAGGTCTTCTCAGTGAATTGTGGGTAGATGTAGTATGCCAGCTCTGGTTGAAATAGATGGTAGGACACTCCTGAATGACAAAATATGATTATGCAGGATACCTTAGATAGCTGTGTGGTGAAATGAAATACAGGTAACTGAATTTAGGAATTCGGAAATGTATTTCCAGAAAGGACAAAATTAAGCTAAATTAAATATTATTATAATTTGTAATCGAGTCATTTTGAATTTAAGAAAAAGAAAGAAAATTAAACATGCTATGATGCTAGTATTAATTGCTAGCGATTCATATATTTATAAGTAAATTTTAAATTTTAATTTTTTTCTGAAAGTAAAGGAATAACATGCTTGAAAAGCTATGATTTATAAGATATAAAACAGAAGAACAACATCAAATTGTTCTTTAAATTGAATACAATGGACAATGGTAAATCTTTATGCAGTAGAGCTTTGGTGTTATTCTGGAATTTAGAAAGAAAACCGCCAAGAAATTAATTTTAAAAAAATCACACATGCACAGAAAATGTGGTTTTATCGGACAGTGCTGTATCGCCCTAATCAGAGTGGCTCTGTACCACAGATACTTGTTTGTGGGCGATATATACATAATGCGGTGTCAATCCATCTTGTAAAGGGGGAGACATCATTCTGGCCTGAATTAACAAAAAGTGGCTCATTTTGCCAAAAAGTGTGGGGGGGAGATATGCCCCGTCTCCCCATCAGTTTGATGCCCCTGGCGATAAGCACTCCTCTATCCTTGTTGTCCCCCAGTCGGAACTCTTGCCCCCCTGTTTTCCCCCCAGTAAAAACCCAAAATTGCACAAATTTCCACTTTTTGTTGCAATTTTGCACAAAATTTGTTGATTTTGTCCCCCCCCCCCCCTTGAAATTCACTTTGCCCTCCCAATGCCCCGAAAAAAATGTCTGCCGCCGCCACTGATCACAAGTCTTGAAATTAGTGGTAGGACACGCCTAAACAAATGAAGTAATGTATTTAAGATGTAATCTATGCATTTTGAAACAAAAAATATAAGCCTATACAGTTATTGTAGAAAATGTGCTTTATAATCGGACAGTACGGTATCACCCTAAGCATAGTGGCTGTTTATCCAACACTGCTCAATATAGATAGATAGTTAGAGGGTGATAAGCACTCCCCTCTCCTCGTTATCATCACAAGAACCTTCAATGTGACAAGCTTAAGTCAGACTTTTTATTGAAGAGGAAATCCCGGAATTCGCGCCAAATGTGCTATCTATGATGTATAGTCGTACAGGTTGTCCCATAGTGCTTGGTCAGTCACAAGCAATAATAGTTGAGATGTGAGGAGTGCACTGGGTGCAAGGCTCATCATGGGACAAACTTGGCTCTCAAGCATGCTCATCTGACTACACAGTTCTTTAAACCTAATAGGCTTCTATGTGTCTAGAATGACCTTTGAGTGTGGTGGGTACCTAAACTCATACTCCATTACTTGAGGTCAAATTTTGAGCTATGTATGTTGAATAGAGGTACCTGAACTGTGCCACAGGTAATGAGAACAATTTGTCTCATAATGACAAGATATGACGAAAATGCATGGCTTCTACTTCATATACATGTATGTATATACACCCCGGGGGGTCACTCCCATTGTGGCCTGTACACCATCCGCGATAATCAACTTTTGAAAAGCACCCTAAACAAGGATTTAACCCTGGGCTAAAACGACACCCTAAACAGGGATTTCATTCCTAACATCAAATTTCATACCCTAAATTTCATTTCCGCGTATTTAAAAATTACAATTTTGCTACCCTTTTTCCAATTTTTCATGTTTTGACACCCTAAGCGCGACACGCAGCGTGATCGTGCCTACCCAATAAAACTACCCTTTTACAGCGTTTTTCATTATCGCGGATGGTGTACAGGCCACAATGGGAGTGACCCCCGGGATATACACACACGCTGTAGTCATTCATACTTTACAATTTAGTAGAAGAATAAGCAATTGTTTTGAAATTTGTTAGATGGTAGAATCAGTGTTCCTGAATAATAATTTTTGAATATGTATTATCCCTGAGGTTTGAAACAAAATGTGTTTATACAATATACATTTTGTACTATACCCCAAGATTCTGTAGAATTCCATCTACAAGCACTATAGGTTGTTGCCTTGCACCACTGAGTCCCGGGTTCAAGCTCCGTTCGTGCTCAAGGACTGTATGCGCACTTTATAAGTTATCCCGATCCATGCTCACTCTCGCAGGTTTGCTCTGGGATCTCCGGTTTCCTCCTGCTTGCAAAATCTGTGATTGTTGTTTAGTTATCAAAAACTTTTATTGGAATTTGGGGGCTGTTACAGATAATAGGTGGATGTTACAATCTTGGGTGCGGATAGGTTTACGCCGGGTTTCGGCTGCAATGGGCCTAGTTGATGAGATCTGATTGTGATGATTCACCAGTGGCAGCGAAATTACAGTGCTTTGAATCCTCTGGAAAAATGAGCTGTATAAATCCAAAATTTATTTATTACGCCTCTAAATGAGTTTTTTTTTTTTGACAAAAGAGACTTTTAAAAGGCAGACACCCTCCATGACCTCATACACATCACTCTTGTTGATGAAAGATAGAGGAACCATCTGAAAAGTCAGAGGTATATAGGAATAATTTCTTGTTTTTGGGTCAAAAGTTATAAACTTGAATCTGAGACATGAATAAAGAATGAGTTTTTTTTATGTTAGCAGGTAGGGGGAAGGGAAACTGGGGGACGTCTATAATTGCAGGGGTGTCCACAGTTTTTCTGTATTTCCAGGTGTGTGTTCATGTGTGCTGGTCTTCACAAATGCACCCACATATTCATGTCTTTTCCCATTTATTTTACAGTTCTTCCTCATACATTATTCCACTACAATACACAATAATGTACCTTCAGCTTTACCAATAGCTCAAACACACAAAGAATACAGTGTGTAACATCAATGCTGGCTTCTGATATCATTTTACACTAACTATCATTTATCCAGAGCCTTACAACATTTGCTATGTTATAGATCCCCCTATACACAGTCTAATTACGGAAACCAAATAACGTGTACCACCTGTGCGTTATGCCTAGCATTATAAGCTAATGTATATAGCCATATAAATACATGGGACACTCATGAACAGGATGGGACAAAGCTTATCGCCGCAAATCTATGGGATTCAACCTCAAAACAAAACATTATTTGTCCCATTTGCAAGTTGAATCCTAGCCTCGATGATGCTATCGCATAAGTCATAATGATGTTATCACCAAGCTTTGTTTGATTTAAGAAAACTTACTCTGAAAGCTTTGTGTATGTTTGAACTTGTGGGCTCGGCTCTTGCCGGCAACATGCGATTTTCATCATCTTTCTAATTAGGCAGGAAATGTTCGAGCGACTGTTTTCAAATCAGAAAAATCTGGTGCGGATCCATTAAAAGCAGAGAACACTAAAGGGAGGTACTGTGTTACGAGCAACCAACTATGTCTAAATAGTTTTATGAGGCTCAGAACAAAGTGTGTAGACATTTATTAGCAGCAAATAAATGAAAGGGTTGTTCCAATTTCTTGTTTTTGCTTTTTTATTTCTTTTTAAACTTTGCAGTTGATTATTTTGTGTAATTTGGAATTACGATGATTCAGAGATTAGGCAGGGTTTAGCAGGATTTGGGGTTAGTAGTTAATGTGTCCTGCGTGACACCATGCTCTTGGTTTCTTGGGATGTCGGGATGCTTGGATGGAATCATTGCCATGTTTGTAATGAAGTTCTAATTATTATTGTGCATGAGTTTGATATGTTCAGGTTGGCACAGTGCATATTTTCATTTGTTAAAACCAATTTTAATTTATATATAACACGGTGTAATGTCACCGTCTTTTATTATGTTCAAGATATTATTGATCAAAGATGTTATAATTATTTGACAAAAAATAGGATCATCATATCATAGAAATTTATCAGATACAGAAAATGACTCAAATGTTTATCAACATGAAAACTGGAGACACATTGAGTGTATGACATTATACAAAACAATTATTTGTTATATGAAACTCCAACAACTTCAGGGGGGACTCCATCGAGGGCACCACCCCACAAAAGGACCCCACCCTATTACTTTCATGACTTTTGTCATCCTAATAATTTCCTCAGGTATGAATGTATAGAGTTGGATACAGATTTCTTCAAAATAAAGTGCTTGTTAATTACACTTTATCACATTTTTGAAGAGTTTTGTAACCAAACTGATTTAAAAATGAACACAGACCTGAAGCCATAATTACTTTGTGAGGAGTTTGGAATTTCCAAACTGTTCACCTTATTCCTCAAAAATAATTTGCTTCTATGTAAAAAGTGGACTTAATGCCCTTAAAATGGTCTTAATGTGGCTCTTTTGAACAGTTTAATGTGAAAATGTTGTCTCTAATCTACAATTAGGATTTATAAAAAAACATAAACAAAGCAAAAACAAAGAAGATAATTCAGATTGTCCTATACCCCAGAACAAAAATGATGGAGGACAAGTAAACATTTTTTCCTAGCCTAATTGACTTGGATTTCTATAACTTTGAAACTAGCTTCCAGTGAGTATAAGCCATAACAACAATCCACCCACCACCGCATACATGAATCAGAGGATTTCAACGCACTCCACGTATCCTGTTGAGGCTCTAATGGTAATGATTTGTAACAGGCAGTTTCTGCCAAGGCAAATTTCTGGTGTGGTATCGCTGATAGTCTCTAGGCCTGATGTTGTGTTTGCCACCTAAGCCAGGCTTCCCATGTGTGGATTTTGCTAGCACCGTTGCGGTGTTTTCAACTACCTTTCATAAACACCAGGAGCTTATTCCTCTCTGAAAAGAAGAGATTTCCCACCAAAAATCTGTTGCCAGATTGGTTTTCAGATTCTAGTAATCTGAATAGTACAGATTTCCTATTTGCATATACAAATTGAATGTACCATGCATTGGGATATTCCAGTTAAAATCCATACACTCCCAATGGAAGACACAACCTTAATCTCCCACACAGGGAGTATGAATTTCAAATGGGGTTACCTGAATGGGTGACTCTATTTTAAATCTAAACCCCCTGTGTGGAGGTTAAGACCAAGTCTTACATAGGGGGTGAATTTTAACTGAAATAACCCATACATTTGGTTTCTGTAAAATAAATATGGGGCAGTGTTTAAGTATGAAAGGGATCATGTACTTGTCAAGTAGGTGCCCTCCCCCCCCCCATTTCTATGTAAAATCACATGCAAAAATGCTTTCTTTTAGGCAGATCTGATTCAGAGGTGAGCCTACTGCCCAAAAGTGGGGTTCAATTCCTCCCTTCCAAAAAAACATGAAAATTCAGCCTCTTTTGGGACTTTTTAACAGCCACCTCAGCCTCAGCTGAGTCATGTGAGTGTGTTCCAAACCATTTGGGGTTGGAATTGAAGTTTTTGGGTACACCCCTAAGATTTTTGTTCCCGATAGTGATATTGATACATGTAGTCCCAAATGACATATCAGTAGGAACAGTGAAGGGGTCCTGGTACAAAAAGTATTAGGTATGTCCCTGGGTGGGGCTTCATGATAAAAGTGTTTTTGAAGAGCATAATACAGAGATTAGTGCTATGAATTATGTGATCCAATTTGTAGGCATAAATATGATAATAAAAAGTATAAAGTTCACTGTCGCAACTTAGCTTCATCATACAAAAGGAGCACATTTATTTTTGCCCCACCCAACGTATTTCCCATCACTGGAATAATTAAATCTGTAATAGACTTGGTCAGTATTATTCCGTATTAGACCATGTGGCATTTTGTAAACCCGGAATCAGGAAACAGGGAACTCTGGCATCTATTTCTCCTGGGAGTGGAGGATTTAGAAACACAGGATGGCACAGTCAATATGGCAACAGATGGGTATTGCCAGCTGTCTTGTGGTGTTCTATCAAATTGACAATGAGCATGATACAGGAGGCTGAATGTTCAATGTAAAGAGGGTAACAAGCTTGTTTGGCAAATCATTCTTGTGAAGCTGATTGGTAAGAGTGAATAGTGCAAGGGGGGGGGGGCTGGGTGAAATTGTTTCAAAAGGAAGTTTCAAGTTGGACAGAAATAATTTCACAATCTTGGCTATCTTGTTGGGTCTTTGTTTTAGTTTAACATATAATTTTGGGGTTAGTTTTCAAAATACTGTGGTGGCACCAGGATTATTTTTGGAGGAGGGGTATTGGGGTGGAGTACGCGGCAAAGTTGACATTTTCATAATTTCAGGTTTTTACTGGTGTGTGGCAAGACTGGGGGAATTCCCTCCCTGTCTAGAAGAAAAGCAGAAATGTGAGGAATGTCCAATTTATGGGTCTTTTAGAGCTGAAATGACCAAAATCAAGGGTATTTTTCAGTGCTTGGTTTTCTTAAAATTCAGAGGACTTTGAAGCTGCGCGGTCCAGAAATAGGGGTCTTTCCAGGGGAGCATATCCGTATGGTCATTTGTGTTAAGGGGTGCCTATCCTTTTACGGCGCGGGTGTGGCTACCTCTGACCAAAACCTCCTGAAAGTAGGATTAACATTTTTACTCTTGCCTAATTGTAGGTGAAGTTGTCGAATTTGGAAATCATGGTTTAGCATGTACGAATGGGAGCTTACAGTTGATAATGGGGATATCACAGAGCAAAATATGATCAGAGCTCAGAGCAAAGTGCTCAGCTGTGACGTACCTGGTGTGAAAATAAACTCATTAAAAAAACCTGACACTTAAATATTACATTAGAACCAAGCATGGGTTTTCAATTTAATGTATGTGAAATTGATTTGCATGTTGTCAACATGTGATATGTTGAGATAGTTCTGCATGGATGGGTGGTGTATTTGATCCATCAGCGCTGACTGCATAGTGAACTCCACAGCCAATGTACATGATGTACATGTACAACTAAAATACAGGTAGAGACTTTAGTGGGAGTTGCAGCTGCGGGGGCAAGTTATTTTCTGGTGGAGGTGTATTAGGTATTCGAAAAGTGCTATCTGGCTTGATATCTAGTGCACATCTATGGCAATTTCTTCCCAAAATTTTGTTGTTTTTTTGACCAGAAATCCTGATTTGGGGGTGGGGAGTTTTTTATACGGGGGAGGGGTGGGGAGCCTACCCCCCTGCATCCCCCTGTGTACTGGCCTGTTTCTATAAGGATTTAATTTCATAGAAGTGGTAAGCAGCTTTTGGAGCTAGAGAAAGTAAATTACCACGTGTCCAGTTTTTGTCTCGCCTGAACTTTGTTCAGGATGGGACTTAGTAATCACTATTTCTGTCTGTCCGTGTGTGGGGGTGTGTGTGTGGATGGATGTATGTATGTGTGTCCGTCCGGAGCTGTATCTGGGGAACCGTAAGACTTATGGCGACGCTACTTGTTGGGAGGAAGGGTATCCAAGTTTGCTCCGTAACCGTATGTTTTCGGTGAAAAATATGCAAATTAACATAGCTAATTTGCATAATTTATGCAAAAAAGCAGCGCAAATTGATAGCGGAGTTTGTGGACAGACTATCTCAAGATCCGTCGGGCGCATGGTAACGAAACCTGGTGGCAGCTATGATACACATCTGCTGATCACCTGATTAGTTTTTCGGCGAAAAGTATGCACATTTAGTTGTTAATTTGCATAATTTATGCATAACGATTCTACAAATATGGTTGGAAATCTGAAGAAATCCGCCTTGTGGAGCTGTATCTGGGGGATTCAGTAAGAACCCTAAGCCCTATGATGATGAAGCGTGGTAGGGGGTAGTATGACCAGAGGATCTCAACCCGATTCGATTTTCAGCGCAAAATATGGTAATTAAGTACCTAATTTGCATAATTTATGCATAAAATGCAAAAACCTATTTTCTCAGAGACTAGGGGTTGCACGTTCTTCAAACTTGGTGGGTGGGTGCATCTTCACCCCAGACAGAACAAGTTTGTGTTGGTTAGTGCGTCAAGGTCATCCAGGGGTCATCTGAGGTCAAATGACTAAAAACTGTCGTATGGGCACGAAACGTGGTGGGTACGGTCAACATAATGTGGTAGGGGTAGTATGACCAGAGGATGCACACTAGTACCCCCCCATGTGGCCCCTCCCACACACTCAAAGTTGAGGGGGGGTCAAAAAGTTAATGAAATATTGGTTTTATATTGCGCATTACATATATCAATTTCGGTCGTGTAGGCCAAGTTATTAGGCCAAAAAAAGACTTTGAAGAATGTCTCTCATGTACAAAATGTCTAAAACAGGTTCACTAAGCCCTATGATGATGAAACGTGGTAGGGGGTGGTATGACCAGAGGATCTCAACCCGATTCGATTTTCAGCGCAAAATATGGTTATTAAGTACCTAATTTGCATAATTTATGCATAAAATGCAAAAACCTATTTTCTCGGAGACTAGGGGTCGCACGTTCTTCTAACTTGGTGGGTGGGTGCATCTTCACCCCAGACAGAACAAGTTTGTATTGGTTAGTGCGTCAAGGTCACCCAAGGTCATCCAGGGGTCATCTGAGGTCAAATGACTAAGTAAAAACTGTCGTATGGGCACGAAACTTGGTGGGTACGGTCAACATAATGTGGTAGGGGGTAGTATGACCAGAGGATGCACACTAGTACCCCCCATGTGGCCCCTCCCACACACTCAAAGTTGAGAGGGGGGTCAAAAATTTAATGAAATATTGTTTTATATTATGCATTACATATATCAATTTCGGTCGTGTAGGCCAAGTTATTACGCGAAAAACAGGCTTTGAAGAATGTCTCTCATGTACAAAAGTATAGGAAACTGAATAATTAAAACCACCTTTTTAGGGTGAAGGAAGTATTTTTTCAAAAAAAATGTCTAAAACAGGTTTTATGTCAAAAATGGTCTCTTTTGGGGTGCTACATCGAGTCAAATGTTCACAAGATTATTTCGGGGTCATCCGAGGTCACCCAGGGTTCATCTAAGGTCAAATCACTAAAAACCGTCGTATGGGCATGAAACTGGGTGGGTACAATCAACATTTAGAGTCAAATGTTAGGAAGATTATTTCGGGGTCATCTGAGGTCACCAGGGGTCATCTGAGGTCAAATTACTAAAACTGTCGTATGGGCATGAAACTTGGTGGGTACAGTCAACATTTCGAGTACAATTTTAGGAAGGTTATTTGGGTTCATCCGAGGTCACCCAAGGGTCATCTGAGGTCAAATTACTAAAACTGTCATATGGGCATGAAACTTGGTGGGTACAGTCAACATTTAGAGTCAAAGTTTAGGAAGGTAATTTGGGGTCATCCAAGGTCACACAGGGGTCATCTGAGGTCACATTACTAAAAACTGTCATATGGGCATGAAACTTGGTGGGTACAGTCAACATCTAGAGTCAAAGTTTCGGAAGGTAATTTAGGGGTCATCCAAGGTCACCCATGGGTCATCTGAGGTCAAATTACTAAAAACTGTCATGTGGCCAGCCGAGACCCACCAAAATTTAGGGATCAAAGGTCAAATTCCAATATTGGTCCAAGCAAGCTCAAATTGAACAGGCAAATCGCCATGGGTTGTTGCAGGTTCATTTACTTCTACCAAAAGTAATCGTAAAAGCAGGCGATCGCGAAAGCAGGCGAGACTCGTGGTTCGAGAACCGCCTTGTTCGTAAAAATGGAAAGTTTGTCTCCAGATTGCACAAACAAATTGTGCTGCAGTTTGTACTTGAACAAGATGGTATTCTTATCTTAGCTTTACAACCACCAAATTTCATTGATATCGGTCATTAAGTTCTGAAGACAAATTTAAATTATCACAGTAGTCAAAAATGACCCCAATGCAGTCATTTTGACTCCATTTTCAGGGTCAACTATACACCGAACCCAGAAGTGTCAAATTTGACCAAGGTGATCAAGTGAAAAATTTGACCCATATTCTAGTTAAAAATGACTACATTTAGGGTCAAAAAATGATTTGACCCCTAATAGAGTCAGTTGAAAAATAACCCTATTAGTGTCAAAAAATGACTATATCCAGAGGTTATGATTAGAAAATTACCCCTAATGTGGTTGAAATGACTACAATCAGGGGTCCCGGTTAGAAAATGACCCTGAACGTGGGTCGAAAAATGACTATTTGGGGTCATTTAAATATGACCCTTTTAGGGGTCAATTTAATATGATGTCAACAACTGAAAATGACCCGACAGTGGTTGATTTAACCACCAATAGGGTTAAATAAAATTGACCCCGTAAAAGGGTTGATATTTTGACCCCGTCGTTTTAAGTGTGTATGCACATTTGTACTTGAATCACTATGCAGTGTGTTGACCGTGAGTATATGTTAGGAAAATATGTGATTCAATAAGCAAAATAGGTCAACTGATGTGCAAAAATCTAATGTTTCAGTTTCATTTCACAATCTCATTATAATGTAGGCCTACATTTAAAGCCACAATTTTTCCGTGTTACAAAATGTAAATTCTGTGTTACAAGTTGGATGATTCCATGATTTTCCGTTTTACATTATAAAGCACTGAAAAGTGAATACAAACATGTTTTTAAAAGTGTAATTTGTCTTATATAATTATATGTACCTTTTTACTGTAGTCTCCCCTCAACATCCCCATTAAAATTAAGCATCATCAATTGTCTTGTGTGTACTTCCGATAGCTGTATCGGCCAGAATCTTGCATCGTAGGCCTAGAATAAATGCTAGAATGGATTGTTTAATGGTTGATTACTGCTAAATTATCACTTTTCTTTGTTTTCTTTTGCAAATCAACACAAAAGTTAGACATTTTACAGAGTTTTTTACTATTTTGTGGCATTTTCAAATTTCCGTGAGCAAACCCCGAATTCTGTGAATTTTTCTGTTTTTCCGATACGGAAAAATCATGGCTTTAGCCTACATATGCACTGCCAGAGGTGTAACATCATGGTACATGAGCCCAAAATCAAAGAAAATGTAAAAGTGAAAATGGTTGAAGAATGATCAAAGCCCAAGAAATTTGGTGCCCAACCCAACCCAACCCAATCCCCACCCCATACCCCATCCCCACCCCATACCCCACCCATTAGGTGACTCAATGTGGTTTCTGCATGCTATTCATTGTAGTGAAACTGTTGGACATGTTGCTCATTAATATCAAATTTTGGTGGGAAAATGATTCAAAATACATTAATTTGATATTCCTAAAGATCATATCAGAATGCAGGTTCAAAAGGTGTTTGGAAGAGTAAAACCGTTCGCCCCCCCCCCCCCTCTGTGAGGTGTTGTCCATTTCTATGGGTACTTTGAAAGTACAGTATTGACCCAAGCCAGGGTATTTGGTTTCTAGACATGCCCAGGTGCACTCTACACGTTCTTATCCTTAGCGAAAAAGGCTCAACAATATGGGAAATGTCAATTCTCTAGCCCTGTTCTCTAGATGGACTTTCCTGTAAACTTCAGCCTACTTATAAGACCTTCTGGAAACATTAAGGCGGGCTGTCAGGTGTGCTATTAAATTGCATTCTTTAAGAAGTTTAGGAAATTGAGGTGTGCTGTAAAAACAGCCAGGACTGGTGATTTAAAGTGTGCGTTCGCACTTGTACACCTTAAAACTCAATTCCTGCACATCAATTTTGATATTCATTGAAAAACCATACAACATTGGATACTCTTGAAATGTCTAGAATGTATAGTTTATGACTTGTTATGAAATTAGGTGGATCTTTTGTTGAATTTTTATCAATGAAAACTGATGGGTACCAATCATTTTGATACAACTTGCATGTGCTACATGTGCTATAATTTCCATCCTACATAGTCTAGATTACATTTATATCCAACCCATAAAAAGTGCAATGTTGCATTAACTTAATAGTATAATTGATTGAATACTAACCATGCCAATATCTGAACAAGTTCGACATTCTGATTTCTGTGGGAAGTTTTTGCCTTATTCCCAGGGCTGTTTTATTGGTAGGTATGGGACCACTCCCCAATTCACTGTTGGCTTGTGCTTGGACATTATTAAACAGAACTTGCCAGAAAAAAAGCTTGTGCTTGGACACTTCAGGAGTATAACCAGAAGTCGTCAGAAAATTAATTTGTTGTGTAGACTTGTTTGAACCAAAGACCAAGAGGCATATTTGAACAGTTGACCTTGGCAATAAAAATCCTCATTGGACAATAGATTTCTGGCAGTGCAGAGATTCAACTTCTTCCTTGTTGTGTATGTTGTACCTTTTGACCATTGACAATACACCTGTTGATTGTCTGGTTGTATATGCAAGAAGGATCTTCTGTTGCAGCTGACTCACTACACACTCAATCACCACACTAATTAAAAGCTAGTGCATTAAAACACAACAGTAACAAGAGTGGGGCAAGGGGAGCCCCCTGTGATACACCCTTTTTCAAAGTCATTTTCATTGCTTATTAACCTTATTTGTGGGGATATAAGAAGGATCTTCTGGTGCACCTGACTCAGTTATATGTATGCATACTCAATCACCAGGCTAACTGCATGTAGTACATTAAAAAACAACAGCAACAGAAGTGGGCCAAGGGGTAACACCTGTGATACACTCCTTTTTCATAATCATCATTTTCATGGCTTATGTACTTCCTTTGCTTGGATATAAGGATCTTCTGGTGCACCTGATTCAATTACATGTATGCACATTTAATCACCAGACAATACATTAAAATAAAACTGCAACAGGAGCGGGGCAAGGAAAAACACCTGTGATATATTCTTGTGTATACCTCACTTCCATATAGGTAGTAATACAAGAAATGACCTTGAATTATCAAGTCAATTTTGGCAGTGAATGAGATTCAGCTGATTGGAAGACTTAAGGTTCTGGGATAGAATTCAACCAGGTGGCATTCTGAAACTTGTTCCTCATTTTGGCAAATATTAATATTACAAGAAATGACCTTGAATCATCAAGCTGTTGAGCTAAAAAAAAGTTTTTCCAAATTTGAGCTTAAAGAGCTACAATTGTCAGAGTTTGAGGCTCAAAGAACTGGAGCAGATTCAATTGTGGGGCTTATAAGGAGCTGCCGGAGAGCCTGAAAAAGGGACCCTTGACCGCCGCACATACCCGTACCACCTTAACATGTGAGTGCCCCCCCCTGGAAAATTGGATGAAGCAGGTGGTACCTCTTTCATGATAGAGAATTCATTGCTTGTAATAGAGAGTTTCTGATCACTGTGGTAGTCGGAGTTGACTGCAAGTTCAACTAATTTCATTTTACAAAAAGGATAGATAAAAAGATTATTTGAGTTAACAGTAAACAGATAGACATTAGTGAGAAAACCTATAAATGCTACAGCTAAGTTGAATAAAATACATTTGATTGGGATTTACTAATAAATTGAATAGATTCAGTTCAGCTGTTGGACGGGAACAGAGCTGACATTGATCTTTCATTCGGGCTCATGCGACCCGCAGCTGCCATACAAGGCTTTTAAGAAGATATGAAATAATTGATTAGGATATTGTCATTTACTTTATTTTCACATAAAACCGTCAGTGTAGATGGGTCTTAGCATTTATGTATTGCCAAGTCTCAGGGGCTGGTTGGCATCAACATTTACTATGTACATTGGATTTTTCCTGATCCCACCTGCGTCACTCACTGTTGTATATATTTATAAACGGGCAAATCTACTCGTTTTAACTCAATTTCCAGGAATGTAGAAACACGTTATCAGAGTTCCTTCCAGATTGAAGCAAATTGATGTAAATATTATGGCCCAGCCTAGTCAGACCCCTAATTAGTTAAGTACATTGAACCTGTACAAAATACAGAAGAGCAAGTGGTCCATCATGTTTCAATGTCACCCATGAAATTCAAACTGATGTAACCTACGAATAAGTACAGCATATTATTTTCTGTAATCTTCATTTCTCATCCACAGTAGTTAGTATAAGCTTGAACATGACCTACACCATATAGACCCTGCCATCCAGGGTCTATGCCTACACCAAATGCATGGATCTTCCTCAAATAAGATAAACTGCTGATAGAACATACTTTAGTTGTTAGAGATCATTTAGTGAAAGATGGAACCCTGGATGTGAAATGATTTTGGACAGGGTGTATGAGTTAACAAAATGTTAGTGGCAGGCCTGGAATGGAAAAAATGTGGAAAGTGGGAAGCTCCTTCCCGGGAAATTTGGAAGTTTGAAGGGAAATTAAAGTCCTTAAACAAAGAAATACATAAGAATTTGGAGGGAAATTTTGATCATCTTCCAGGGAAATTTTCATTTTTTCTAGCCCTGGTTAGTGGATGGGGTCATGTTCAGAATAACCATATGAATATGAATATGATGATGAAAAACAAGTTTTTGGGTGTGGTCCATACACAAGCATGTTGTGGTTAAAGAACTTTGTCCTGCCAGATGAGCATGTCGACTGCACAGTACCAGAAGTGGGTAAGTGCAATAGCTGCCATGTGTAGTTGAGTACAATATACTGTGTGTAAATTGCCAAAAGTTCACAGGGCAGCTATTGTAGGCTACTCACCCACTTCTGGCACTGAGCAGTCGAAGTTATGACCTCAATCAGGTTCAAGTCAAATCGACAAAATTTGGGAGGATTTCCACTCATATAGATCCCAATATTGGGTTGATCCTCTTTGGTTGCCAGTGCAGGATGCTATCATTAGTTTGTTGTAAAATATTTTGTAATAGTCATTCCATTGATTTAGTAATCTTAATTGTAAACAAGTTGTATGTGAAGCCCGGGGTGTGGTGAGATGTGCAACATGGATTCAGAGAACAAGCCTAGAAGACATACCAAATTTGATGAAAAGAGACCTAAAAATATATCTGATGTTCTGAATTTGGAATGATTGTTGTTCAAAATTTTAGGACTTTTTTTGCTTGTTGTAAATTTGCTTGCAAAAAAGAGAAGAGGGGAAAAACGGTAACTTTTCCAGATTTTTTGGGATAATTTTAAATGAGCACCCCCTTGTCTGACCCATTTGTTAGAAATATGTGACTCATAGCTAAACCTACTAGAATCTGCCACACGAATCTGTACCCACCTTTCTGCTAACCACCACCCAAGTTGGCACTATTGCTCCTCCTGATTGGTCAATTACATGATATAATAATCTGAGTAACCACTTGAAATTGAGCTTCTAGATCTTTCAGGAATTTGAAGCTGAATCTGCTTCAAATCTGCAGACTATTCTTACCATATCTCTGATTGGCTAAATACATGGTAAAGCCCTCTTTGTAACCAATCAAAATAGTTGTTAGAAGCTATAATTTGGCTGGTAATGCCCATAAATATGGTAACTACTTTCTTGTGTTGACATTTTACAAACAAGTCCTGTGTTACAACATGGGACCATGGGACTTACTAAGTGTAAAAAGTTTTAACTGGCTATTTCTCTCAGTTGGCCTATTAGCATCAATCATCTTGTCAATCCGTCATTTAAGCCGCCAATCACGACTCAAATCCTTGCTGTAAACTTACTTAGGCTAGCTAAGGAATGAGACACATGGATGATGAAAATACTAGTCAATCTGAACAAAGTGTGTCAAATCACTGGCAAGTGACGCTAGCCACAGATTGATTCTAAAGGAATCTGTGCCCTACTATCTTTCTCTCAACCATACTGTGGCTATGAGATTGGAAACCACCAAAAATCATGGTGGTCAAATGACAAAAGGGCCCACATTTCCCCCCGCATTTTTCTTTCTTAATAATTGGTGAAAAACATCGTAAGTCGCCCAATTGGGCGATGAAGTGCTGGGCTGGGCAACTGTGGTGAGGCAGGAACCAAGTAATTTACCTGAATACCTGACTACATGGGTGCATATATGTTCACAGGACCCATGATGATGGAGACTTCATTTCCCGACACATCCTTCACATGACACAATAAATGTAAACAGTCTGACATTTTCAGCCCTTGTTAACTCAAGTTGAAGGGTTGCTTGATGGACTGGACTGAATAGCTATAGGGTGGGTTGGTTGGTTTTTACCGAATCGCATTATTTTTAGTTTTTATATGCGTCAGAGAAAAAATATGCCAAAATAGTAGCATTTTCTGGGCTTGTTAACTCAACTTGATGGGTTGCTCGACGGAAGACTGGCTAACTAGGGTGTGTTGGGTTGGTTACGGAATCAGCTATAAATGTGCACCAAGTTTTTTATTTTTGGTTTTTTAAATACATGTGTCAGAGAAAAAATGCCAGAATGATAGCATTTAATGGGCATGTTAACTCAACGTGAAGGGTTGCTCGACGGATGGACTGACTGGCTGGGTTGGGTTGATTTGTTACCGAATGGAAGATAAATACACACAAAGTTGTTTTTTTCTTGCGTCAGAGAAAATATGGTAACTGAAACATTTTCAGGGCTTGAGTAGTTGCGTGACTGACTGGTTGGGTTGTTAGTTTCACCATGCTTTCACTGAATCAAGGATGAATGCACATTGCACAAAAATTCTTACTTTTTAGTTTTTACATGCGTCAGAGAGTAAAATGGTAAATAAACAGGAATACTGAATCACTTTGGTAAAGAATAATATGAGGGGTAATACTAGAAATTTGATGAAAACTTTTTAGCAGCTTGTTGATTGAACAATAGTGATCACATTACTTGTAGGATTTTATGAACCATCGTCATGCAAAGATATTTGAAGACTGGGATTTCAAAGTGTGGAGGTGTTGCTGTATATGACAATGCCTATACTTGCATAGGTATTGCGTCCAATCAGGAAGCAGCTGCCTCATTTTCCTTTGAACTTATCCAAATGTAAAATCCTACAATTGGCTATTCCATTTAAAGTCCACACTAACCCTGTGGAAGATTTAGCTAAAGTCTTCCACAGAGGGAGTATGAGTTTCGAATCGAATATACTGTTGGGTAACTTCTATTTGAAATACCCACTCCAGTTGTGGAAGATAAAGGAAAAGCCATAATACAGAGGGAGTATGGGTTTTAAAATGATTAACCCTGACCAATTACATTTGAAAAACATACTCCCCCTGTGGATTTTCAATGGAATATCCCAATATACCTTTAGATTGGAAAGTGGCTTGCCCATCGATATATTACATGTAAATAACTAAATATTGTTACTGTATTGGTAACTTAGCTCACAGACCTTCTTTCTAGGGTCTGTGCACAGCTAATATATGCACAGGCAGGATACAAGATCTCTAATTAACTCAAGATCCAATTGCTATAATTGGAGTTCATGACATTACTGAGTTCAAATAAACACGAAAGGAAGCACGACCCGAAAAGTAAAAAAAAACATTTCTTCTTTCTTGCCCACTGTTGCTGCAGAAGTGGACAGAATTTTGTTTCACTTCAACTAGTGTGTGTCCATGTTTCAATGTCTTCAATCTTGTTTGTTTCCACGTCTTGAGTCCACATCTTCTATAGGCAGGTAGTCTTCTCTTCTTGAGCATCTTCTTCCAATGTCTTGTCTGCTATTTTTAGAAAACCTTCTTTAGAAGTACCTACGCAGTACCTATGCAGGTACTTGATTTCCTATGCAGGTTCTTGACCTATGAAGTACCTATGCAGGTACTTTTCTCTTGTTGAATTTCTTCTCCAACTGTATTGTGCATTCTTTACAGCTTCTAGAAAAGTTTTCTTCTTTTACTGCTGTAAGCAAACACTTTCTATACTGTTGAGTATCTTCTCTCCCTTTATACATACAACTTTGTAGAAAAGACATGCTAACAATAATTATACTTAAAGAAAAGGTGATTTCTTTAGTTAGCATTTTGTAGATGGCTTACTCTCTATGGTCATTGGATTAGTGTAGCATCAGTTTGCAGCTACTGGAGTGTTTATTTTGTTTTTTCAATTTCACTATTTTTTATTTTGATTTATGTTACATACAGGATTTACAAATAGATGAATCTAAAGATAGTCCTACCAGAGATGGGGTAATTGTTTATAGATCAAACAACAACAACAATACAGAAAAAGACAAGGTATGTTGGATTGCAGTGCTGATGATGTAATGCAATGAATATGCATGAGTAGCATGAATATGCATATTTGAAGGTGGCAGTTAGAATTGTGTTCAATCAATCACATTGCACAGGGTTCATTTAGATGAGGTGTTGTGGTTGCACATCGCAGAGATGGAGCATGATCTTTTTCTAGGGTGTGATGATTTCGACATTGGTGACGGCTAGTCGTGGTTGATCTTTATGCATCATTTCATACTGAACATAGCTGAGCCTGTTTATCATGTTCAAAAAATTATACATGATTAACTTAACTTCAAATTACGGGAGTTGACTGCTCAGTGCCAGAGGTGGGTGAGTGCAATAGCTGCCCTGTGAACATTTGGCAATTTTCCCACTGTATTTTGTACTATATACTACACATGACAGCTACAAATGGCAGCTATTGCACTTACCCACTTCTGGCATTGAGCAGTCAAAGTTTCCATTGCGATATTCCATTTGAAATCTACCATCCCTCTGTGGAAGTCTTCCACAGAGGGAGTATGGTTTTTCAAAAGGAACGGACTATTATGACCTATCCATATACCAAAATTGGCCTAGAAAAATGGGTCATTGATATACCAAAAGGCCAAAAATGCTCCCCATGTTTGCGACACTACCGTATGATCATTTGTACTGCAGGCATGAGTAATTTTCCTGCTTTTTTGTGGTCCAAATTTCGCACTTTCTTTTAATTTCAGCCCATTTTTGGCCTTTTTAGCATCATTTCACACGCTTTTTCAGGCTTTTTTCAAACTTGTCAGGGTTTTTCATGGATGATCATTCTCATGCCTCAGTGGTACTGAGTAACCCCCCCGGGTTGCAATCTTCATTTAGATTCATGTACATTACTCAATTTGGCGGATTCAGACAACTGTGGTCATCCTCAGTTGCAGTAAAATGTCATCCTCGGTTGCAGGTATCCCCATGTAGGCAGTAAAAAGTCCGATCACTGTTCCAGTTGCTGGCCATACATCCCCTATGGAAATAGGTAATTGGTGGGGTGTAGATTTCAAATGGAGTCACCCATTCAGGTAGCCCCCATTTGAAATTCACACCCCCCGTGTGTGAGTTCAAATGGAATAGCTTATTTGCACGTCTTTACAAAGGCACCCCCACACAGAAGCACTCACATGCCATTGCATGAGTAACTACACCTATTTCACTTGGGACTTATCAGATGAGAGCAAGCATTTCTTTCAGTCTACCGTAATAAAACTTGGTAAGCATTCAAAATAAGAAAGTTACCGTCAAACAACAAAATTACGATCAGCAACATAGGTGTTTCCCAGATTAGCACCTACTTGTTGAATCAACACGACATTTGCTACTGAAAGGGTAATTATAGGGTGTGCCCTATCCGCTTTGCCCACGAAAAAAGAAATGTATTTCTTCTCTTCCACCTTAAGTGTCTTGTAAGAGATCTCCAAGTGTTATTGCATGTGTAAAAGGCAGGAAACGCCTGCAGAAAAACTAGCAGTGTTTAAACGAACTTGACGATCAACTCGAAAAGTGTAAGCGGTTTAGTTAATGACATTACTGAATTGAGTTAAGTAAGCATAATTATGAGAACCAGACGCTGGGTTGCCCAGCCCAAAGCCAAGGAATTAAGTATAGATTGACATTTTTAAAACGGGATCTGTTTTGTGTGCGTTTTTGATTTGACCTAATTGAGGCGTAACGGGGGAAATAAGTGCCAATGGAAACAGGCTGTCAAGTTACATTTTTGAGCGAACAATTTAACCTTTCTTGAGACTTCAATAGGAAGTTTCCCAACTTTTATCAAGTTATTATTAGCAGTGTACTTTATACCAGGAGTGTGCAAAAGACAGGCCAGCACACAGGATTATTTTGTGGATGATGCGGAAGTGGGCTTCACTCCCCCCACAAAAAAGTGGTCCTTTTGCTTTCTAATTTTACAGAGGAACTCTGCTACCTACAGCTAAAAGAAAATGGTATATCTACTTTTTACCATGTTGTTGGGTAGGGTCATACAGGGACATTTAAAAGACATATGGGTTATGGCCTATGTAGTATTATCCAGAACCCCTTAATTAATACAAAGATTGGGGCTATTTTAGGCTCTGGAAACTCGCTGAAACACATATCAGGAAACATTACAAGGTTAACACTAGGGACGATAAACTCTACAACCAAAATGTTGCTTTGAAGCATGGGTATGACTCATTTATAATGTTGCTATACCTTGGGACATTGATAACAAGGTTTTTGCTCTTTATTAAAATTATTTGTATAGGGAGGGTTCCCATGGTATATACAGTGCGCAAAATAATTACAGTAACAGTTGTGTTCACCCCTGTATCCTAAACAAAGATCAGTGTGTTCAAAATTAAAACAAGCAGCTAATACCTGTAGCTCTGATTTAAGACCTCATTTGTTGAAATTGGCTGAGAATTAGAGAAACAGTGATCAAAAACCAAAGTTTTATGTTTTAATCAATGAAAGCATAACACTAGTTTTAATGTGTTAATGGAAAGCACAGCGCTAGTTCTCTTGTTCAAGAACTCTTTGTGTATAAAAAAACAAGAGGGTATGCAATGGAGTAAACTGCAACTTTTGAATTTACATTTTCCTTGGGTCAATGAATGAGATACTAAATATGAGCTAAATGATGCATATATTGCTGCTTGTTGCAATTATGACATATCTGTTTATTTGTTTAGGATATTCAGGGGTGAACATAACTGGTACCTTAATTCTATTGCACACTGTGGCTGACTCCCAATATAACCTTACAGTTCGGACTGTGAATTTATATCTGCTCCAAACGAAGCTGAGTATGTGTGAAAATTTTGCTGGAAAATGATGAAAAATAAGCTTGACTACAGATTTTTTGGGGAAACTTAGGAAAACATGTAACCAGTTTGAATTTCATACTTGAGACTTGAGCCTAAAAATGCTGCCTTTTTCAACCCTGAACCCACCTTTCGATTACCCCAGGGCAGCTTCTGCCACTTAACAGGGTAAAAACTTTCTGATCCAACAATTTAAAAAGCCCACAAAGATTCAATATTCACATCCTACGCTATAGAATTACAACCTCATACCTAAATTCCGGATCTTGCACATTATTTTCAAATAGGGCAACACTTTAATTTTCATGCTCCGAAATCTCAAAGCTAATAAGATGTTAACTTAAATTCCATTTCACGGCAATCCTCCTTCAAGTAAAGTAATATACTCTGGTAGGCCAACACCCTTAAGGAGCCCGTCCACACCCTTGTCATTTAAGCTTTGTTGCCGTACTCTGTTCCCATAGCAACAAGTCGCTCGGAACATCCCAATTTCCAGGATAACTTCCGCTAATGTTTTTAACCATCATGAATCATATTAACTAAATGCTTTTATTTTTTTCCAAATCACATTTCTAATCCCTCTTGTTCCCTTGGTATTTGAAGGAATGAGTTAGCGGTTTCTTTGAACGAGAAACGGGAAAGTGACTGATGATTAGGACACGGCTAGAAAGTTTTTGCCGTTGAAACTTTTTTTCTACTATTTATGATTTCTGCAATAACTGATGATTAGGACACAGTTTAGAGCCTGTATGGTGCTAAAAATATTTACTTTTATAACTATTTATTTTAAGTTGATTTCTGCAACTCACATTGCCGTAGGACAGGGTGGGATAATTTTGTAGCATCAGAGCAGCTTCTTCTGCTTGCTGCATGAACAAAAAATTGCTATTATGTATTACAACACTTTAGTCTAAAGGATGTGGTTTATAATTAAAGAACAAAACAAATCACCCAAAAGTGCTTTGCTTGTGTTAGTCAGAAAAAGCCAGGGAGACATGTTCAGTACATTTTATGTTATTAAAATTTCTCATATTTTTATGCAATTAAAATGTCTTTTCGTACACTTTTCATCGGATCACCATATACCTAAATTCTGTACCCCTGGTCTCAACCCCAGGTGTGTGGCAAGGGGGTTGATCTGGGGCAGTGGAGCAGGGCAATGGGGCAGGGCATGGGGGAATATGCCCGCAGTCAGAATTATTTCCGCCATCAGAACTCCCCCCCTAGTAAAAAAGAAACAAAACCCAAAATTATGAACCTTTTTCCTTTTTGTAACAATTTTGCAATAAAATTTGTTGATTCCCCCCCCCCCCATTTTTTTCTGGTGCCGCCACTGCTCTTGGGGCCCAAGCCCCAGGGGTTAACACCAAAAGAAGAGCAGTCAGCCTATTTTTGGCACATTTGAGACACTTACCCTGGCAAGTGTGCTTCCTCTCCCCTAGGGTTTAGGGTTGATGAATACGCCCCTGTACCGTAACCCTAAGACCCTAATCATAACCCTAACCTTAATAAGAAACAAATCCCATCCCAATTTCTAAAACACAGGATACATAGTATACATTCTATAGTTATGCTGTTTGTATTTGCAAGATCGTAAGTATTCTTCCGAATTTTCTCACAAGTTCTCCAGAGAGAAATTTCTCAATTTATACATTCTGTGACTAATAAATACACTTATAGATTTAGTCTCGGTTACATTGGCATGGTTTGTTACTAGCTTCTACCTTCAAGCACTTAACCATTTCCTGATAATTTTAAACCAAATATTGACTTTCTTCAATACTCTTCCAAATCCCACTGAAAGAAATCCCTGAATTCTGTATTGCAGTGATACAGCTTGTTATTCAGGGTGGGGTGGAGGAGGGGGCACTCAAATATTACCATCTTTTAGCAAGCCCTCACATTTCCAGCCTAAAAGACTTGACCTACTTCATGTGAAAACACCAATCCTAATCACCTGCTTTGAAATCTTCTTGAAAAGGGGACCCTTGTCACTGATTTTGAAATCAGATGTTGTAGGTCTGTGTATGAAATTTGGGGTAAAATGAACATGAAAAAAGAGTTTAATATAACTTCATAACCTCATTAATAAACGTGATACATGTAATCCAATTACATTTAGTTATTTGTGAAAACGCGAACGCAAATCAAGGTCATTAATATCTCACAATTGACCGCAAAATGCATAATTGTTCGAAAGTTAATATTAGTAACCTCTGCGCTGCGAGCGCGGTATTATGCGCCGCACAAATTGCACGCACGCTGGCTGCCGTATTTGGATTGCGCGCTACCAGATTGTGATATGCACTTTTGTTATTTGTTGTCCTGTTTTAGTCTGATCGATTTTTGGAAAAGGGAAGATGTAAAAATCATTTATTTTGAGCAAATTTTGAGCAAATTTTCGTGTTATTTTGTACAGTGAAGAGATCAAAGTGACGGTTATGAATCAGGTTAATAACTTTGCATCGGTAATATGTCGGGCATTGTGAAAAATCTAAACATTCTGCTTTGGACCTCGGAATATCCCGAGGGGCGTAGCAAAATGTTTAGATTTTTCACAATGCCCTCCAAATAACCGATGCGCAGTTATTAACCTCTAATTAGGTCATATCATCGAAATAGCTACCATAAGCGCTGATTTGCAGGTCAATTGTGCCAATAGCTTACCCTTATTAGCAAAGCAGCCTAAATTGGGACCCTAAACACAGTCCATGTTGTTGGGTGAAATCACTTTATCTGTCCTGCAGAAATGTTCTGCTCGAGGATGGCAACACATAGGGTTTGAGTAGCCCCTGGGCTTGTTATCCACTTCCCCCTTAGATGAATTCACCCTTCTTTTGTGTTATTTTTGTCCAGACATTGACTCGCAAAAGAACTCTGTGGTTTTTACAAAGTTGCCAACTTTAGCATGGTGGATTAACGTGAGGATTTCAAGTTACTTGAAGAAGAGTCCATGAAAACTTAATTGGGTTAAACATGGACTTCAACTCTTGCACTTTATATTAATTGGGCTTGAAGGTGCGATATTTTTGGGATAAAATGATGCGCTTTATGGTGTCTCAAGGGAGCAATTGTAATCCGGAAGGAATTCCTGGATCAGGATGCGGGGAATTATCTCTGAATAAACAAGAGAGCTATGTTCCACAGTGCTGTGTGCTTGTATGGGTATCTTCTACTTCATTATTAAGTAGGCTAGGAAAATTGAGGTGATTTGGGCTATTCTAGTTGAAATTCATACACCCCCTATGGAAGACATTTCCTTAATCTTCCACACAGGGAGTGTGAATTTCAAACGGGGATACCTGAATGAGTGACTACGTTTGAAGTGTACACTCCCTGTGTGGGAGGTTAAGGACATGTCTTCCATGGGGGGTGTATGGAATTCAACTGGAATAGCCCATCTCAAACATGCTCATCTGTCAGGACACAGTTCTTTAACCCCAATACATTTGTACATTCATAGAATGACCTTTGGCTGTATTGGGTACAAAAAATCATTCTCTACAACTTGAGGTCAACTTCCAAGCTATGTTTGTTGAAATTGAGATGACTGAACTTTGTCACAAGAGATGAGGCTTTTTGGTTCATAGTGTATTTTCTCTATATCAAAAGTAGGCCAGGAATTGAGGTTATATTTGACCAGCACACATCAGGAAACATAACTCACAAGTTTGTAATTCTCACTGGAATTTGTAGATGTGTTTTATAATTTGATGTGTCAAATAAACCAATTATTGTGACCAAGTTGTGACAAATGTTGTACGAAAATGGTTATGTTTTGCTGTTATGGTTATGATATATCACCATTCTGGCTGACAGGAGAATAAATTGTTTGAAGCCTGTTCTTATCACATGTATGTGCAGCTGCAAATTTCAACATGGAGGGGGGGTGTTGTGTGAAAATAGGGTCTTTCTTCTTCTTCCAGTTATAGTGAAGGCTTCTTGAAAAGAGGATTACTCACTGCAGAGTGGTGGGTAAAAATGCTAAAAAATGGAGGTCTTTCATGGTAGATGCTAAAAGTTGGGGCCGTTTGAGATAAAATCCTAAAAAGTGGGTCTTTTGAAGGAAGATCCTATAAAAATGTGGTATTTTTTGGGAGGAGAGATGCTAAACATTGGGTCTTTTGAGGGCAGGTGATGTAAAACTATGTTTCCACCAAAAGGTCTTTTTTAGGCTAAAACAAGAAAAGTATGGGTCTTTGGGAGACAGAAGGGCTCTTTGGGAGACAGAAGGGGTCTTTGGATGGAAAACAAGGTCTTTGGGTGGAAAATAAGAAAAATATGGGATTTTTGGGTCAAACAGCCATAATCCCCCCTATCAAGAATTGACATCACCTGCAGTTGGTGGTTGGTTGTTTAGGTGACTGACTGGGTGTTTGGTTGGCTAGATGACTGCCAGGATGGTTGAGAATTGATACTCTGATACTCAGGATCCAGCCATTAAGCTGTGATATTTTGGCTTTCAGAAATCTGAGCATGTTGTCCCTCTTCACCAAATCTTGGGGTACATGAAAAAGCTGTGCATTAAGTCGGTTGCTTTTCAACATTCCCACTTGTATTATGTGTAGGGCTAGCACTGCTGAATGTTGCTTTGGTTGGCAAGGTTTGAGGGGCCACAAAATGTACAAATCAACCCTTTTAAGTCTATGAAGGGGCGGCAAAAAAGAGCGTGCATGCCCATTGCGGGAAGATATTTGCAGCCCCATGTGCAAGCCTGTTATGTTTGCCCAATCTGGAGAATGCACAATTTGCACATATTTACTCTTCTATTAAAAAACACCAGTTTTGATCCAAAACATGTTACATATATGCTATGTTTTTGAACAGGTGGTGCTACAAAGTGTTGAAGTACAGTAAGGAGTGTATGGATGATGGGAGGAAACCGTAGTGCCTGATGATGTTCTCATAGTCACAGATATAAGCACTTCTAAATACACAGGGGACTGATAACTTTGTATTGTATTCAGCAGATGCAGTATGGAAATTGAACCTCAGACAACTGGATAATCCCAGTTAACACATTGGAAGCTTCTGGACAATATAGCATTAATAGTGCTTGTCATGAATCCTGTGTGTTTTCACTTGCTATAAATGTGAGCACATTTGTGCTAATGTGAGAAGAGAGAAGAGGAACAAAGAAGTCACTTAGAACTCCTGGGATTTGAACCTTAGACCTCTTGTGTGCCAAGCCCACGATCACCGACCAGTAGCCATGGGGGTTTCGCTGGCCCGTCAGCAATTCCATTCATATATAGGACTTTTATATAGGGTGATTGTGTCGTGACATTTATGAAAAGTCCATAATTATGCAAAAATATGAACAGGCTTACAATATAATATTGGTTAAGTGACTTTTGAAATAGGCCTATATATCCATACTTGATGTGAAGAATTTTGGGATTTTTGGTAATTAATGATGGCTCTGCTGGCATGGAGCATTGTTGAGGTGCTTGCATGTTGTTTGTGGACTAAACCATTGTACTGGAGGGGGGTATCAAATAATAGATAGGATCTGCAATTAAAACAAACACATATTTGGTTTGTAGTTATTTATATGAAATGGTTGCGGAGAATAGGAAACGATGACACAGCACATCCTGCTTAGGTAATTTTCCACTGGTATTGTCCTGTCAAAGCGAATTTGTCCCGTGGCAATATGAAGCCGAGGAACAGTGATTCGGCTCACTATAACTGGGTTAAGACAGTAATGATGACACTGTTGACTTAACAGATTGGTAATCTTTCCACTTAAGGGCTTCATTCCCATATCTGCGGCGGGTTTAAACGCCGGTTTTGGGTGAAGAAAGACACAGAATGGAACGTTGATTGATTAGATATTGCCTGACTGGATGTTGTGATAAAGAGTTATTAATGTAAGCCTGCAGGAATTTTGTGTCAAATGTTTTGATACAATTTACTAACAATGACTTGCTTGTTATCTTACACTTTTTGAGTTCATTCCATGTTATGATTTTTATTTATTCATTTTAGATTAATTCTTATCGTTTCTTCACAGCAATCTAAGTGTTATTATATTATCATTAACCTGATGAGACAAATGCCAACTGACACAATTCGTCATACTTAAAATACCAATGATCCGTCATTTCCTAAGTTCCTAAATATAACCAATCAAATGAGTGGACCAACTTCGGAACCTTGTGGAACACCTCACAAATACGACCAAATGGTTAACCAAACACGACACTTCTTTTTCTCATCACAGTTATACGTGGCATCATCAACAGAAGAAGATGACTACCAAACAGAACCTGTAGATTTATCAATGAACGGCAAACAGAGAGACCCGTCGTCATCACCTACTACGTCAGTCCAAAGCAAATCCCCTATTATACAAAGCAATGCAACACCCATAAAATTAGGTAAGACACTAGGATCCCCAATGTGTTCATCTGTCAGGGCACAGTTCTATAACCCCAATACATTTGCACATTCATTGAATGACCTTTGAACATTTGGGTACAAAAACCCATACTCTGCAACTTGAGGTCAAATTTTGCATTATGATTGTTTAATTGAGGTTATTGGACTATGCCATTGGGTTGAGGCAATTGTGGTCCATAGTTAGAGATGGTCATACTACATACTACAACATTTATAAAGGGCCCTTCCAGAACAGTTGCAAAGCACCCGTAAGCAAATCACAAAGGATTAAAAAGTAATAATAAAATATATGCAATGGTGGCATATCATATGATGTACTAAGTGTTATGGAGAACAAAATCACTGCAGATATAGATGAGATTTGAGCTGGGTTTTGAATGTCTTGTTACTGTTTACTGCAGAAGTTTAGTTTTGAATGTGCTCACCGATAGCTTCACAAAATTTTTTTTTGATAGTCTACGCGCGCACACTCAATGACCAGTGGCTGGTTCTTCGAAATGTTATAGGGCAAGTGAAAACAAACAAACAAACAAACATGTGTGGCACATTTTATAACATGACCAATTTTATGATCATTGCATTTTTTCAGAAAGTGGTCCGTTAGACCTTAAAATGAGAACTAGCAGTCCACCCATCACAACTCCAGTTGTACCACGTCGAACAACGCATCCAGATGACGATCGGCCCACAGTCACGTTAGAATCTGTCCAAAGATCAGGAGCTGGCGCTCTTATCAAATTAGCTGAAGTTACAGAGTAAGTCAAACAACATAAATCAATAACAAATAATCTTTTGTCATCTTACTGCCTGATACTTACTGATTCCAGAAAAATGCAGCACTAGTTTTTTTTCAGATAAAAAAAGAAAAAAGATCCTGTTTCACTAAATAAAACATAGCTGAATCCTCATCCTAAACACTAATTGACAATTAAAGTTTTTAAATTTCAATATTTTTGTAATTTGAGGGCACATGCAATTTTGTATGTTTTCAAACTATTACAGTCACAAAATGAGTATAGACTAAGGGTGTGCTCATAATTTTAGTTTTCATGTACATTTTGATACTAGGTTAAGAGCTCGGATAGGGACGTTTGCACAGTATTTTTGTGGGACCTGAAAGCACATCAGACACACCAAATTGTATTCTAAATACGAGGAATATCCTTCTGATATGAAATAATTTTTTTGAAATTTGTGATATAATACAAGTTTTATGACTTGGGAAGATTGCATCACCGCATCACGCAAGGTACATGCATGGGCAGTGCACACTGCACATATCATGTAGTATTTTGTAGCACCTGGGTATAGGGTTAAGGTTAGTAACTGTTGCGATTTGGTAGTTCACAGCATCTTGCAAATGGTGTGAGCTTTGGCAAAAATTTCATTGATCATTTCATAGCGAGTGTGTAGAAGAATTCGGATATCACAAATACACTTTTGTAGGTCCTGTGGTTCTTGGGTTGTGTTGTAAAGAGGTCTGAAACAACAACACTTTTGTAAAACATACATAACTCATTATCAACAATAAATCAAACAAGTTTTCAAAGTACATGATTTGTAGAATGAACTTTTGCAAAACATCTAAGTGTTATTTTTCAATAATATATTGATTAAGATAATGAAAATAATTTTTTTTTGGCTGCTTCGACCAAAAATATTATGTCTACCCTTAATGGATGACTCCATTTGAAATCTTTACTCCCTGTGTTGGAGATTAAGCGCATAGGGGGTGTAAGAATTTCAACCAATCTGCCCTTCATCACTTAACCATTATAAAGTAGAAATGAATTGGTTTAAGTTAGTTTTCCATGTGAACAAATTCATGTAAAGATTGATATTAAGTTGTTTTAATTGACCTTTCTTTGTTTTGTTTTTTTGTTTATCGTCCAGTCCTAGGTTATTAGACTATCATGGCCAGACCACTCCCTGGTCACCTGACCAGATACTAACCAGCCCACCGCAGAATGCCGTCCTTACGCCACCCAAGGCAACGATGGAGATACTACAGCATGTCAGGCGACCAGGTCCAGATAGAAATAAAGCCAGGAGAATACATAAATGCAATTTCCCAAACTGTAATAAGGTGTATACAAAGAGCTCACATCTCAAGGCTCATATGAGAACACATACAGGTAAGCTGTAAGGGACATCGTTTTCTAGGAAGGGGTTCAAAATAGGTGGTGTGTCACAAATGCAATTTCCCAAACTGTAATATGGTGTATACAACGAGCGCACATCTCAAGGCTCATATGAGAACAGGTAAGCTATAAGGGACATCAGGGAGGGGTTTAAATACTTTGAGTTATCAAGGCTCATAATCAGAATACATACAGGTAAGCTGTAGGGGGACATCGTTTTCTAGGGAGGGGTTCAAATACTTAGGGTTATCAAGGCTCATATGAGAACATACAGGTTTTGTAAGGGACATCGTTTTCTAGGTAGGGATTCAAATACTTAGGGTTATCAAGACTAATAATGAGAAAACATACAGGTAAGCTGTAGGGGGACATCATTTTCTGGGGAGGGGTGCAGCTAAATGGTTCAGCTAAATATTTCAGCTTGGACCAACTTGGTAATTTTGCACCGAAACTGTCGTGAAATTATTTTATTTGTTTTCTTGTTCTCATTCTTCCGAGCCAATGTCAGCACCATATGGCTGTTGAGAAAACACTGATTTACACACATACATTGACACTCACTATATGCATGCAAGCATCAGAGAGAGGATTTTGCAAAGGGGAGCATGCCTCGTTTTTATAGCTGACAGTTACCACATCACAATAACATAGCAAGGAAAACATTTTTTGGGGTACTCAGTTTTTTAAAAAAGTACTTTGCTATTATGTAGGATTCAAAAATACAAACTTGCCCTCACACATAAACAATTAAACATGCCACTCATACACACATTTATTAGTTTGGCTTGTAGATAATGCACATAATACAAATAAATATGTAAAATTATCAAAACGTATCATTTGAAGTGACAAGGTATTGATAGTTAACAAACTATGTATAATGAGCCTCTTCCAAATAGGTTTCTTTGTGAACTTTGAACTTATCAGTAAATCTAAATGATTCACTAGGTAACTGAACTTACAATAGGCAATTCCAGTTGAAAACCATATGCCACCCTATGGAAGACATGACCTTAATCTTCCACACAGGGAGTGTGAATTTCAAATGGAGCCACCCATTCAGTGTCGTCTGCTCCAAAATGGGATATTCCAGTTGAAATCCATACACCCCCTGTGGAAGACATGACCTTAATATTCCATGCAGGGAGTGTAAATGGGGTTACCCAAATGGAAATGGGTGGCATCATTTGTAATCTATACCCCCTGTGTGGGAGATTAAGGTCATATCTTCCACAGAGGGTGTGTGGATACTAACTGGAATAGCCTAATTTGAAGACTAGTTGAGTTAACAAATGCTTGAAGTAAACCAATACAGATTTAATAAATTAATAGATAAAGGAGGGATTTATAAGGGCCCAATGCAAGCAATCCACTTAGCGCTGTACAGATATGATAAAAAGCAAAAAACAATGATATACATTTCAGAGATCACATAGAAGTATGAGTCCTATATTTCAAGTATAGAACAAAATGCGATGAGATCTTGATCCCCCCAATTGTGTTACGGCTGTTGCACACCATTTCAAAACTAGTTTAGTCATAAGAATACAACAAGCGTGTAGGGGTACATTACACATTGCTTGATTTGTATCGCGACATGGCAAATAAAGTTTGACTGCATGTATTTAGAGCACCGATGACAGCTCCTTAGACAAGGCGAGATTAACACCCCCAACTCGCTGGCAAATTATGCAGTAAGTACTTTGCACTGTCAAGCAATGTGCCGACACTTCTAGTAATTCAGCCTGTCTGTTATTGGAGATTCTTTGCTGATGACAATATTCGGGAATCTTCTGCCTGCCTGTATCTGTCTCCTTCTTGATTTGTACTTTACTGTAAATAGGTCTTGTCTGACACAAACAACATTTTGTTTCTATCTTTATTGGACCCCGTCTCTGAGGGGGGGGGGGGGATTACTCGCGTTCAAACGCTATACGGGGATGTGCCGCCCAAATGGGTAGGTTTTCCACAAAAAATTCTTAGACATGGGTCTCCCTTTTAGATTTTCCTTGCTATGTGTGAAAAACATGCTGGAAACATGTTGCTTTTACTATTTTCAAGCTCAAATCCTTAGATATGGGTACTTATTTCCTGAAAATCCTTAGATATGGGTCCCTGTTTTTGGTAAAATTACCCTTAGAAATGGGTATGGGTTCGGACGCTCGGGCCGCACATCCCTGTCGAAAAATAATCCAAGTACACCCCCACCCCCCAGGCCCCTCCCTTTCTTCTTCCCCTCATCCTCTTCCTCTCCCTTCCTTCTGTTTGTCTCTTTGTCCACCTCTCACCACTCACCCTTTCTCTTTCTCTCCCTACCTTTCTCTTTTCTCTTCTTTCTCTCCTTTTCATTTCTTTCCTTCTTTCATTTTTTCTGTCTCCCCTTTTCTCTATCACTTCATCCCTTGCCCTTATTTCTATCCGTCTCCTTTCTCTCTGCATTTCCCTCCCTTTCTCTTGCTCTTTCTCACCCTCTATTTATCTCTCTCCCACTTTATTGTGTTTTTAAGGGGTCGGTCACCCACCTTTGCACAGTATTTTTTATGGGGCCTGAGAGCACATCAGACACGCCATATTGCATTCTAAATGTGAGGAATGTCCTGATAATATCAAATAATTTTTTTAATTTGCGATATAATACAAATTTTATGGCATATTATTAAAAATTGATGCAATTTGGTGTGTCTGATGTGCTCTCAGGTCCCACAAAAATACTGTGCAAATGTTGCTATCCAAGCCCTTAATGCTTTGATGCCTAATTTCATGCTATGAAGTATGGATGTAGAAGGACATATTGTTACATACAGTACTCAAATATCATCTCTCAGTGTTAGTTACTCAATATGAGTAATCTTCAGCCATTCAAGTTAGCTCAATCGTTAAGAGGTACTACACCCCTGGCCAATTTTGTGCCTATTTTTGCATTTTTCTCAAAAATTATAGGACATTGGTGACAAGTAAGATATGTATATTATAAGGGCAACGACTACAATTACTGCACTGAAAATTCAGCAACTCAAGGCAAGTAGTTATTGATGTATTGATCAAATATTGGTTTTCCCTCATTTTTGACTGTAACTCCACAACTGTTGTCTGTGCTGAAATACAATTTCCAGTGCAGTAGTTGTAGTCCTTGCCCCTATAATATACATATCTGACTTGTCACCAATGCGCTATAATATTTGAGAAAAATGCAAAAATAGGCACAAAATTGGGCAGGGGTGTAGTACCCCCTTAAGGCGTTCGGCTATGGTGTGAGAGGTTGCGGGTTCGAACCCTGTCTGTGCCTAGTACGCTCTTGTGGAAAATTCGAGTAAATTCCCCTGGACAAGGAACTCGCTGCTAATTTGTCTTGTTGTAACCCGTACGAAACTTGGGGAGCTGATCCTGGTTGCGATGGTTATTTGTGGAATGTCTAGGGTGTGCGCTCTTGAAGCAGCAAATTAAGTCCCTGAATTGTTGTTTAATGGTTTATGGAATGATGTGGGGCCATAGTGGTCAGCGAAACCTGTAAAGTGTGCTGAGGCTTGTGGATCAACGTCTAGGTGTTGTGCCTGTGCATAGCGCACTATAAATCACTGCGCTTTTTTTTTTTTTCAGCCATTCAATGCCGAATTACACATGAATCACTAGATTTTTCACTTATCTGGTCAAAGCTTGGTCCCATCATGGTCGGATAAAAGAGATTGGAAATCAAATCAGTTATATTGGTGGACATGTAACCAATCTGTGAACATGATGACTTGTAATATGGAATTTACTTGAACAATTTGTAACAAACCTATGTGTTTATTGAAATCCACACACCCCCTTTGGAAGACATGACCTTAATCTCTTACACAGGGGTGTAGATTTCAAATAGACATTGACAATAATATTGTAAGGTTAATGATACATTTAGAATTAGGGCTAGAGTTCTGTTGGCAGGAGAGTTAGAATCAAACATTTTGCATGCTTTTGTCGCGACAAATGCCCAGGGGGGTACTCGGTACAAATGACCATACTGGGATGTGACGCAAACATGGGTAGCATTTTCGACCTTTTGGTATATCAATGACCCCCTTTTCAAGCCAATTTTGGTATATGGATGGGTCCTTCTTTCAAAATCTTATCAAATTTCTTTCAGAAAATAGCCCAATTTTGCCTCACTGTAGCTACAATTTTGGAAATTTCCACAAAATTTGGGGGAAAATTTGTAAAAACTAAGACAATTTGTGTTAGATTTGGCTGAAAATTTTGGTTTTTGGTATATCAATGGGTCCAAATTTCTTGAAAGATTAGGATATTGATGGCTCCACTTTCAAATTCTCAGCAGCACTTCACTACCCAAACCAAACTTGAGTACCTCACCCACGGCCCGGAGCAAATGGGCTATTCCCATTTAAAATCCACACTACCCCTGTGGAAGATTATGGAAATATGTGTCACAGGGGAGTATGAATTTCAAATGGAATGAGCACATTAGGCAGCTCCATTTGTATTTCATATCCCTCCGAGAAAGAGTCACCCTGAATATTCCACAGAGGGAGTGTGAATTTCAAATGGAGCTGCTAAAGCGTTAATTCCATTTGAAATTTATTCTCCCCATCCATGTGGCAGATATTTCCAAAATCTACAGGGGTAGTGTGAATTTTAAATGGAATAGCCCAATGCTGTGTTTACCATGATTGGCTGCCAGATTTGGTGCTCCTCTTTAATTTTCAGCTTAAATGATTATCATTTTTATTGGGGGTGTTTTTCTTGATGCTATCACCATTGCCTATTTTGCAATGGCAAAATACATGGAAAAAAACACACTGGCCCTTAGCAGTCATTGAAGTGTGGCAGGCATCTCCTTTTGGAAAGGTCATTGATGAATTCATTGAAAGTACTGCAAATCATAGAAGGCATGCAGGGGGATTTGTCCTATCACATTGCTAATGTTGTTCCTTTCACTTGCATGGATTCCTCATTCAACAGGCCTATCAGATTACGTGAGACGAGGGGGCTCCTACTTCCAAATAAAACTGTTATTATGTCTGGTATCTTGGAGACCACGTCCTCAGTTTCTCACGAGATGTAGCCAAACAACAAGTTTATTGCGCAGATTTTTCAAACCATCATCACCTATCAGTCACGGAGTACCCACGATACTTTGCAACACATGTGCATCAGTATAAGTTTAATGTCTCAAGCTCGTAGGAGATGGATTGGGGATTTTATCGTTTATGTTAGGTTTTTTTTTGCCTAGGTCATGACAGTGCCAAATGGTGCAACACATCACCCGCTCAAGGGATGAAAGCTGGCTTCCTAAAAAACAGCACGGCTTCCCCTGACTAGGACCTTGTTAGCAAGGGTAAATGCAAACGATTTTGGCAGTTGAATTGCCAAAATTACCTCGCCGGTTTCCTCCTGTCACTCCCCACCTGTGCTCCCCTGGCACAACCAATCAGTGTGAGAGATTGAAATCATGTAGACTCTTTCACAGTCCTTGTTTTCTTGTTTGCTCCCATGGCAGAACCGATCAAGGGGGCGCAACACTAATTCCGCATCCCATAGAAACACATGCGAATTCAGCTTAGTTTAAGCGCTATTTTTGGCTTCCCTGCAAATGCTTAGCATAATAAATAAAGTTTCAAATTAAAGCATTGTTTCTTTTATGTGCATATATCGCTAGCCAATGACTTTTTAGTTACTTTGCGATGCAAAGAGCAGGGGCAAAAAATAAACTTTCAAAGTCAGAGGTTGCCGAAATCTGCCGCAAAACATTGATTTTGAGATAAAATGGTAATTTTCTTCTACAGTCGTGTAATTAATGAAGGCACTAGTCTTATTCATATGAGCTATTATTGAGTGATTTTAAGTGGCCAAGCCGGTAGATATGGTCGCTAAAGTGTCATCTTCACTATGGACTATATGAACAAAATTGTGTTACTTAAAAAATGGACAGAGATTTAGTGGTGCACCCTCTCAGTGAGAAAATGAAATTGGAATCATGCAGTCTCTTTCACAGTCCTGGCTTACTTGCCTGGTGTATTGGGTGTATGTGTGATTCTATCTGATCCCAACCAGGATAAATTGACAATTGGGATCAGTGTTCTTGCTATTAAGGCACACAATTGGTGCAGGACTATGATATAGTGATGATGATACTGGGATATGCCAGATGAAATCCTTACACCCCCTATGGAAGACATGACCTTAATCTGACACACAGGGAGTGTGATTTTCAAATGGAGCCACCCATTCGGTGTCGTCTGCTCCAAAATGGGATATTCCAGTTGGAATCCATACACCCCCCATATGGAAGACATGCCCTTAATCTTTTACACAGGCAGTTGTGTAGGAGATGAAGGTCATGTCTTCAACATGGGGTGTATGGATTCCAACTGGAATATCCCATTTAGGAGCAGACGACACTGAATGGGTGACTCCATTTGAAAATCACACTCTCTTTGTGTCAGATTAAGGTCATGTCTTCCATAGGGGTGTATGATTTTAGCTGTAATAGCCCAAATGATTATGTTTTCATGTAAGTAGGGTATGGTGAAGGCTTTCCTATTTCTACACTTGTTGGAGCTAGTGGGTGGTGCATAACATGCTTCATATAGTCACAGCCATGTTTCATCAGCATATATTTGATAGTCTCAATAGTCCCAATTTTTCACAAATTTGCACCATTCCACAGGGTAATATATTAGGTAATTGCAGTTGAATCATTCCAAAGTGGAAATGCCTGTTCCAATTAGTCTTCCCATACAGGTGTTTTAAAACAGAAATAGTCATCATTTGATCAGACCGTGTCTAGAGATTCAGATTAGCTGTTTTGGTACAGCTTGATTCAAGGCAGTGGGGATTCCAGTTGAAATCAATACACCCTCTGTGGAAGACATGACCTTAATCTCCCACACAGGGGATGTAGATTAACAATGTAGTCACCCATTCAGGTAACACCGTTTGAAATTCACGACCACCTGTGTGGAAGATTACGATCATGTCTTCTATAGGGGTGTATGGATTTTAACTGGGATAGCCCATTTTACACCCCTGGTGTGCTTCATATATCAATATTCAATATTCATAATAGTGGTATATCTTTTGTCAATATCAGAGCCAGATAGTTGAAACCTTAGATTAATAAACACACAGATTGGAATTTTCCATGCCTGTGCCCTCTCAACGTACTTGAATTCAGATGATGCCGGTACAGCGTTCAGACCTGGCGACATCGCTCATCATACTCGCAAAGTTTCTTTTGTATATGCTTGCACTATTTGTGCTATTTTTTAGTATGCTCACACGGTATCTAACTTAGCGTCGATCCCCATAGGCAACATGATTCCGCGGTATGGTTGAAACATAGAGAAACCCAAGCCCATTGTTCCTTGCCTGGCAGTATGCGGGCGCATCATGTTTTGTTCAGAACCTGTGCTTTTTAAACTCCTGCCACATCATAATAAGGCTATTGAACAGTGCAGTGGACTAGTGGTCATATGCAATTCGGTTAAGCATATCGATAGACCAGTCTGGCCTTTGTTAATAAATACCGATGTCACCCCGTCTTTACAAAGCTGGGTATGTAATACAGGTGTGGAAAGAATTGCAGATATAACCCCAGTTTGGGCTGCCATTATTTTCCAATTTGGAACCTGGTCTGATCTGGGAAGTTGCACCTCCGTGTTTGAAATAGTCTGTGTGATGAGACACTTGTAGCAGTTATTGTGCAGTCTGTCCAAATATTTTTCAAATCTGATCGGCATAACACGAGATAAGAGGAAGTACGGTCACAAAGTTGTAAGGGCACTTCAGAGGTTTTGGGATTGGTTGATAGCATGGATGATGGTTATACTGTGGTCCTTTTGTGAATACATGTAGAACAAGGCATCTGACCAAAATCTCAATCGTTTTGTATCATCAAGTACTGAAAAAGTGGAAATTATTTGTTGTGGTACATTAATTTTGTGGTACATTAATTTTGTGTTATATTAATTTTACTGAAAATCAACGAATTTAAAAACATGTGGTAAAACAAAATTGACAAATAATTGAAAATAACCACTGTTTCAGTAATGTTATACGAGGGGTATCAAAAAGTTTTTTAAATCGTACAGAAGTGAAAGAGCTATATCAATGACATTTTGTCAGTGCAATCACAGGTCCTGATGTACACCATGGTTCAAAGATGGTCTCATAAGTATGTTTACATTTTGTACAGGTGGCGCTAAATGCCAATAACCTGCTGCCACAGTTACTGTGCATAAACTGCAAGATTGAGAAAATTGAAGCAAGCAGCATTATTAAGATCCTGCTTTTGAAGGGTTGCAGTGCCTAGAAAATCGATGATGAAATGAAAGTTATCTTCGGTGGTGATTGTGATATGTCACTGTTGCTTTTTGGAAAAGGAATTTTTATTTCATCACAGATTTTCTGGGCACTGTAACCCTTAAAATGCAACTTAATCATGCTACATGCCTCTATTTTCTCCATTTTGCTGGTTATGCGGTTACATAGGCAGGTACTGACATCTAGCGTCTGTACAAAAAGTAAACATACTTATGAGACCATTTTTGCACCATAGTGTACATAAGGACCAGTGATTGTACTGACAAAATTTCATTGATATAGCTCTTTCACTTCTGGGCAATTTGAAAAACTTTTTGATACCCCCTCGTATATGAGACTAATTCAGGACAAGTGAGTACAGATGTCTATGGAGGCAAAATTGTAATTTCACTTGAGAATCTATTTCAAGTGCAAAATATTTTCAATGTGTTTTCACCTTAAAAAGCTAATGATGATGATCCTTTGTTTTTGAACTGCAGTGTTTGTTTATTGTTTTCCTCTCTCTCCCCAGGCGAGAAACCTTACAAGTGCACGTGGGAAGGTTGCACGTGGCGATTTGCTCGATCCGACGAACTCACACGGCATCATCGCAAGCACACTGGTGCTAAGCCTTACGTATGTCCCTGCTGTCAGAGGCGTTTTCCCGCAGTGACCATCTCTCTCTCCATATGAAGAAGCACGATATGCACTGATTGAGTGAGCGCCGATGAAATTGATTATGTAAATAAAGTGAATCTTTTCAGATTTATCAAGCACTTATAGTATCCATTCTGCTGTATTAACTTTATACCCATTTCCCAATTCCATTTTAAACTCATCACTAATAATACATTTATTTATTTGTAGCTATGCTCAAAGAAGCAGATCTGAAATGTTATTCATATTTTTTCAGGAAGTTTCATATGGACGGGGAAAAGCGTTACCTTTTTAATAAACATTGTTGGAGCGTAATGTTTGCAGAATTTGATGTGGTAGTTGACAGCCGAACCATTTGACTGTGGATCTTTAGTTGTAACACCCATTTAACCCCCTGAGCACTACCTGCCGATCTAACATTGCCTATGATTGGTCAATTACATGATAATTTCACTTTAATCACCAATCAGAATGGAGCTTTGCAAATAATTCACCCCAATTTTTGTGTGGTGAAATTATTCTAACAATGTTGCTGATTGGGTCAATTGATCATGAAAACTTCTTTTTGGCTAATCGGCAGTTAGTTCTCATGGGGTTAATACTATTTGTGCGTAGGTCATTGCCTTTAGACTGAAGCCTTGATCATCATTGACATAACTAAAAAGTGACACACTTTGTCATCTCTGATTACTGCAGATTTTTCCTGGGTCTGGATATTTCTTGGTAGTTTGTTTGTATCCACTTTTCTGTATGTTGTGTTGTGTATTAATATATTCACCTTTTAAACCAATCATAGCACAATCCAAACCATTTAATACTGTCATATTGTAAGGATGGCTGTTATGCCTCCACTATGTTTTCTGATCGTCTGTCGGTCTGTCTGTCCATTCCATTTGTCCGTCTGTCCAAGCTTGTGCGCATAATTTCTCGGAACTGGTAAAGCGTATATAGACTTGTTATATAGACTTGTTAGATGGGTGGCGATTGCCGGTCTTCAAACTCCATTATATTTTGCATCCAATTTGAGCTATTCCTGTTGAAATCTATACACCCTCTGTGGAAGACATAACCTTGATCTCCCACACAGGGATTGTGGGTTTTAAATGGAGTCACCTATTCAGGTAACTCCATTTGAAATTCTTTTGTAGACGGTGATAGGCCTTCTGACAATTTTGAACCAAAAAATCAACCAGTTAAATATGTCACGTTATTGTGGTGTGGTTTGTCAGATATTTTTGTATGTCTTTTTCTATTCCCAACTTTCATGATCTCTTTCATCAATGGACTTTTCAAGTTGAAATCCATACACCCACCTATGGAAGACATTACATGTACCTAAATCTGCCCACAGGGAGTGTGAATTTCAAATGGAGTTACCTGAATGGGTGACTCCATTTAAAACCTACAATCCCTGTGTGGGAGATTAAGGTCATGTCTTCCATAGGGGGTGTAAATTTTTCAGCTGGAACATCCCAATGTTTTCTTCATCCAGTGATATTAATTCTATTATTTCTTGATAAGCATTCTTTAGTTCCAAGCACATAATTATACATGTTTCATGTAATACAATACTATATCACTATCACATAGCTACAACAACAGCTAACATAACATTAGAAAGCATAATTACAGGACTTGTGTGTATGAATACATTAGATACGTTGCAAGGTTGAGAAGGGGGTCGGGGGGCAACCTTGTCAAGCGGTGTGCAATGGTGGTGCCAGGCATATATTTCAGGAGGGGAGCAATTGTGGCAAAGTTGATATCAGGGGGTTGGAGCAAACATCCAAAAATTTGCAGGAAGTGGTAATTTTTTAAAACCTCAAATGAAGTGCGACTCTCAATTCAAGAGAAGTGTATTGAATGAAGTGTATAACCGTAAAACCTCGTCTACAAGCATATACATATAGAGTATTTTTGATGAAAGCTAAATTCATACGAAACAGCTGTATATATGCCAATGCAATTGAATGGTCTTACAATAGTACTTGTTTGTTAATGCTTGTATCGGTAATTTATTTGCTCAAACTCCATAATGTTATAATTTTGTCGATGGATGCCGTCTGGATTAAACTAGCTTTCATTAAAAGCACTATAGGCCTATATGCTTGTAGACGAGGTCTTACGGTAATCCCAAGTCCATTGATTATGACTTCAAATTGTACAGAGAAGAGATACATTTTTTCAACTCCAAACTTATCAAACCATCTTATGACTTGTTGTTCTTTTAGAAGCATAACAATTAGTAATACCATTGATTAGTTGTGCAATATCACACTCAGTAACAATTCTTGAAGATACAGGACTGTTCATGATAAACTGGTATTTGTAATTTCCACAGAATTAAAACCAGAGAACCGGGACTCGACCGCCATCTTGATACAGGCATGGAGCAAAATTTGGGGGTATTCGGTTTCCCTCGGAATGCGCTCGAGGCATTCGTTGTCTCGGCAAGCGCGATATGGATGATGGGCGATTTGAGAGAGCGCACTTGATGCGACCTGCACACGAAAGTACCAAGGCGCTTCAGATGAGGCCAGAATTGTTTTCGTTAGTCTCCGCGCACCGTCGGCAAGGACCCGAATACCCCAATTTTCTCCCCATAGCTGGGCGCGATTTATGCGTGGCGGTATAGGGAGTCCCGGTTCTCCTTCTCTAATTCTGTGGTAATTTCTTACAACTAGCCCAAAGATTTCCACGATCTGTGTACAGCTGATGATTTCTGATGCTTGGCAACTTGAGTCACAATTTGACGATCTGATTTGCCAAGCAGCAGAAATCATCAGCTGTACACAGATCATCATTGCAACAATAGCATCAATAAAGAAAACTGTCAGTTTTCGAAACGTCTGCAAGTAAGTGGAAATCTTTGGACTAGTTGTAAGAAATTACAAATACCACTCAGTAACAATATTTTAATGTATTTAACTCGAGCTACAAACTCTATCACAAACATGTCATACCTCACAAATGTAATCTAATAACTAACTTCTTTATTGTGTTTTAACAGAATTTGATCAAGGGTGTTTATATCTTGAGTCAAATGCTAAAAGGGTGAATTATAGATAGCTTTTCATTTTGTAGCATCAGAAGCTTAGGAGAGGCTAGATATACTGTGCTGGATTTACACCATTACGCATATGTCTGCCAACACAGATGATTACATTCTGTGAATTTAAAAAGGAATTTAATTCATCTCAAAAACAGTGCATATAAGATGAAAAAAATCTGTTACATCTGATCATATCTTTACCCCTGCAAAAAACAAGGATAATTAGATGGACAAAACAGGAGTGGAATTCTGTTTTGATGATCATAGACTAATAATATTAAACAGACGAAGCACCGACTGGGAAAGTGCATCCTCATCTGTTCATGAAGGTCAAGCATTCCGTAAAGTGTGAGAGATGAAAAAGCTACACCCACTCTGTGCCTGCTTTGTTGGTATATTTGCTAAAGTGCAGTCTTCATAAACGTTCATGGAAGTGTGAAGACGCGCAACACTGTGCACAAGTTGTTGGACACAGGCGATAGAATAAGTGGCCCTCATACATGCAAAAAAATACATACATACATACAAAATGCTTATATGGCTGCTACATAAAGAATGCAGGGCTGAACAATTATAGAACCAGAAAGGCGAGAATTACAAAGCTCAGGAATTTTGCCAGTTGGTACAATATCATTTTATTATTAGTCTATGCTTTTTGATACTGATTGATGGCAGAGTCATTTCTATCCCCTGTTAGCAATGGATGCAGTACAGTGACTTGTACAAAACTCTTTACGATCAGTTGTAATTTATCATAACATAACATAAATTTTCCGTCTTCTTTCTTTCACACAGGTGAGAAACCCTACAAGTGTTCTTGGGCTGGGTGCGGTTGGAGTTTTGCCAGATCTGACGAGTTGACGCGACATTACAGAAAACACACAGGAGATAAACCATTCAAATGCCGCGACTGCAGAGGCGTTTTCAAGGAGTGACCACCTCTCACTTCATATGAAGAGACATTAAATGCACTCATTGAGGGCGTTTTCCAGGAACAACCATGTGAGAGGGCGCTTCCAGGAACGACCACCTTTCACCTCATATGAAGAGACATTTAGTGACAGCACTGTGAGAATATGTTTGCAGGAGTGACTACCTCTCACTTAGTATCATATGAAGAGACATTGAGATTTTCAAATTACCATGCTCTTTAGAGGGTGCTTTCCAGGAGCAACCATTACTTCACCTGATATGAAGAAACATTGAGAACTTCTAACTATTCTTGCTGTAAGAGAGCGGTATTTTAATCATTTTTTTGCGCAAAGAAATCGTTTTAAGATGAAACCTGTACATTCTTCAGAGAATGGCGCTTGGAAGATGCTTAGAAATGAATCTGAAAATGGTTCTGTTTTGATCAAATGTATTGCAATGAATTTATGCTGATTTGGGCTATTCCAGAAATAAGCACACACCCCTGTAGAGGAGTAAATTTTTAATAAAAAAGAAATATGTGTGAATTTCAGGTTTTGCTTCCTGAAAACTACTGGAATTCCAGTTGTAAATGTTACTGGAAAAAGCTTGGAAATGCAATAAAATGTATAAAAATTGTTCAAATGAGCTCCTCAAATTTAGGATATTCGATAATGAACTATTTTTGCTGGATTTTTTCTTATTTAGACACATTGAAAATAAAAAAATCCAGAAATCAGAACTCCTCTACAGGGGGTGTGCATCTATTTTTTTGGAATAGTCAAATGATGGTCCTACTTTGTAATAGATACAAAGGGCAATAGAAAAAACTGTGGTGCTGGGAATGAATTGACAACTATCAATGGCAGTTGAATGCAAAAAAGTTGTAAATGCTTAGTAATGACAAAACACTTAATACGACCTTGTTGCATGGAACTGTCAATATTGTTTATTGTGATTATTTTTAGTCACATTGTTAAAAGTGATTTGGTAGCTTAATTTGTTTTAAGAAAATTGTATTGAAATACTTATAAACTATTAATTATAGTTAAGTCTTTGTGTCATCAGAGATGGCGGGCGTTTAGAGGCGGTGCAATAATTATGTGCTCTGGGGAGGGTAAAATTGGGGGAGGGGTGGGGTTGAGTATGGTTGAGATGGGTAGTTGAGTCATTTTTTTGGTACAAAATTGTAAGAATCGCTTTTGTTATTTTCAGAAAATGATTTGAGTATTAAAAAAGGTAAAATTATCGGCTTACTGTTCCCAACAATCTAGTGTGTGTCATTTAAGATGGGGGGGGGGCAAGTTATTTCTTTTTGAAAATGTTATCCTCCTTGGGCTCATAATTATTGCACAGCCCGTATTTAACAATTGCTAAATATCCATTTTAATAAGGGATAAAATCAAAACTCGACCAGCGGTTCCGTCCGGTTGCCATTGTTTAGAACAAGAGAAACCGGACGGAACCGGATGGAACCGCCGGTCGAGTTTTTATTTCATTCCTAAGTGAGAGTTGCAGGACAACTTTCCGTCCCTCTTGAAAAAAGCCATCAAGCACTTCATCAAGTTAGGTTGGAATAGGTTAGCAAATATCCTGGTAATCGGGCATCTTATTTTGCAGGGTATATTTCAAACTTTGCAAGCTTACTAAGAAACTTGGTAAGCTTACTAAGAAAATTAACAGAAAATTGAGGAAACAGCATTAATGTTGGCAATGGGCTGTTCCATATGATATCCATACACCCCTATGGAAGACAACTCCTTAATCTGTAACAAAGGGGGTGCAGACTTCAAATGGAGTCGCTCATTTAGGTAACTCAATTTGAAATACATACTGCCATACTGCCTGGTCTTCCATGGGGGTGTGAATTTCAAATGGAATGGCCCATTGATTTTCACAGCTGTGCAATGCTGTCAGTTGTGAAAATCCTCACTGTGAGTAGGAGATAAATACCTCTTTAAGCATCATCTATCACAGTTAGGGCCACTACAGACTTTTTAGTGTATGTAGAATATTCGATGCAACATGTCTTCGTAATTTGATATATTCCCATCTAGCTATATCTATTCTCGATAATATATTTCCAGCAGACATTTGACATAACTTATTATCGATTTTATGTCATCAAACATTTGTTAGAAGTTAAACATTACTGGAAATGGAATGGGAATAGACTAAATAACAAAGACATGTTGCATCAAATATTTTATGTCAAATATTCAGAGTCTCTATGGCCGCTTAAGCAGGGAATGCTGATTTTGTAGTAATTATTCAAGGTGGTTCATATCGAGTATGTAACAAGTAACAAATTACTTAACTTGTCACTTTATGTATAAGATTGTGCACCATTTAACCAAGCTAGCATTTTAAGCCAAACTAGATGAACCGAATTGTCCTATAATTATACATCTTCTGAAAAATCCTTGTTAATGTCCTTATTATAATTATAGTATAAGAGTTCATGGTTAACTACTTAATCTACAAGGTATATTCTCTTTCATTATTAATCTATTTGAATTTAGTGAAACTATTAATTATCAAATCAACTCTAATGTTGTGTATAATGATAAACATACACATATGAAGAATATATTTGCTTCTTAATCATGATATGTAACACATTCTGATCCAGTGGTTTATTCCATTTAAAATCCACACTACCCCTGTGAAAGATTTTGGAACTATCTGCCACAGAAGGAATATGAATTTCAAATGGAATGAGCACATTAGGCAGCTCCATTTGAATTTCATACATCCTCTGAGAAAGATTCAACCTGAATCTTCTACAGAGGGGGGCATGTTTTGAAATGCATACTCCCTCTGTGGAAGATATTTCCAAAATCTTCCACAGGGGTAGTGGGGATTTTAAATGGAATAGCCCAATCAGACCAAAGGTGGAAATTGTGAAATTGAGATATAGGTGAAAATAGGGAGCAAATATTATTAAGAAAATTGGCAATATAAATGCAGATAACTTTGCAACCAATTATGCTAAAGATGTAAAGATTGGGCGATTCGAGTTGCAATTCATCTCCCTATGGAAGACATGACCTTAAGGGTGTAGATTTCAAATGGAGTCACCCATTCTGGTAACCCCATTTGCAATTAATACTCCCTTGTGTGGAAGATTAAGGTCATGTCTTCCATGTCTTCATGTGGGATGTATGGATTTCAACTGCAAAAATTGTTGATACAAGCATGTGAAATTTCACAATTGCCACCTTGATTATTGCTGGATCAGGTTGTGTCATATCATTTGGATGGTTTACATGTATGAAGGTTGTATGTGAATTGTAATTGGTATCTACTTAAATTTGTAATTAACGATGATTTGTAGGGATATGCTAAGCAGATGTAACAATGTTGATGAGTACTGAGTAAGCGTATGTTTTTGTTTCTGGAGTATTCGTACTACATCTTTGGGTCGTGAATCTCCAGGGACAAGCATAGGCTTCCGTGTGAACAACAAGGTGTCATCTCTGGACATACAGAGAAAGAGATCAAGCGCTGAATGCAACGTCATGAACTTCATCTGTGCTTGAACATGTTGAATTCTTCTTTAGCTCAACATCTATAACCTTCCAAGTTTGTTCCTTAGATGGGGAAAAGGTTGAATTGCTTATTAGCAGAAGTACTTATGACCTTATTGAAACCCATACACCCCCTATGGAGGACATGTTCTTAATCTACAACACAGGGAATGTAGATTTCAAGTGGAGTTGCCCTTCCAGGTAACCCCATTTGAAATTTACATTCCCTATGTGGAAGATTAATAATAGGTTGATAAATGCGTATCACTTGTTGGGAGTGAAATTGTAGAAAATAATGCACACGTACTGAGATGTTGATGCATCTAATGCACAAGCCACAAATGGGGGAGTGCATTAAACGCATCAACATCTCAGTACAAGTGCATTATTTTGTACAATTTCTGGAGTGTTGACAAATCCAAGCAAATATAAATGCATCAACCTGCAAGAAAAATGAACGCGTCCGAAAGCACTGCGCAGAGTGCGCGCCTGTGCATATATACACAATCAATGCATGGTTTGGATTTTTCTAATGCTTGCTCTGATTGGTTCTTCTCGCTATCTAAGAGTCTATGAAGGTCATGTTTTCCATAGGGGGTGTATGGTTTTCAAAACCCATTCAAGTAATGGGCAGACCATTATTTCTAACCCAAGACGACTGTACGGTATTTGTAATGGTTACTATGAGTGATCTTGGAAAGAAGGAAGTCGTTTATTTTCTTTATTTCTTGTACAATACTTAATACGTCCATTCTTCTGCTAATATTTCCTTTCCAAATAAACTTTTCAACTTTTCCTATTATTAATGTGAATTTAGAAATCACGTAGTGAACCAGGTGCACATATTATCAATGGTAGGATACTGCCCTCTGTTGTTATAGATAAGAGAATCACTAATCATAGATTATAGTCCCCAACAAGTAGCTCAAACCACAGCAGCTGAAAGCACTATTCCATCATAATTTGCGGTACCATAATAGACTGAATGTGTTGTAGAAATTGTACACAAATCATTCTCATCAACTTTCAATAACATACTTAAACCAGGGGTGCTTAGATGGAAGAAAATATGACCCCTAAAGTATTGTGAAACTGTAGCTTAAATATTTAAGTGGCTATTTAATACTTTGTGTATACATTTGTTATGGAGCGAGCAGATCCACTGCAATGCATGATGGGATACTCCTTTCAGCTGCTGTGAGCTCAAACACTGCCATGTAAAATATAATCAGCTGACAATGACATGTCTTGCAAATTATAACTTGAAAACCAACAATTGCTCAGAATTTTTTTCAAAATAGACATATTATACCTCAAACAGTTATTTTATCAAATAAGCAGGCTGCTTTTTACATTTTATAGTATCGGACCAACTTCTTATGAACTTCGAACATGTATCATGGTGTATAGTTTAGGAATAGGAAGTTTGCTTCTATGTGTGTATACTATATATATTAAGGCAAATTTGGTGCATTATGAACAAATTTACAGCAATATACATATATATAATTTATATATTCTGTTTTCAATTCTACACAAAAAGTATGATTAGCTCTGCACTGAAGGAAACAGAATTTAGGGATTTTACCAGTAATGAATAAGGAATAATTAGTCGTAGTGTCACAAACCACCAAGCCATCAGGCGTAAATTCATCAAAGTATCCTGCACTATCTTTGAGTCACTTGGTCCTCAAAGCCATGATTCTGTGGTGAAAAGGTGTGCATGCTAGCGTAGGCCAAAAGAGGACTTCCCTGTCTTGTCTATGACACTAACGCACCTATGCCTCGGTGACAAGTGTGAAGTTTTTTGTACGCAAAAAATTCACAACTGCAAAGGAAGGATTCGTGAAATTTTCATTCATATACCGTAACCACTCGGGTATAAGCCCACCCCCCTAGATGGCAGATTTCACTTCAAAAATGGGGGTGGACTTATAACCGGGGAAGGGCTAGTGCATGAATTTTAAAATAAGAACAATCTTCCCCCATTTGTATATGCCCAATGTACCAGTAATTTCTATCATCTATGTCAATTTCTTAAGTGTGATGAAATGTTAATCATCAACTGATATTTTTTTTTTATTTGTTCTTAAATATGAGAGCAAAGCATTGATTTGTTTTAAGAACTTGGCCAAAATTTAGTACTGGGCTTATACCTGAGTGCACCCTTGTTCCCAGAATGTTTTGAAAAATAGGGGGTGGGCTTATAGCCAATGGTGGGCTTATACCCGGGTGGTTACGGTAATATTTCTTATCATGTTTCATGTCCTATCCTAATTTTTGCTGATCAGCAGACAGTAGTTGATAACATTCGAAATTTCGTCCTGAAGTATAAGGCCTGCCTATAGTACCTACAGTAATAAAATTTATCCCAGTAGGAAAGAGTAGGCAATAAACAAAAAAATGCCCCTATCATAAAGAAATACTGCATTTACAAACTTGCATCAAACCTATCATGTAATTGTCCATTTCAAGCATTCTGGTTTGTAATAATTTCAATAGATTTGTCATATTTTTACACAGGATAATTGTTAGGGATAGCTTCAAATTCCAACCACCAGTTGACTGCTGGTGCCCAGGCAGGACCACCAAAATGGGCATGGATTATATTGTTCATAACAATAGAATGTGGTTTAGTTGTCGTGCCAGGGCGTGGACAGGCAACCAGCTGTTCAATTTTGATGCCACCCCTTAGGTTTCTACTTTAGTATAAAGTCTAATATTACTCTCGTAATTATTTTTACTACATAATTATTGGATGTACACGGTTGACCGGAATTTGAGTTTTGAAGCTATCCGATAGGTTGGTTTCTTCTGTAGTAAATCTGCTAAGGTCCATTCATACTATTCTGCACTTACGTTGTGTTTCTGATATATCAATTTTTGCCGTAACTCTACACAACTCATCGCATTCCGAAGTTTAAATGTATATAACTTGATTGCGATACCGCAATGCAGTAGGATACAGTGCGGCAACGCAACGCAAAGCAATTGCAACGTAGTATGCATGGCTCTCTACTCTTGTAATGATTTTTATTACATACTTATGGAAGTTGACAAACTGAAGATGCTTAATCATAAGCCATCCACAACCAACCAATTAATGTAACAATGAATTTAACAAATACAATGAGTTTTAGAGATTTTGATTTTCCATGGTCAAATGAATTTTGATTTTCCTCCTGAGAAACAAATTACCATTACTTGAATTGAAACAAAAGTTGATCAAGGTAGCTCTATGTCCAGAACAAATAATGAACTGTATTACAATTATACTCACTACCATTGTGAATGTCATATCTCAGGAATTTCCTGACTGGTAGAAAACTTGCAATTCAATTTTTATTCATAATAGAGAAACACAAATTAATGTCTAGGATTACTACATGTAGTAGGTAGAAGCATATTTGAGATTCTGTCAACAACATGTGCTCTTAGAGCACAACTACTTTATAGACAGCTATATGAACTGGTCACCCTAGTCCTGCCATATGTGGGTACTGCAACATGAAAAATGCCATGAACGGTGCCCCTATGAGGTCAGGAAACAAGTTTGTGCTCCAGGAGCACAGGTTATTAACAGAATCTCAACTATACTGTCATAGTAATTATAGCTTTGACATGGGAAGCAATATTGTATCATAACAAAAATATTTTACGAATAAGTTGACATTGTCATCTTACGGGACGGTAGAAATAGAAATCGGTCGTAACGTCTGTTAATGTTTTTGTACTAAATCTTCTAAAATTGCACCGAAAGAGTGCTTCCTAAATAATTGTAGTTTTTAATAATTGGTGTTTTTGTTGAGCTTTGCAAATTTTTTTGCTACGAGTCTAGTTTTCAAAACTTAACGCTTTTGAATTTCATATTAATATTGCTATTGTGCATATTTGCCGTCCACTTGGATAACGATATAACGGACTTAAAGGATAGTCCATAATATTGCGTGTGATCATATATAAGTAAGCAAATTTCAGGAAAACAAGTCACCTTTTTTACTCAATACTTAACCACACTTAATTGTATGTTCTATATCTAATAACTACTCCCTATTCCAGAAAAATACAGCACTATTGTTTTGGTTTAACTGTTTCAAAACTCTATTGATGATCATAAATTGCTAAAATTGATCATGATAGCTCATACTTTTCCCAAAACAGGTCAAGTATGTCCTTTCGTTAATTGACCTATTTTCGGCACTGAAATTATCATGAAATATATTGTGTGTTGGTTAGGAAAGAGTACCAAGCTTTTTAAAAGGACTCTTTTGATATTGTTGTATACGCTTGCAACATCCTCTGTGACAATGCTGTACATGTTGCTTTGGTTAGCCGATATATAAATGCTTTTAATTAAATGCACATTTTTTCCCATTATTATATATATTTTGGATTCTCAATTCCTCGAGTAGGCTGGACTAATAAAGAATCCTAGAGACCTTTTCCCCGACAGCACATCATGCTGCTATTCTATGAAGTTGCATACGTCTCTGTTCTCTGAGTATGAGTTTAACACGATGTATAAAATTTCCAAAAACCCAACATTTGTATGTGGATATTATGGACAGATATACTGTGTAGTGCATTGTGGGATATAGGGTTAAAGGTCAATTCTTTGTTTAAGGATGAATATTCTCTTTGATACAATCATATGTGTGTTTTCTGAAGTTATCATTTATAATTGGCTTTTCCAGTTGAAATCCATATACCCCCTGTGGAAGACATGACCTTAATCTTCCACACAGGGAGTGTGTATTTTGAGTGGGGCTACCAGAATAGGTAACTCCATTTGAAATCTACACCCCCTGTTTGGGAGATTAAATAAAGGCATATCTTCCACAGGGGGTGTATGGATTTCAATTGTAACAGCCCAATGTGACAACTAATGGAACGTGTACTCGGTAATTGTGGTATGTGCATGCATGTTTTGTAGTGTCACAACATTGTATAAAACTAACTTTTGTTGATGTACCCTTGTATAATAAGTAACCTACCAGGGCTATTGGTGTTTAATTGCATCATGCTTTTGGTTCCATTACACATTTACTGACCAATGTTAAAGGAGGATGTGCTAAGTTTGTCACACGCTGTTTTTATCTTTACTGATCCACACTTATTATAGTACTGGAATATATTGGCATCTTTTTAACATGTTGCGAATCTTGAAAGTGTTATAATGGCTTAGCCACTAGATCGAAGAGAACCCTGCGATTGATTGATCCAAATTGTGGAATTAAGCAGCTTGCAAGTTACAGCTGCATAATCCTTCAATAGATTTCTGTGCTATGCTAATTCTGTACTCTTCTATGTTGAAGATAAACCAGAATTTGATTGTAGAGCTTTTGCTTTGAAATGTTCTGCTATTATGGGAAAATCTGTATTTTCAGAAACATTTGTTTCTTCTAAACTTCCATTGTGATGTCACCAGAAGTGTGTGGATGTCATCATTTGTACATTTTGATCACATTTGGCTAAATCTGTGTTTGCCCAAATATTTTGCAGAACAAGAGAAATTAAGAAGAACATTTTTGCATTGCCCACTGTTAAAATATGGTGAAACTTTGGCCAACTGATTGTGCCCTTTGTTCTTACAGTACATGTAATTGTATGTAATATAACAACAAAAGTGATGGTTTTAATTATAAAGTTTTTACAGCATGAGAAAAAAGTGATGGATTTTAATAACTAAATTAATGATTTAACAGCATGAGAAAGTTAGATTGAAGAGTTGCAGTGTTGCGGAGGAATTTGCTCTTTCTATTGAACAAAATATGCAAAATTTAAGCTTGCGTAAACAGTAAATAGATATTATTTTGTGTATAGATAGTCTTTTATTGTAATGTATACTTTTTTGCCAAAGTTTGGGATTATTACTGCTAATGTCAAATTACTATTGATGTTATTACTATTTTTGTTATTCCGTTTAGGTCACCGGTTCAAATCTCCACAAAATGGTGGTGGTATACTAGGGCCATGTTTGTGAAAAAACATCAAAAATGCCATAGTTGTTGTGTTAAGTTTCAAGACTTTAGGTCCAGACATTTTTGGTCACATGGGTTGATTCAATAGGGTCAAACAGAAGTAATATATCGTCGTTGGGCAGGAAAAACCTCCTATGTACTTGTGGCCCTTGAACATGTTTAAAACAAAACTGCCAAGAGGTTACATAGTAAGTTTTGCTCTAAACATGTTCAGGGGCCAATGACACATAGGAGGGTTTCCCCGCCCAACGACGATATAAGGACTGAAGATGATGTTGCGCAGTAACTAATCTTTCCCTCAAGATAGCCGGGATCTGGGAATTGAACCCGGGACCTCCCGTTTATAAGCCAACGCTCTTATCAGAGTTGATGGCATTGAAGCGCTACCAGATGGCGTTGTTTGCGGTGATTTTGCAGCAGTAATGACTAATGAACCTATGTTTATGTTGCTATATATTATGTATGATGTGTATGTATCATTTATAACTCATGTATCTTTCTAATTATGTTTGCTATGTCAATGTAGCAGCTGTTGTGATGTATAATACTTGTAATATTGATAGCATTTATTTACTTGTATCTATGTATGTATGTATGCCGTTTGGTCTTGTCTATATCATGTTTTTTTAGACTTGCAGTGCGAGCATGTTTTGTTTAATTAAGAGCTTTTATGAATGAACGGACGCAAGTTATCGAGTGTAAATTGATGGATATATTGGTGGCAAATGAACAAGAAGAGATGGTTGTGTACATTGAATTTGCTACACTTGGTTCATTATCAGATACAGAAGATATAGTGCCGAATTCGGGGGCTTCCTTATGGCCCCTGATATGCTATAATTTGACAGTTGTGGTTTTTAAAACACACAAAAAAAATGCAAATATTTTATTGACCAAATACTTTACTTGAGTAACTTTTGTGAGTCAAGCCATCCAGATATATTCAGCAGGGTTGTTGTGACTCTGAGCCAAAACGATCTCCTCTCCGATGACAAAGTTCAACCTCCATTCAACTTGGGGAGTATGAGTTTTTATATCCAACAAACACAGAGGTCGATCTATGTATGTAGAAGCCTATTGAGGTTAAAGGATTGTGTATTGACAGATGAGTTTGTTTTGATCTCATCTCCAGCAACAAAGTTCAATAACCTCTATTCAGCAATTATAGCTCAAAAGTTGACCTCAATTTGGGGAGTATAAGTTTTTGTACCCAACAAACACAGAGGTTGATCTATGTATGTAGAAACCTATTGAGGTTAAAGGACTGTGTACTTACAGTTGAGCATGTTTGAGATATGATTGAGGGATGGTTGGTTATTCAGGCTTCAGTAACCGTATGAATATATATGTGCCAAAAACAGCACATCCTTGATTTGGAAAATGTCTGATAATGAATCCAGTAAAGCAAAATAAATGTGTGTACTAATTTCTTTAATTGTTCATGCAAATGTGTGTGTTATGTGTACAAATACTGAAACTATAGAAAGAATTGTATAGTTTATCAAATATTGTAATCATGGAACAGTGCAAATTAAGACTGAGAGCTACAACCTTTAGTAATGGTGCGGAGTGACTGCACTGCATGGGTGATGACTAATCAAACTAACTGATAAAATGTCACTGTGCCACACAGTGGATTCACTCCACATCTTAACTTAAGGTTGATACTGGTTATATTGAGGGTGAGAAGTACGGGTAGTACATTATGTTGTAAGTTACAGGTATATGAAAAATATGGGCAAAATTTTCTTGCACTATGATTTATTCTATCGTCCGTATATAAGCTTCATTAATTGCAATGAAGTGATGGATTATTCTAGTTGAAATCCACACACCCCCTAGGGAAAACTTGACCTTATTATTCCACACAGGGAGTGTGAATTTCAAATGGGGTAACCTGAATGGATGACTCCATTTGAAATCTACACCACCTATGTGGGTGATTATGATCATGTCTTCCGTAGGAGGTGTATGGATTTTAACTGGAATGGCGGAATTAAGGTATGAATCATGGGAATAAAACCACAATGGAACTAAAGGAAAATGTAGTGAGGCTCGCTTATCTGTCTTAAGTAAAAATGTGACATCTAAGTGAATATAAACATAGCATATAATGCTTTTTTTTTACTTGGGAGACAGATACAGGCTATTCTATTTGAAATCCATAAACCCCCTGTGGAAGACTTGACTTAAGTCTCTCACATAGGGGGTGTAAATTTCAAATAGAGTCACCCATTCCGGTAGCCCCATTTGAAATTCACACTCCCTGTGTGGGTGGTTAAGGTCATGTCTTCAACATGGGGTGTATCATGGATTTCAACTGGAATATCCCATTTTGGAGCAGACGACACTGAATGGATGGCTCCATTTGAAATTCACACTCCCTGTGTGGAAGATTAATGTCATGTCTTCAACATGGGGTGTATGGATTTCGACTAGAATAACACAGTATAGCAGGTACTGCATTGTGATTATTACGAGGCTGACATTTCTAAATGATTCAACACTCAAAGTAAAGATTGTATCTGGTAATAAGTAGCAATGAAGGTATTGCATTTATACCGGAAGGGTGGAGCTAGGATGTGTATGTAAAAAATTGTAGTGCAAGTTGATTTATCATATTGTAGTAATTGGCGATGGATGTGAGAAAACTTTTATTCAACTCAAGTAATGGGTATTAACTTCATGTAAAAGCATACTCTGAGTTGGCCTAGTATTAAGACAGGGATTATAAAGCTGTGTAATCCGTCAATGAAGTCTTGAAATTTGGCTAGTTTTGTGCATGCTTACATGAAGAAAGAATAGGCTGAGTAAAGTGTTTGGGGTTTGGATGTTGGGCATGCATGCATATCAATCATGCTGCTTTTGTATGTTTTGTATTGTTGTGACTTGACATGGGCATTTTTCAAAGGTTTGGCAAGGGCATTTTCAGCATTCCAGGGTCTGAGATAATAAAGGAGCTGCTCATTTTGAAAAACGAACCTTCTTATTTACCCAGAACTTTGTTTACTGCTCTGTATGCTGTAGGTAGACTTGATCTGCTAACAATACAAAAATATATATGTAAAAAAGAGTTTGTGCATACAGAACAAAATTTGAATTAACTTTGGAATTAATTTTGGGGTGTCATGTCTAGCTTCTTGTTAACTGTTTATTGTATTTTTTGTGAGAGAGGAAATTCATAATACAACATGTATTAGGATGTCCAATGCGGTATTCTATAGTCAACTTGAAAGAATGTTGGAAGATAAAATTCTAATATGTTGCAAAAAACTTTATGAAGAATGTGTAAACTAAGATATATGGTCCTTCAATTTTAAGAAGGCTTTAATGTTAAAGACTTTTTTCAAAATTTCTTGTGTTTATCCTATATCATTGGTGACTAAACTGTTTTCTGTATCTGTGTGTTGGTTTGTACGTAATTTTTTTTAACTAGCTTTGTTCTTCCTTGTGTTCAATTATCAAATTTCTTGTTACTCGCTGCTCGTAAATGGTGCAAATTAGATGTTATATTCATCCTCCGTGAACGGGAAGGAAAAACAATATAATTAAATTTATAATTTTTCAATATGTACCCATCACACACAGTGAGATGTATCGTTGAGGGTGGTATTTTCATTCAGATTTGTTGAATGTAAGTACCACTGTTTCAAAGTTTCACGTCAAAGTCTGTGAAAATGAGGTATAAACTGACACAATTTGGTTTCTGATAAATAAACCACACAAATAAGGAATGTTCCAATAAAAAGGGCAATATTTAGAATAAGTGATGCCATCAAAGGGTCTAGGATTAGGTTAGGGTTAGGTTAGGATTAAGACTTGGATTAGGATTAAGAGTTAGGATTAAAAGATTAAAGGTTAAGATTAGTCAAATTAGGATTAGTAAAATAATTAGTGTAGCATCCTTCATTCTGAAGTTGCCCTTAATATTAGGCAATTCCAGTTGAAATCTCTACACCGCCTGTGGAAGACATGACTTAATCTCCCACACAGGGGGTGTGAATTTCAAAGAAGTCACCCATTCAGGTAACCTCATTTGAAATTCACACTCCCTGTGTGGAAGATTAAGGTCATGTATTACCTACAGGGTGTAAGAATTTCAACTGGAATAACCGTATTGGAATATCATACTGAACCTAAAAGACTTACTGGGCAGTATATAATCTGTCTACATACTACACACAAGTTGTACATCTTTCTCAATACAAAACTACCTAAGTCTTATTATTATAATTATTACGCTTTTTTTTTGTATTTTAACAGATATTAATATGTTGCACATATTATTTTATAGACAATTATAACATGCTTAACATATGCAAATATATGCAAGTGTTTAACTGCATTTTTCTTATGAAATTATTGTGTTGTGTTTTTATTACTGTTTTTATCCATTTTATACATCACATCATGTTAACCCCCTGAGCACTACCTGCCGATCTAACATTGCCACTGATTGGTCAATTACATGATATCTCCACTTTAATCACCAATCAGAATGGAGCTTTGGAAATAATTCACCCCAATATTTTTGTGTGCTGAAATTATTGTAACAATGTTGCTGATTGGTCCAATTGATTATAATGAAAACTTCTTTTTGGCCAATCGGCAGGTATTTCTCATGGGGTTAAGGGATTGGTCACCCATCTTTGCACAGTATTTTTATCGGACATGAGAGCACATCAGACACACCAAATTGCATTCTGAATATGAGGAATATCCTTCTGATATCAAATCATTTTTGTATTATATTGCAAATTTTAAAAATCTAAATTATTTGTTATCAGAAGACATTCCTCGATATTCCGAATGCACTTTGTTGTGTCTTATGTGCTCTCAGGTCTCACAAAAATACTACGCAAACATTGCAATCCGAGCTCTTAAAACCATTTGCACACCATTTTGTACATCATTTTACAATAATTCTTGTTCCTGTTAACTTTCATGATTCACAAATGAGATAATTACAGACCTGAAACTTTTCCTCTTTTCAGCTGATTTCCTCTTTTTTCATTCCTGAAATTTATGTGTTTTCTTTTATTTTCAGCCCAATTTGAGCCATTCTACCCCGATTTTAGCGTTTTTTTGAGCATTTTCAGCTTTTTTCCTCTTTTTTTTATAAAGACCCTGTTTCAGGTCTGTAATTATATGTATTGTTGAAGACTGGGTCGCAACGGTCTGAATGGCATTACAGCCTTTGTATCGAGGCACGGAATAAGAATTCCCAATTTCTTATTTTTTGACTTCAAGGCTAAGAGCAACATTATTAATTGATTTCCTGGGATAGGCCTCACCTGTCGTTGCTCCTTTCTTCAGTTCTGTTTGTTTCTTTTCTCTTCGTACAGGCATGCATGATTATTATAAGCTTGACAGCTTGAGCCTGGTCCCATCAGGACCCAAGTGTGTCTCCGCCTGGACAACATGTTATAAACAAACAAACAGATCATGAAGCAACAGCTAGTTTTATCAGTGATCTTTGTTTTAATGGCTTAGCGGCACAAAGATGTATGTCCAAGCTGCTACCAGTGGCGGCACCAGGAATTTTTTTTTTGGGAGGGGGGCAAAGTGAATTTCTGGTTGTCTGAAATCTACACCCTCTTCCACAGGGTTCAACTGGAATAGCCCATTGCAAGTCTCAATTCCAGCACTGTCATAAATGGTAGTGAAAAGGGCTATTCCAGTTAAAACCCATACACCCTATGGAAGACATGACCTTAATCACCCACACACAGGGGGTGTAGATTTCAATTTGAGTTGCCTATTTATGTAACCCCCATATGAATTTCCTGTGTGGGATATAAAAGTCATGTCTTCCATAGGGGGTGTATGGATTTCAACTGGAATACCCAATGCACCCTTGATGGGATTCAGACTATTGTTTTTTCATCTCCCATTTCATCAGAACACCTCCATCTCCATCAACTAATATTATAACATGTTTATAAAGAAATTACATATTGGATACGATCACGCCAAATGAGTCATTTTTTCCTCTAACCTGATCACATTCTACTTTTTGTTATATAAGGCCATCTTAATTAAATCCTGTGTCTCAAAGCTGCTGCGCGCGTTAGTAAAATCGTGCGCGTAGTCCTCTTTGAAAATCAAGAAATTCATTTTTTTTTATGTCTTTTTATTTATTTTTTTAAACAAAGAGGCAAAAATAAAACCCAAAATTCATATTTGATCATAAGTTTCAGAATTTTTTGCAAATTTTGGACACGAAAACAATAAAAGAGAAGAATATTAGTTTGTAGCAGCGACTTTATTCGTCTACTATTCCAACATTTGCAACATTGGATAATTTTTGCACAAAATTCTTGTCGAAATCCTGAACTGACACATAAAAAAAATAAACATAAAAAAATACCGCATTCCGCATTAAGTTTTCAATTTCTCACAAGCTTTGAGACACAGGATTTAATTCAGATGACCTAAGCTTGTGTATTTAGTAGGTTATTATATTTATTTATATTTTATCTATAACATTGGGCTGAAGCCAGGCAAAGCCCAATAGTGCTCAGAGGCTACTAAATTCAAGGGATGCCAACCAGACTTTACAGGACAGGGATATGGGAAGAGGTCCGACAATCGACCTTTTCATCCTTGAAAGTAGAGCATGTCTCTACTTTTTTTGCATGTTGCTCAGGGTATCAATTTCACCATGCAAATCCAAAATCCTGTTGCAAGGTGGTCTGCAACAGGCAATTGCTTAATTGCATCGTGTATTTAGCCATAAGTCTCGGCTATCAGATTTTTTTCACTCAAAAATACCACCGATTGTGACTAATTAGTGGCCACCCCCTTACCAAAAATGTCAAAGTAATAACTGTACAATTACTGGGCAATTACCCCATTTCAATGCACCTGTATAACAAATTACTTTCAAATGTCAAAAGAAAATTACCATCTACATGTAGACCCTCCGGCTTAGGACAATGATGTTGCCTTTAATTAGGTTGAATATGATTATTCAAATGAAAGTTGCAGTATAATTTGCACATCGTTTAAAAACAGCTGGCCTTATCACGTGAGTCGGTCTATTTCGGAGGAATTTCAGCTCCAGAAAATTTGTTCACTAAACTGTATCATTTGTATTGATACTGATACAAAATTGAGATATCAGAACATTAAGTACATCAGCTGTTTTATCATGCTCATTCACACCATCATCCATGTCCATCAGTTAACATGCTTTATGTGCTTTATTGACAATGGTCACACTTCATATAGCACACATACATAATAGGATCACAGGCTTATTCGGCATGAGATACGATTGTCAACTAATGAGACATGTAAGACCGATTAAGCGAAACACACATACATGATTGCTCTTCAAGTGTCATGCATCCTTTAATCGTTAAAAAGACAAGGTTGCTACGTACGTGTGGCACGCAAAGTATGGTTCCAAGTAAAGTGGTGGATTACATGGTGTTAAGACCATAAGGACTATAAAATATTAGCACTTGTTCAGTGCCTGTATGGGACCATGACAACCCCTCTCTGACATTACAAAATCCACCACCTTGTTGGCCGCTTCACGTGCACCCCCCCCCCCTCGAGGAACTAGAACTAGTTCTATAAAATATAGGCCTAGGTCTAAACATTGTGTCATTAAAGTCCTTGAACATGGCTAAGGTTTCAAATCAGCAGAAACATCTGAATCCAACAATGATAAGGTCTTTATCAGTGCTGGGGCTGGGGGTGGAGCCACTTGTATTTTAAATTGCATATATCGCCTGCGTACAAGGACTTTCAGGGGAAACATAGACTTTTTTTGTGGCCAGGTGTAGGGCAGGATACTGGATATGCCTTTTGGGGGCCCATGGCTAGGCCAAAATTTGAAAGCCCCAAAATGTGGGTGTCCTGGGCCCGGGCCCATCTGACCCAATGGTAAATCTGGCCCTGGGCCCAGGTACATAGCCAGGTCTCACTTTTGTAAAGCAACCTTTTGACTTTATGTTGACGTATTGATTTAAAGTCCTCATTCTGGTTTTCACATCCATCCGCCAGCGAATCCCTGAATACACATCTGCCATGCTTCAAGTGCATACTGGTTCCAGATGCCTCCGTTCTGCATCTAATTTCGCATCTCAATTTGTTGAACTTCATGCTCAACACTCAACTTTTGCCGACCAGTCATTTTCATGCCAGGCTCCTCGCATTTGGAACCAACTGCCAGATCACAACAAACTTGCTGGGTCTTTGGATATATGTGCCCATCCACCACAAACTGGTCGTAAAGTCGGCATTTTCCATTTTGAGATACAATCAAAAACAGTGTATGGATTTCTATGTAAAGTATATTAGGAATTTGACCTTTGATGAACCATAACTTCACTTCCAGATGTCCGATGAAGCTGGTTGAGGTGTCATTATAAAGCTGAAAGTGCATTCTTTCAAAATCTGCAATAAACAGAAAATGATCTAGGTCCGAATTTACTACCACTTCGTGGTGGATGGTCACATATTCAAAAAACTGTTGAAACATCATCTTTTCAATGATAATTATTGCTTAATTACAACCAATGACAGTTTTGATTTTAATTTAATGTAGTAGCAGTAGTCTATATTGCTTGTATCACAGTGTATCACCTATTCACCTTCCTTCATTGTGTAATCATTGTTTATTCTTTGGTTTTTGTGCTTTGTTCATAGTGCCTTAGTGCAATTTCTTTTTGGTTTTGATTGATTGTATTGAAAAACCTTTAGAGAGACATTGAATCTCTGTAAATATTGGATGGCATGTTTGTGTCATTGATCATGTTTAGGGACCGTTCACAAACACTTGTTAGGGGGGCCTGATGCAATAAGGGGGGCCCTGACAAATTTTGACCCTCCTAAGGGGGGCCCTGAAAAAATGACCACAAATTGTCATGGGAAAATTGAGTTTATATGCTTTTCCATGGGGTTGACCCATAATTTTCATGTCAAAAAGGGGCCCCTGAAATTTTTGAGGTCTGTATAAGGGGGGGGGGCCTGAAAAATTTTAGCGCTGAAATTTTTTTGCATCAGGCCCCCCCTTACAAGTGTTTGTGAATGGTCCCTAATGCCCAGTCTTGTGACAGCGACCTTTTTTCCCTCTTCATCTTTTCACCACTCATTTTATTGTGAGGTTTATAGCCCTTTAGTGTGTTTTTAGCGGGTTCGCCGGCGGAAAAGTTTAGAACAGTTCTAAACTTGTCCGACGGCGAACCCGCTATAAGTATAAACCCACTAATTGTTATGAATTGCCGTCGTAAAAGCCTATCCCACAATAAGTTTATAGCCCTTTTGCAAAAGAAATTGTAAAGGTCCACTTTTTTTAAGTTCCGCCTCCTCAAAATGATGGTCTGCTTGAATGATTTGGCATCAAAAGTGAACTCCACATTGCTTATGAAATGATTCTTTACTCCAAATATGTCTAGCATTTTTGGAGCAAAAATTCCCCTCTAATTATTGTAGCATAAATGGCAACAACAATTAAATCCTTGTGCTGTTTTTCACAATGACTTTTTGGTGTTGACTTCAACATATAAAATCCAAGTTTTGAGATATTTTCTCAAAATATCAAGAGCTATATTAAGAACAACTTAACCAATACTAGGCTTCTTTGTACTCATTTTTAATGCATTTTAATACTGATTCCAAATATGGTCATTAAAATTTACAATTCTGAACTTTTTGAATTAAAAAGAAATTGGAACTTGTCGTCTGCAGTCGCAACCCGCGTTGAGAGTGTTAACATGTGGTTCCATGCGAGCGGTTTCTATTCAAAATTGCCAATGACCGCATATTTTTTGTCCAATTAAAATGATGTAATTGGATAATTGCCAGGTGATAATTGGTTGATGGCCGGCTTACGGTGGAAATTGGAGGTTTATGTTTTGATGCACTTTTGATAGCACATTAAATAGTTGCTTGGATCATAGTGTACGCTTGATCAGCAGGTGCATTATTTGGACTAATACTTTTTATTTTGTTTGGTGTCACAACAAAGGATGACACAAAAATCTAAATTCTCATCATTAGGAGAGATTAAATGTACATATCAAGTTCATTGACAGGAATTTCAACCTTCCGCTGTCAAAATGTTTTGATAAACATCTTAATTACCAACTTTTTTTTGTTGTTGGATGACAAATGATTACTAAGTGTTTGTCTCACCTGTCTTAAAGGCAGACTGCAAAAAAATGGGCTTTGAAGTTGCCGGATTGTTTTCTGCAGATGCCAAACATACATTGCTAAAATCACTTTAGATGTCCTGATAACAGAATTATATCCAAGTCCCAGATCTTCACAATCAATTGCACATGATGTTAGGTTGTCAACTTTGTAAAGCTCGATCATTTATTTTGATCTGTGATAAGTTAAAGCGGTGCTGAGACTGGTAGATCTGTAGGATTAACAGCGACCATTGCTTGAAATGTATTTTTGTTTATTTACTCTCATACTCTGTCAAAATTTATAAGACTGAAAACTTTCAAAGCTTAAAATTCTTCTACATGTAATGAAATATTTTCACTTATTTAAGATGTTAATCACACAATTCTACCAACAAATGCTTTTAAAACATATTTTTACTAATACTTTTGAGTAGTTATTTTTGAAAAAATAGTAAAAAAAGTTTAATTGGCCAATTTCTCCAAGAGAAATATGCAGTTCAAAACAACTTGCATGGCAGATTTGAACATTATTTGAAACATACTATTTACTTTTTGGCCTAAGAGAGTACCTGATAGCAGAAAAGACATCTTACATTTCCCATAATGCATTTCTTCCATTTAAATTTTTTGCACTGATTTGCTATCTAGTGCAAGTTGGGTCGATAGTAAGACGAAAAATAAGTACCTCAATGAACAGCACATCCAGATCTTGCAAACTCTGTTTATTTCTTGACTATTGACCTGTGTTCAGCCAGTCTATTCTCAACAGGAAACCTGTACAAGTGTCATTTGACGTAGTAAGGTGATGCATCATGCTGCAAAGGATTCTGGGAATGGTAAGATATCTTTCCTGATCTGATATGTTATTTTCAATCTGCAAGTGAGTTGAAATCCTGTATACATTCCCTATGGAAAATACAATAAAATCTTACACACAAGAGGAGTGTGAATTTGGATGGGGTTACCTGAACGGGTGACTCAATTAGAAATCCCCTCTTGTATGGGAGATTAAGGTTACATCTTCCATAGGGTGTAAGGATTTCAGTGGGAATAGCCAGAAAGAGCAGATGCTCTCTTCCCTGATGATAATGTGCATTTATTTGCATTTTCTGACATTGTTTTTTCTTTCAAGTTTTTTTGCTTCATGACTCTATTATGTTGAAATGTTTTTGTTCTTCATTACAATCGAGTAACGCAAGCTGCACATGAAGAGACGTACCCCTCCCGAGTCCGGAGCCGTAAATGGCCCAAGGCTGACGGTTGGATGTCCCTGAGCAGTGTAAGGTGCGGTCATTATTTTTACATAAAATGGTGATTATATTTGTTTGTTTCACATGGGAAAAAATCATCTGCAACAATATTGTCCATGTTCAGCAAATAAAGCAAAAAATGAAGAAAAATTTGAAAAATCAAACTTTACGCTTTTAACCATGCTCTAGAAACTTTTAAGGGTCCATCTAGTTTTTTTTAAGTGCAGCATGAGTGGTCAAGCGTTAATGCCATATCATGTAACTTGTCACTTAGGCGCCGAAAATATTTTAAAAATCAATTCACGCTGCATTAACTCTGGTTGCCAGGATGATTAACATACCCTAGAAATGTATTGTTACATTTAGATTATAAGGTCGTTTATAAATGGTGTAATAAATTTACCTACTAATCCATTTTGAACTTTTTTTTATGTGTCTTTGCATATTTTTTATTTTAATACACGGTTTCAAAATATTGAACAACCATTGAAAAGATAAGAAGAGTCAAGCTGTAAAAAATCTTGGACTCATACCTGTGATTTGGCTCTTCGTGGAGGGTAGTCTGCTCAGTGGCATAGCCAGTGGGTGCAGAGTGCCCCCACAGAAATTTTCAGGGATAAAATGGGGACGGCAAGGAGTAAAGTGTCCTTAAAATGACTAAAAATGGGACAAAAATTGACAAATGGGGCTGAAAATTTGGCTTTGACCCTCGCACCAAATTCCTGGCTTTGCTACAGAGTCTGCTGAATGGTTGTGCATTGGTTTGTTTATTCTCAATTCGTTTTGTTATGTTTTGTCCAAGACCAACTTTTGTCCAACACTTTGTTAATATAAGTTTTTTGTTTATTTTTCATGCACAAGATTTCTCGGTGTTTCTTTAGTTTTGTGTAAACCAATTACTAGTAACAAAAGAGTACAAATATGCCCGCTGGAATTTGGAAATGGTGGGTCTTTGGGAGTTGACAGCATACAGGTAAAATCGTCGTCCGTATTCCATAGTGGCGTATAGTGGGGCGCCGCGAATAAACAACTTTTCGAGAAAATCGGGTTTGAAGAAATGCCAATTTAAAATCGAGTTGTGTAAATCAGACATTCATTATATTTTGTAAATGATGTGAAATTTCTGTAGTAAACTAAATAGATTTTATTGTTATATATTTTCAAAAGAAATAAATACATACTATTGCTGGCAAACTGAAAATAAAACTATACGTCACTATGGAAAACGAACAAAAACGCAATACCCTAACCTAACCTTAACGTGCACGCCACCTCGGTCGCCGTGTAATCCCTATGGCGTTACTTTTTTGCCGTCGTTAAGTATTCCATAGTGGCGTATAGGTCCGATACGTGTACGCCACTATGACATACGATGTTTTTCATTTTTGCCGATATTTCATAATTATTAAATGTGTATAAAAAGTGGCGTGTGGTCGATACGCCACTATGGAATACAAAAAATGTCACTTTGTAACTATACGCCACATTTAATTAATTAATTACTAATTAATTAGTTAATTATGACTGATGAGACTTAGAAAAAATGAAAGAGAACATCATTAAAAACATATGTGCCAATTTTCAAAAAAATGACCAAAAATCACTATACGCCACTATGGAATACAGCCGACGAAATGGGGTCTTTGGAGCTGCGAATGGTCAAAATGGTCAAACCGCATGAAAAAAAAAACATGGAAAAAACCAGAATGTGTGGGATGAGCAATTTAGGGGTCTTTTTAGAGCTGAAATTATTAAAATCAGGGGTCTTTCATTGCTCTGTTTTGGTAAATTCATGCATCTTTCTGAGCTGCGTGGTCCAAAAATGGGTCTTTCCAGGAGAGCTGTACCATATGATAATTGGTGTTAAGTACCCCCATGATTTTAGCCATATACACATGCAATATTTCAATCATATGATTTTAAAAATCTTGTGTTCTGTGATTTTATTAAAAATCTCCATATAATAATCATTTTTATTTGTTTGATTATGGATATTGTGGAGATTTGATTGATTAATTTTAACACAAATGAGGTTTTTATTATTATTGTTTTAATACATCATGATCAGTTGGCCAAAAGATGTTAGAAGACATTTGAAGATAACAAGATTGCACTCATAGCATCTCTGGAATTCCATCTACCAAATGGAAACTTGAGCTGAGGTAAGTTAGAATTTCTTTGTAGTCACATCTATGACAATGAAAAGGGTACCAAAATCTGAATTTGGATAATTTTTACGATTGTCCGGATGATCAAATCACTGAATGGGCCTTAAATAAAGAGTTTGTCTCAAAGCTCATGCGCGCATTAGTTTATTCATATAAAAAAATAAAAAAAATTGCCTTTCTTTTTTTTTTTTCAAAAAAAGTGTAAAAATACAATCGAAATACCGTTTTGACAATTTTAGACCCCTGCTCTACAATAGCAGCATCACTTTATTGTTCAATACAACACTACATACAGTAGAATAGGACTTTGAGGTTTTTTCACATTTGAAAAAAATCTTTGTAAAAAAAAACCACATTTCACATTAGTTTTTCAGAGTTGGAGAGCTTTAAGAAGAACCTTTTTTCTAATTTAGCCTTATAGGCCTATCCATTGGATAGCTTGAATAGCTAGAGGGCAGTATTCAAGGTACACCAGCAACATTGGGTGTGCTGCTTGTCGGGTAATCCCCATATTATGCCAGGCACTCTTCAATAGATCGACTGTAAACTCAATCACGGTTACAAAAAGTAGTGTAAACTAAACAGAAAAAAAATGAAATATTGAGGTAAATGGCATGGTAATGGAATGAAATGACGGTGTTTTTGTTTGGGATATAGGGATGATCTACCCGGGGTTAGGAGGGACTTTGAAAAAATTTGTACAGATGTGCCACATAGACTTTCGGATGCTGACTTTCTCTATGTGTACTTTTTGCTGTTTTTGCAACCCATCAGTATACAAAAGTTTCACAAAAAAACTACAAAAAACCTCACTTTGTCCAATGTGACCAATAATCATTGGTCTCCACTGAAAACCCACCCATTGATATACCAAAATTGCTGAAAAAGTACCCTAAAACTGTGACACATCCCCATATACACCTTCAACCAGGTAAAGTACTCCTGGGTTCTCAAGTTTGGTTTGGGATATTATAGGGATGTGCCACTGAGAATAATATTTGAAAAAGGAACTATGGCTATACCAATTTCTGAGGAGATTATCCTGGTTGAATTAGAAACAGGATCGACCCGGCTCCAAAAAGGTTTCACTAAATACATTGCATTGCTTATTGCAAACAAAAGTCTGAACTTGAGATATATTGGGTTATTCCAGTTGAAATCCACACACCCCCTATGGAAGACATGACCTTAATCTTCTACATAGTGTGAATTTCAAATGGGGTTACCTACTTCATTTGAAATCCACATAGGGAGTGTGAATTTCAAATGGGGTAATCTGAATGGGTGACTCCATTTGAAATCTACACCCTCTGTTTGGGAGATTAAGGTCATGTCTTCCATAGGGGGTCACTGGGGGTGTATGGATTTCAACTGGAATAGCCCAATGAGCTGGTTGAGCAGACCATTACTGCAGAAAATTTTAACGATTATACAATGTATTGTCATACTTTTGTATAGGTATCACTGTGTACCAGGATCTAGCAAGCATTTACAAGTCGCCATAAAAATAAAAAAGTATGAGTCAGTAAAAAATATTATGAGGAATTTCCTGAATTCACTTTTTCATCTTTAATACATATGGCTTGATGATTTCTACGATCCTCCGGATGAGCAAATCACTGAATAGTCCTCGGACTGTAAAATGATGGAATTCAAACCCCAATCACACCATTTTGTGTTGTGATAAATAATATTATATCATTGCAACCTAAAACCATTGAGACCCCACTAATTGAACTTCAAACAATTAAACACCATGCACAAGCCCGTAATGGTTTAAATAAGAACCCGGATAAGAACCGGCTATAAGCAGGCATTTCAAATATTAAATGAAGGGCAAACTCAAGAGTTAATTATATTAATTCTTTTCTGAAATTGCATTTGTATTTTAGATGTAAGTAATTTTGTTCAGCATTATAACCAAACTTCTGGTCACAACTAAGATCAACATTTTTGGCTCCTGCATCATATTCTATCCCTGTATTCATACGAATCCGATCATGCCAGGCCCTGGTGAGGATGGAATTTTATAAATGAAAAGGGTTGCTGTTTATGTTGCAGCAAAATGCTGGATCTTGGCTTGAAATGCCCTCGATCGTTATCATACGGAATAAAAAGGGCTAAGTTACTTGTTGGAATGCAAGCATTAGTGGACTAGGATATGATGGAGGTTAATGGTTGTGGTGCACACCACTTGTAAAATTGTGGCCTATTTTGGTTACATTTCATTCTCTTAGCCCCCCCCCCCTCCCCCTCCTCCCCCCACACACCCCCCACCACCACCAACAACTAAAGATTTCTGGACAGATATGAATTTACATATGTTATGCAATCGAGCAAATCAAACAAATCACTTTTCATTTTACAGCAGTGTTCATTTTGTAGGCTGTAGAATACTGATAAGGGGGAAAGTGCAATAGTGAACCCTTTTGAGGTTAAAATTAGGGTGGGCAAGAATTTTTTGGCAAGCCACAAGGGAGTGCTGATTTTTTTAAATCAAACTTTATTTTGAGCAAAAAGTAAAACTTCAATGTGCCCCTTTACTGGGACTTGGTGACTTTATTTCTGTTTAAACTGCATAATATTTCAATAGAAAAACCTGCTTACAAAGCAGAATAAAACCCCATTTTTTTTAAAGTTGCAAAGATATGATCATTTCAGGCCATTGCATTTTAAGCTAGCTTTCTCGGCTAAGGTATCAGGCTAATGTGTCATGCACAGTGCCGGGGATATATCAGTCTTTTTCGGCACATTGCAAACAAGACAATACACAATACAGGGCGTTCTATGTAAATATTGCCACAAATGGGGCCAACAATTAGCGTTATCACAAGAAATCAAGCATGCCTTGGCTTTTTATGTATCGGTGAATAGGCTAATACCTGCTATTAGCCCGATTATTGTCAATGATTGGCAAGTTGAAATGGATCGGAACATGATATGGAAACAATGTGTCTGAAGTCAATTACATTGGATTAACAATTAATCGGCAGAGATCACATAAAATATTGGGAAAAGGGCATCGTGTTGACTTTTTGAACCAATTTTTGTTGAACCCATGTGCGTGCCAGTCTACTGCAACTTGGTGATTCAGTATTTGGAAATATAGAAAATAATCAAAATCAGATTTTTGCATTTTTGTAAAAAGTATAATGTTTGCATGGCCGGCGGAGCTGGTGCAGCCGTAACACTTTTCAGAAGAAAACAAATAAAAAATTATTAAAATACATATGTGGCTTTCCAGAAGGCGGCAAATGTGATTTTGAGTTATGGCAAAATATCCAAATATTAGCATATTTTGAGGAAAATTAGATTTTCACAGATTTAAAGTATTTTATACTTCTCTTATACAGCTGCAAAGTTACACAGCTATACAAACACTAAAAATAATTAAAAACTGACATTGTTTAGAGCTGCTTTCAGCAGAAATAATAGAATTTTGAAACTTGAAATGCAGTTTTCTCAGTGTCACGCTCTGTTGTAAGGCAAATTATGAAGAGTCGTAACTTCATTTCAGGATATTGTACAAAGTTGGTTGAAGTGCCATTTTGAAGCATTAGGTATGATCTTCCCAAATCTGTAAAAATTTCAACTTTATGTAGGGCCAACTTCTGGGCTCATTTGTGGTGGACGGTCACATATTGTCTTTGACAATGATCATGCCTGTAATACCATATCAACTTGAAGTGGCAGTAAGGTCATTTCATTGGGTGTAGCTTCAAATACCGTATTTCGTCAAATAAACGCCCCCGGGGGCATTACATTTTCCCAAGGGGGGGGGGGCGTTTATTCAAGGTCAATTTTAGAACAATAATTCCCGTTAAAATCATTAGGTAAACTTAAAACTCGCGCTAAAATGACGAACTATGAAAACACTTCCGGGTTTCCAATCCAGATTTTCGCCCATTATTGACGCTATTATCGACCATGTGGGCAACTTGGTAAGCTTACTACACAAGATAGCACAGTTCGGGGGCACTGCTAATTCAAAGACGTCTCTGATATCAAAGACTCTTCAGTGCCGAGACACCTGACAGTATCATAATTCAGAGACGTCTCATAAATCACATACTCCCTAGTCTCAAAACCCAGCCGCAAACGATATTAGTAAATGTTGGTGAACGTGAACCGGCATGAGCGGGAATAATTTTATGAGTAAGCCTAATCAGGGTTGTAGCTAGCCCAAGTTGAGTGCCTGCTAATTTTACTATCCAATTCATGAATTAAAGCGCAGGCTCGGGGTACACTCTTTATATTAAACGTGAGAAATCAGGGAATGCTAAAAGAAATTTTGTTGCTCTTTTTCATTACTTTGAGCTTAAATGCTGCAGAATAACTGTGCTTCCTCGACGACATTTTGCAGACTTTCATTTCTCAAAACTCAACATGTGGTGATGAATGCACCAAAACTTTTACATTAATATTTCATAGAGTATTTATACTTGAACTGCAACATTATATGGGGAGTAGTAAATTAATTGTTCAGGGCCCGACTCATGGAAACAATTTCAACCAATACCAAGAAGAAACTAGAAACATTTTTATTCACTATTTCATTAAAACATTTTTATTTCCCAAAATTATTATCATCGTTATTATTTACAGGGCGTTTCTAGATTTCGAGACCGCCGGGGGCTGAACTGAACAAAATTTCAAAATGTTGAACATCGGCGTGGCAGCGCCGCTAGGGTTGTCTGAGGCGATGTGCCCCTCACCCTCCAATTAGACATTTTTTCAATGTGAAGGACCCAATGGAGCTATTTGGTGCAACATGTTTATTGGTTATTTTCGAGCATATACTTTTACAGATTTCCAACTGAGCTGCAAATTTTAGTTTTAAATGAATAGGCCTACTTGTGCTCAATAACTCCTACAATTCAGCCTAAGTGTAGCCTTTTTTTTTTTTTTTTTAAGGGGTGCTTGAGGTCTGTAATTCATAACAAATTTCCTGCGGACCTGGGCCGCAAATGTTATGGGTATGAACCTGCTCAATTAGGCCTATATGGATACTTGCAAGTTAGCCTTTTCTTTTTGACGGATAAGGGTACCTGAGGGGGATGTGCTCTCTCAGAAGTTGGGGAACTTTTCAAAAAATTAATGAAAGGCACAATAAAGTCATTTTGTGTAAAAGTTTACACTTATTTATTGGTATTATTTTCGGCATAATATATTTCAACGGCCGAGTTGTGGGGGGTGGGGGTATTATCCTCAAACTAAAAGCCATTTGGTGCAACATTTTGCATTAGGCCCCTATTATTAACTTATTTTTCCGACCATCATGATTAAGCCTATATGCCATTATAATCATGTCATGCTAATGCATAATATGTATTTTAGAACGGATTTCCAGTGGATGCGATTTCCGTGTCACAAATTTCAAGCATGAACATATGATGCCCAATAACTCAGAACGTACTCTTCTTCTTTTCTTCCTTGTTTTCTTTCCACTTTTCTGCCTTTCTTTTGCCTAAAAATGCCCGGACATTGAAATGAGCCTAGGTGGCTGTGGCAAAACAAAATTTTCATCCCAGTTTTGCTAATATTTTGTGCCGATTTTTGTAACATTTTCGTCCTGGTATTGGTATTATTTTATATTTGTTTTCAGTTTTCGGGATATTTCTTTCTTTCAATTTTTGGGAAATTAGACCGAAAAAGTAGGCCTTTTCCTTTTCCCTCCCTTTTCCGTCCCTTCGATTTTTTAGAGGGCACTGTCTGCCCCACTGGCTTTGCCCAGGCCCGTACGCAGGGGGGGGGGGCGTGCAGTGTGGCAAAAGGAAAAAATAGGTTTTTTATGCTTTTTTAGTCAAAAAAGTCCAAAGTTTTGGGTAGAAGGTCCACTTTTTACAAAATCACACCAACCTCTGGAAAAAGGTCCACCTTTTAAAATCAGCACCCCCCCTAAAAGAAATAATGCGTACGGGCCTGGCTATGCCACTGCTCTGTCACTCCCCTTCCTCTTCCCCCCTCTCTTCCCTCTCCCTTTTATTTATTTAAACTTTCTTTACCCAGGGTAGCTCCTTCAATGTCAAAACACTGATTTCCAAGGAGGCCCTGCATTTACAATGTGAACAAGAAGCATATATATACAGTAATAAATCAGAAAATACATAATTATAAATGCCACATGAAATTGTGAACATTTGGGAAAACATGTAAATTCAGATAAAAGGCATATTACACTGGTTTTATCAAAAACAACTGCTTAAATTGATCAATACTCATTGACTTAAAATTACATCTACTATCATTTGGAAGGCTATTCCACAATTTAGTAGCACGTGAATGAAAAGTTCTTTTACCTGCATTAATATTATATGGTGGTTCAAAAAGAGCAAAGTTGGTTTGACTCCTGGTTCCTTTAGAGTGCATATCATGCATAAAAGTGAAGTGAGAGGAAAGGTAATCAGGAGCCATTCCTTTCAGGCATTTGAAGGTGAGTGTTGCCATATAGTTGAACCACCTATCATTTAATTTATTCCAGTGAAGAGTACTCATCATGTCATCAATTGGTGTTCTGATATCAGCAGAAAGAATAATACGAGCAAGCCTATTGTGAAGAATTTGAAGGGAGTTGTAGAGCTCAACAGAACAGTTAGACCAAACAGTATGACAATAATCAAAATTAGGCATAACAATTTCATTAGCAAGCATGATGAGTGTATCTTTTGGAATATAAGGTTTGACACGTTTAATTACACCACATCGCTTAGAAATACAGGAAGACATTGCATTAATATGATCAGACCAAGCCATGGTAGGATCAAATGTAACACCAAGATACTTAAATACATCTACACGCTCAATAGTATCATTATTGTAATATAAACTAACATCTGTAAAGTTTTTTAACACCCTGCTAGTGCCAAACACCATGAACTTAGTTTTCTGAATGTTTAATGTAAGATTATTATTCTTGAACCAGTCAACAATTTTAGATAAATTACATTGAAGCTTTGATTGAAGAGTAGAAGAGTCATTAGCAGTACATAGTAATGTGGTGTCATCGGCATACATAGTACATTTACAATCAACACTATTAGAAAGACTATTAACAAATATTATAAAAAGAAGCGGGCCTAAAATAGAGCCTTGAGGAATGCCAATATTAATGTTCTTAAAATCAGATAATGTGGCATTAATGTTAACAACTTGAGCTCTATTACCAAGATAAGATTCAAACCACTCAAGTGTTGTACCTTTAATACCATAGTTGCTAAGTTTTTCAATTAAAAGAGAATGGTTAACACAATCAAAAGCCTTTTTGTGATCAAGAAATATTGCACCAGTGGCTTGTCCATTATCCATGTTTTTTAAAATGAAATCTTGAACATCATTCAGGGTAGTTGCTGTTGAGTGATTGCTACGGAAACCAGATTGGTTCTCTGACAGAATACCCATAGAAGTTAAATAAGAATATAATTGATTATGAACAGCTCTTTCGATAATTTTGGAAATGAGAGGCAGGACAGAAATAGGCCTGTAATTTCCAACATCCAATTTATCACCTGCCTTAAAAATTGGGGTGACTTTAGCCAACTTCCAGTCTGTTGGATAAACAGATGTATTTAAAGAAAGATTACAAATATATGCTATAGAATGACAAATGTATGGTGCAGCTAGCTTCAACAACTTGACACTAAAATCATCCATGCCAGGTGACTTATTGTTTGGAATATCGCAAATATGCCTTCTCTCTCTGTCTCCCTCTTTTTTAAAGACCCGGGGCTGCAGGCCCCAAAGCCCCACCCCCTGGGTACGTGCCTGGTTTACCGTAATTTGTTGATCTATTTTGAGCCACCTGATCATAACATAACCCACCCTTATTAATACAATACAAGTGTCCATATTTATCCAAATTCATCACATGCATGTGTACAAGAGGAGTCAGGCCACGAGGTTAGGCCTGAACGTTTCCGTAGGGGCCTACCATTTTTCCCCAAGTAATTTTTGAACATATTTTTGAAAAGGTGCCTCCAGCGTGCCGCCACAATGCATGCAAAAAATCGCTCCCTTTCCCCTCGTTGACTGGCAAAAAATTCCTTGTCCCCTCATTTTTTGCCTTGCCAAAATATTCACCCTCCCCACATGAAATGGGATTTTTTTTACTTCAAAACGTTGGAATTGGGCCGTTAAGTGGCTCGATTTTGCAATCTAAGTATTTTCTGAGACCATTTGTCAGAATTTGCACAGATAGATATGATGTTTGCACAGATAGATATTTCCTAAACATAGGAAAGCATGTTCTGATACATTCACCTTCGTGCCGATGTGCTGCATCTAGCGCCGAACTGTCAAAAAAAGCACGGCGTATGTGATATCACAGACCCCGTATGTGAAATCACTGACCCGTCTTTGATATCAGAGACGTCTTTGAATTAGCAGTGCCCCCGAACTGAGCATGGAAATATCAGCATTTTTGAAACATCTTGGTTGAAAAAAAGTGGTGGGGGCGTTTATTTGAGGGGGGGGGCGACTATTTGACGAAATACGGTAGGTAACGTTGATTCAAAGCGCTGGTGTATGCATGCCCATACTTGTGGCGTAGCGTCATAGGGACACGGGGGGCATGTTCTCCTCAATTGATTTGAAAATGTAGAAAATCACATAGAAATATTGACAAAAACAGCTTGTGCCCCCTCCCCCCATCAGACCCGGTGCCCCAAATCATGGTCGGTGCCCTTAATAGGATGACCCATACTTACGCCACTGGCACATATAGACGTGTGCACGAAACAGCTGCCTCAATGTGTTGACGTCAATGTCACATCAGAAAAATTGTATATAGTAGGAGTATGGCTCATAAAGATTATAGAATCACGAAAAATGCAACAGCTTCATAGGGCGAAGGGACCCTTCAACTTCCAGACCACCTCCCCCCACCAGCTGTCTCACTTTTATATTTGTGACATTTACCATTTCTCGAAGTAAACTTTATGAATCTAATATGTACTGAAAGTGTATGTAGCTTTGAGGAAAAGCCATCCATCATTTGAAAAATTTGACCTTTTGTATTGAAGATATACATTCCCCCAACACCTAGAATTTTTAGGCCTTTTCTTTGCCTCTTCTTTCACTTTGCCTCCCTATGCCCCCCTCCCGTAAAAATTCCTGGTGCTGCCACTGCACAAAGCAATGATGAATGAGCACATTTCCTACTAATATTTGGATTTACAAATTTACAATCCATGTTTACTATTAACCCCCTGAGCACTACCTGCCGATCTAATTGCCTCTGATTGGTCAATTACATGATATCTTCACTTTAATTACCAATCAGAATGGAACTTTGCAAATAATTCACCCCAATTTTTTTGCATGGTAAAATTATTCTAAGAATGTTGCTGATTGGTCCTATTGATAATGGGAACTTCTTTTTGGCCAATCGGCAGGTAGTTCTCATGGGGTTAAAAGGTAACATTTAGCCCGGGATAATTTCACGGTTGCCAGAAATTTTCAGTCAGAATCGAGGTCAAATCAAATAGATCCCAATCCTTTACCATTGGTGTCTATGTGACAACAAAAATCACAGTGAAAGGTAACGGTGGTAACTTCCGTTTAGCTTTAGTGTTTTGTAGCCCTTAATCCACATAAGCCCATTGCATTCATTTCAACCATTGTGACACGATCTGGTCCATGGAAGTCAAAGGCGGCAAATTGAGATAAAGGCAAAACTATGAAGTAAAAAAACAACAAAATACATAAGATAATATATATCACGAAACGTTATAACTTATACCAATATGTTTGGACCTTTGGTGTTTTCAGCATATGATAGCCTTAAATGTTTGTATAAAGTACTGGGGTAAATTATAGTAGCTCAATTTCCAAAAATGCCTCATTTGACATCCATGGTCCAGATTGTGTCGCAATATATACCAGGGTTTCCATGGTATAACATTATTCTTGGGTCTTTTCAGATATTGATGCATCAGGTGTTACCATGGTTACCTCTGAAGTTTGGCTGCACTCTGCCAGGGCTCTGTGCATGTAGACTTTCCATTGTTGGCAGTGGTGTAGCCAAAGGGGGGGAGGAGGGAGGCAACTACCCCAATGAGAAGTCTTCCTCCCTCTTGCCCATTTTGTACATTTTCTCGGTAGTGAATTTGCTTTTTTTTTGTGCCAAAAATCCAATTTAAATCAGGTAATAAGTTGTTGATTAACCTTACATTCACTAGGTTTCATTACCGTACAAATTACCTACTTTAACCCTAACCAATTTTTTGCTATTGGAAGGGAAAGAACAAATGAAAAAGGAGAGAAGATGAACAAAGATGTCACTTGGCACCTTAGGGATTCGACCCTCCGACCCCTCACATGCTATGCAAGATCGCTGGTCTGTACCCCCGCTTGCCCCCCCCCCGGCCTGCCTAAATTGCTTGCCCAACCTCTTTGCTAGCCCAAAATCTTTGCCCCCCCTTTACACATGCCAAATTTTTTGGATCCCAATTTGCAAACCTTACATGGTCTAGATATATGTTGCGAGCACAGCGAGCAAGAAAATTTGCATATTAAAGCATTTCCGTACTGTTTTCCTAAGCCTTTTCAGAGCATTTTATTTAAAAGGCGCCCCATGAATGTGTGCCAAAAATTGCTTGCTCCCCCTTTCAGCTGGCCAAAAATTGCTTGATTCCCCAATTTTACCCTTCCCCAGGGCTCATAATTATTGCACAGCCCCATAGGGTTAATGTGCATATCACCAAAAATCTACTCACACATAGAACTGCTTAATATCCTTCCTTTCATCAGGTTTGGTCACCATAGAAGACTCATAGACCTATCAGGAGATAAAGTTGCGGACAGACACCCAGACAGATCGACAGACAATAGTGATCACAAGGTTTATTTCCTGAACAAAGTTCAAGTAAGACAATTTACACATCATGTAACACGATTTGGTCCATGGAGGCCGAGGCCAAAGGCGGCATTTTTGGTAATTGAGTTACAATAATTATTACCAAATACAAACATTAGAATATCAAATACTGAAAACACCAAAAGTCCAGCATACTTGGTTTTTAAGTTACGACATTTTGTGATGTCAATTTTCTTATGTATTTTATTGTTTTTTGTTCCATATTTTTGCCTTTATCTCAGTTTTGATTTCTCCACCTTTGGCCTGTAAGGACTAGATAATGTGCCACATTATGTACATTCTTTTAAGCAACTGAACAAGACCTTTTAAAAAAAAGGTCTTGTTCAGTTGCAGAATTTGACAAGACTATAAGATTCTATTTTTATGCTAGCTAAACATAAGAAGTGACATTATGATAAATCTATGTTCTTTGTTGTCTTGTTTTGCTTGACAAGTTCGCATGTTCTGTTGTTAATGTTTTCTTCGTTATTTGTGGAGTTTCAGGTTGAAATCCTTTGTCAATAATGTTAATGTACTAAAGATTGACAGATTTTATTGTCCTGGATTTACGCAGTTTTATGCTATTAGTTATTACTTACCTATATCCGCTTCACCCGTAGCCCAAATAATCATTTTGATGAGAATAGATTGCTTTCCGCAAACCACACGAAGCAGCTTCCTAACGGCACAAATTTGCCTATTATATTGTTGATTTAAACTACATGTAGTACATTTGATTTTCATTTTGAAAAAAAGCGTCCTTGCTTATTTTTCCCGAACCACAACAGCTTTCCATATCCTCCTGTCCTGCATCGCCGTTTCCAAGTCAGATGCTTCCAGTCCTGTGTCTTGCTTGAGTACATCTACATATGTAAGGGGTGGTCTACCAGGGTTTCTTGTTCCATGTTTGGGTGCCCAGTTTATCAGGTTGGCGACAGGTTCACACTTGCTCAGCAGGGCCCAGCGAAGCATGTTCTCCTTTCTCTTATCTTCACTGAGTCTTGAAAGGTCTTTTTGAAGAATATCTGAAAGGGGAATATCCCTCTTGGATACTCCCCTGTAAGTCCCTGTAAGTCCATATATGTACTCCCATGTAAGTCTACCACCCCCCACCTTGCCCATTAAAACATATTGGTGCCATGCCTGTTCTCATTGTAAAAGACAGTGAAAAGCTGCAACTTCACAGATTCCCTATACTGTCACTCAGGGCCGTAGCAAGGTTGAAAAATGTGGGGCGGCCATCACAAATGTGGGGCGGCCAAAATTATAGATATATGCCCAACTTGAAATAAAGATATAAAGAAAAACACTACAAATTTCTCAAAAAGTGGGGCGGCCATGGCATCCCTGGCTGCCCCGCTTGCTACAGCCCTGCTGTCACTTCCCAGGTAGTATCGTAATGTATTCTTGAAAGTACAAAAACTTTTATGAAATGGTACATGCATCATATTTGAACCCCAAAATTCGCCTTTAAAAGTGTGGTGCAAAATTGCGATACCACATGGTACTGACTATATGTGTTGATTGCCTGAGACTGCACTTCAAATTGCTCTGTGTGACATGAAATTGCACCACAACTTTCAAAATGGGGTGTAAAAAGGTCAAAAAATTAATTTAAAGACTTTGAAAAAATTAATTCGAAGATTACAAAATTTGAAGATTAAAAAAATTAATTCGAAGATTAAAATAATTAATTTGAAGACTTAAAAAAAAAAAATTTGAATATAAAAAATTAATTTGAAGATTAAAAAATTTGATGATTAAAAAATTAATTTGAAGACTGCTTGAAACAATCGTCACACTACAAGCAAACCTACATTGACGTATTCCAGTTGAAATCCATACACCCTCTGGAAGACATGACCCAAATCTTCCGCACAGGAGTCCCCCATTCAGGTAACCCAATTTGAAATTCACACTCCCTGTGTGGATGATTAAGGCTTTGTCTTCTGTAGTGGGTGTATGGATTTCAACCGGATTAGACTAATGTATCACAACTTCCCCCATCTGAACCCAAATTACCTTTAATATGCGGTATTCAGTGACAGCGCTACGTGTGGGGGCAGGGGGCATTTGCCCTCCCCAAATATTTTTCTTCCCCCCGTTTGAGTCACAACCCCCCAAATTACGTAAATTTCCACTTTTTGTGGCAATTTTGTACAAAATTTGTTGATTTTGCCCAACCTGAAATTCACTTAGCCCCCCCCCCCCCCAAAAAAAATCCAGGTGCCGCCACTGGCGGTATTATTGATAGACAATCCGGGGGAGGGGGTACTCAGTACAAAAGACCATACGTTACGGGGATATGCAGCAAACATTGGTAGCATTTTGGTATATCAATGACCCCTTTGTTCTAGACCAATTTTGGTATATATGGATGGGTCCCTTTTTCAAAATTTTCTCAATTTTTTTTTGAAATTTTGCCCAAATTTGGAGCAAAATTTGCATAAAATTTGGGTTAAATTTGGCTGAAAATTTTGACTTCTGGTATATTGATGGTTCCAAATTTCTTGAAAAACTGGTGTTTTGATGAGTTCACTTTCAAATTCTCAGCGGTAGGCCTACACCCCTAACAAAACTTGAGTACCCTGGGATAGATAGACAAACAGTATATGAATTATTGTTGAAAATTTCAAAAATTTGGAATCCATGACATGCAGTAATGCAAGTATCTAGACATATTTCACAAGATTGTTGTGATTTCAAATGAAAATAATAACAACCTTTAGCAAAATAACATTTTCCCCCTTATTTTTTCCAGTATTGGGTTTACTGAATAGGAACAATGGTGTATTGTGAAGTCAAAACCATCAGGACATGTAAAGCTCAAAATGCAGACGAAGCGAGAAGATTCTATACAAATAACATGCATTTACCCTAGCTTAATGGTAGGTGGAACCAAACCTGTCTCTGACTTTTAACAGCATTCTTTTATTTAGTCACTTGTTTGTTTATGTGCCATTAGTATCTATGATTTTGAGGTTATAGTACTTATTTCACGTTCTTTTAAGGGATCTAAAATGAGCGTTTATTGCTTTTCGACAGTATTTTTTGTGGGACATGAGAGCACCTCAGACCTATCGAATTGCATTCTGAATACGAAGCATGTCTTTCTGATATCAAATAATTTTCATTTTTGAAAATCATAATATAATACAAATTTTATGACAAATTATAAAAATTGATATTTTTCAAATTTTGATATATAACAGTCCTCGAAGTAAATTATATAAATCTAAATGATATATTCTTAAAGTGTATGTAGGAGGGAGGAAAAGCCGACGGTCAATTGAAAATTTTACCTTTCATATTGAAGATATGGATTTTTTTCCCAAAAAGACCTAATTTTTTTTGGTGTTTTGTGGAAAAAAATCCATATCTTCTATACGAAAGATCAACATTTTCAATTGATCGTCGGCTTTTCATCCCACCTACATACACTTTAAGTATAAATCATCAGATTTATAAAGTTTACTTCAAGTACTGATAAATATCAAAAATATCAATTTTTAATAATTTGCCATAAAATGTGTATTACATTGCGAATTTCAAAAAATCCAAATTATTTGATATCAGAATGACATTCTTCGTATTCAGAATGCAATTCGATATGTCTGATGTGCTCTAATGTCCCAAAATAAATACTGTCCAAACGTTCATACCCCAGCCCTTAAGAACGGGTCAATTTAATGAATGGAAAAAGATACAACACGTATACATGATTCCAATGTATAAAGGGAATTGGCAACAGACACGTAGCTAGGATTTAGTTTATTTTGGGGGGTGGGGGGTCACTCACATGTAAAGGTGTTACGGGTATGTGCAGCAGTCAAGGGTCCCCTTTTCAGGCTCTCCTACAGTTCCTTAAGACCCACATTTGCATCATGCTCCAGTTCATTGAGCCTTGAACTCTGAAAATTGTAGCTCTTTAGCTCAAATTTGGAAAAATTATTTGGCCCAATTTTAGTTCACAGACCTTCACCAAAATTTTGAAATTTCAATTCACCAAAGTTTGGCGCCACACACCCATACCAAAAGTACTGCCCCCAGGGGAAGGGGGTAGTGCAGGGAAACTGCCTCTAACCATCATTCAAAGTCAGTGGCCTAGCCAACAGCTCCCCCTTCCCTTAGCACCTTAACCCTGATGCTGTACAAAGCAGTTGGCGACTAGGCCCCAGACCAATGTACTTCAAAGAGCATTCGCTCGGAGAGTGAAGGTGCGTTATGGTTTACCTCATTGATTTCACCGAGTCTGTACAAAGCAGTTGGTGTGTACTTCTTTCACTATGGGCTAGTGCTGTAATCGATTGTCGTAAGTATCGATAGTCGGAAAATACATAGACTTCCGACATGTCGAAACACTCAATGTCAGTATCGATACACAAACGACATGGCACACATGCTTAGATTATCTCAAATCAGGTCTCAAATTACCGTCAAATACTCAAATTACCGTCTCCCAATTCCACTTTCGTTTGTTTGATGCATGATCCATAGTTTTAGCTGTATAGGCTTCAATACACTTGTTGTTAACTTGTTTCTGGAACTTACTGATAATAAAATTGGTAAACTCAAATCCGTGTTTCAAACTGCGTGAGTATCGATAATAGTATCGACATGTCGGATGTTTGCCTCCCGACATATCGATACCCAGAAAGCTTATCGATTACAGCACTACTATGGGCCACTATGGCCTCATCCCTATGGCATAGTCAAATACCTCAATTAAACAATCATAGTGCAAAATTTGACCTCAAGTTGCCGAGTATGAGTTTTTGTACCCAAATTTTCAAAGGTCATTCAATGAATGTGTAAATGTATTGGGGTTAAAGAACTGTGCCCCTGATAGATGAGCATGGTGTGGATCCTAGTCTTTCAAAGTGGAAAAATGTGTCTTGACTTGAAAGTTCTTCATATTTCTTCATGTTCTATTAACTTTAACAAAGTGTGTTCAGTCAATGAGAACTTTGTCCCATTTAAAAAGGTTTCGCATCAAAGAAATGCCGATTTCAAGCCATAATGCCAAAAAAAATGTTTGCTTGCCTTCCACCGACCGACCCAAAATTGGCCAAAATCAGTGTCGTCCCTTTTCAAAAGGTTTGTTTTAAATTTTAGTTTATTATTTTAATGTTTTTTATTACTTTTTCTGTAATTTCTCTGTTTCAAAGCTAAATAAGAAGAAAATTATTACTGTAAACTCAAAACATTTCATAACTGTCCATTCCTGCCTCCATGTTTCCAATAAACTTTGCATCTTATGCCTGTAAATATTTTTATATAAATACCTGAATATTCTATGGTGTGTCATGTGTATTGATGGTCTGAATTATTGAGTTATCTTTCCACATTTTTTTTTTCACAACTTTTTTCCTGTACTTGAGTCCGGTGGGAGAAGAAAAAAACATACAAAATGACCACCGGACCCCTTCACAAAACATGAAAATTATACAGTATATTTGTATTATATCTAGTCTATATCTATCTTTCCACATGACCAATGCTCATTTCCTAGGCCTATACAGTAGTGTGTCATTAAAAATATATATTTTTTTTTCCGACCTACCGACCCACCCAAAAATTCCCACTAAAGGGTAAGCAAACAATTTTTTTTTTTTTGCCTAATGTACAAGCTTTTAAAACGAGTTTGGTTAATTTCAGTGGAATCAGCCAAATGTATTGTGCTTGTAAGAAAACAGAGTAATTTTGAATTAATGTCTTTTAAGAATTTTGAATTAATGTCTTTAAAAAGGCACATTTAGTAATTTGCTCATGAATTTGTAATTTACATACTGACAGTATATAAATTAGCTACTAAGTATTTGAATGGGGCTTTACTTAGTCAATACTGTTGTTTTCTTTGTTTTTTGCCAAATTTTGCATTTAAAAAAAACCATCAAATGACAATTTGAATGACTTATCCTTCACTTTTAAGCAATCTAAGAACAATTTTTTTTTTTTTACACTTTCGCTGGGATCACTGAATGGGTCTTTCATAAGACATTTACCCTAACTGTGCCCATGTTTTTTTGCTATCAGAAGGGAAAAATGAAACAAAAAAGGAGAGAAGATTAACAAAGAAGGCTCCCGGGTGCCCCCAGGATTAGAACCTCGGACCCCTCGCATGCCACGCACAAGGTCACCAGCCTCTAGCCACGGGGTTATGCTGGCCCAGCCAGTGATTCCCTGGGTATATATGATTTAAGGCTGATTGCGTCATCGCATCATGTTGAAAGCATGCACGCACAGTGGTTTTAATTGTGAGCTTTAGTGAGACTTGGTTCTGTTAGGGTTTAGGAGGCCTAAATCTAGGAAAAATATGTTAATTAACCCTAACCGAGCCTGTGTTTTTTTTGCTATCGGATGGGAAAGAAGAAACAAATCAGGAGAGAAGATGAACAAAGAAGTCACTTAGTACCCCCGGGATTCGAAGCTGGGACCCCTCGCATACCACCCAGATGATCGCCGACCTGTAGCCATGGAGGTTACGCTGCCCCTGCAGCAATTCCCTGGGTATATATGACTTATGGTGATTGCATCATCCATCAGGTGAGACTTAGTTCTGTTAGGGTTAATTAATAAAATATTAAACACCTCAGTCAGTGGACAAGATAGTAAAGTGGATTTGCTTTCATTTTACCTCACAGAAACACCTCATATTATTTCGGTTTAAAATGACCAGAAAACCTTCCTGACAGACAGCTGCTATTAATATTATTTCATCATAATTTTAGCAAATTTTAGCAAAGAAGAGCAATTACAAATATGCTAAAGTATAGCCTCAATAAAATTTCACTGAAATCTTGTATTAAGGCATAATTAACATAATTTGTAATTCTTCCTGTACTGATTTCAGAATTTTTTTCTGAGGAGCAGTCTGCCACACGTACCCCTACCCTGGACACGCTCTGTAGTGGGAGTAGATGCGGTAAGTCTAAGTATCTTGTTGTTGTTTTTTCTAAGCTAATGTGCAGGCAGCAGTCACTTAGCCAAGGGGGTAGCTACCCTCTGTGAGAAGTCTTCCCTTCTCTTTAACCCTGTGGATCGCTGCCCACCCGTACCCTGCATTTTAACCCATTTTCATCAGAGTTTTCCCTCTTAAAAGTCCCCCCTTTGCCCCCCCTCTGAAAAAGTCCTGGCTACCCCACTGACAATCAGTAAATGACAGATATAAGGGGCAATAATTATGAGCCCCGGGGGTAAAATTTCCGAACGACCCACCAAAAATTGCTTGGCCTACCAAAAAATCTTTGTTCCCCTCGGCCTGCCAAAAAATCTTTGCCCCCCCCCCTTTTTGCACATGCCAAATTTTTGGGATCCCAATTTGCAAACCAAATAAATGCGATGCGATCAAGGAAAATGAGTCTGATGTCGATCTCAAAATCAGTTTTCAATTAATTTCCTATCATAATTAGACTTATAGTTCCAGAGATATGGCCATTTTAGTGTTGCTCAGACAATGAAATACAAAGAAAGTTGAACACTATTATTGGGTATGTCTCAAAATCAGTATTTCCAACATCTGACTCATTTTGCTTGATCGCATCACAAATGGTCTAGATATATGTTATGTTGCGAAAATTTGCATATTAAAGCGTTTCCGTACTATTTTCCTAAGCCTTTTTTAGAGCATATTATTTAAAAGGCGCCCCATGAATGCATGCCAAAATTGCTTGTCCCTCCACCTTTCAGCTTGCCAAAAATTTCTTCCCCCCCCCCAATTTTACCCTCCCACCAGGGCTCATAATTATTACACAGCCCCTAAGATTCCATATTCTGCCTGCTGGCATAGTACTTAGGGACCGTTCACAAACACTTGTGGGGGGGGGGGAGCCTGATGCAAAAGGGGGGGGGGGCCTGAAAAATTTTGACCCTCCTAAGGGGACCTTGAAAAAAATGACCACAAATTTTCCTGGAAAAATTAAGTTTATATGCTTTTCTATGGGGTTGACCCATAATTTTCATGTCAAAAAGGGGGGCCCTGAAATTTTTGAGGTCTGTAAAGGGGGCCCGAAAAAAAATTTGCGATGAAATTTTTTTGCATCAGGCCCCCGTTACAAGTGTTTGTGAACAGTCCCTTAGCCACAAGTTAATAGTGTATAGGTATTGTACCAAGAATGCATCTAATTCTGCTGCACACACAAAAATTAAAGCCATATTGTAACATTTGCTGAAGAGGATGCCCTCAATATGTTTCAAAATTCTGTTTTTCGGACAATTGTAATGTACTTTATTAAACTAACATACCCTGCAAAAATCAAAACTTTAGGTGCTGTAGTTTGTCAGAATCTGAGTTTTTGAATAAAACGCAGGAACCATCATTTAATTATTACAACAGACATTTTACTCGAACGCATATGCCATGTTCATAACACATTACACACATCAAAAGATCATGCCGTAGCAAGACCGATAGAGTGACACGCATTGGTGACATTCTGTCGCTCGGCATGACGTCACTCGCAATAGATCACTGCATCCCATTGCTTGTGTTTGCTGTGTTTCCATCTTGTGCACTCGGACACACAAAGGGGACACTGACCATTGCACTCAATATGGGAAATCACAAAACATGCCATAAAATAAACGCCTCTTGATGAAACAATTCCAAAAGTTTGATTTCTTATCAGGGGAAATCAACTCCCAATAATTGCTACAGGAAAAGCAAATTGGTGGTTTCTATGCGGATAAAATTGACTGGAACTGAAAGGCCTCTGTACAAACCAATAGGGATTTCGTGAAGGGTGTCCCCTTTGACAGTCGTGAGAAATGGGTAGGTGCACTGGATGAATGGAATCACTTTTCTTTGCTTTATCCGCGGCTCAAAATTAAAAGAGGACATATTTGACAGTAAAAGATAATAGAAACGGAATATTAATCTATTTTGTATTGAAATGTTACAATATGACTTCAACCTTGACACTGTTTCCCAGGTAAATGAGTATGCATTTGTATTCTTTATTTTATTCATAAATGGTGATTTCATTTTAGCATTCAACCCAATAACTGAGCCATATATTTACCCCCACCCCGCAGGGTCAGGGTCTCACCATATGCAAATGTCAGCATAGTTTGAGTAAGTCTGTATGGCAAAAAAAAAAGTTGTTTGCTTTTCCTGAACTGCCCGCATAAACATGCATGTTTTTGTTGTTACCGTAAAAAAGCGCAATGATTTATAGTGCACAGGCACAACACCTAGATGTTGATCCACAAGCCTCAGCACACTTCACAGGTTGTCGCTGACCACTATGGGCTGGCCCCATATCATTCTGCAAACCATTTACACAACAACACAGGGACTTGCAGCTAAAAAGCGCACACACAGCCTATTCGCTGGTCTTTTAACATGTTTTTTTAAAAAAAAAGCTTCTATATTTATATTTTTCAATATTTTGACGTGCAATAATTTTATATGTACCAGTGATGAAGTCTAATAAATAAATAAATAAATGAATGAATAAATAAATAAATGAAAGAATGAAAGAATGAATAAATAAATAAATAAATAAATAAATAAATAAATAAATAAATAAATAAATAAATAAATAAATAAATAATAAATAAGCAAGCAAGCAAGCAAGCAAGCAAGCAAGCAGGCAGGCAAACAAGCAAGCAAGCAAGCAAGCAAACAAACAAACAAACAAACAAACATTCATTCCACAATTTACCTCCGCAGCCAGGATCAGCTCCTCAGTTTCATACGGGTTACAGCGAGACGATTTTGCAAGTACGATCCTTGTCGAAGAAATTTAAAGCTAACTCAATTTTTCATGAGCCCATACTAAACCACTGCCGGGTTCAAACAAGGAACGTCTCGCACCATTCGCTACTTGCACGGGTCCGCCATTATGCACTATGTGCGGGGAGAGCCTCGAACTGGCAGCATACATGAATGGGAATTGAACTAGTCATAACGTTCTGTGTAAGGTTACATAATTCTTCCTTTCATGTATGCTGCCAGTTCGAGGCTCTCCCGCACATAGTGCATAATGGCGTGAACTGCTAATAGTAATAATCAAACGCTTTATCGATTGAGCTAACTTGACTGCATACCAAAGAATACCTATTCTAGTTTTGCTTTCCTTTCAGAATTTTTACATTTTAAATTACTCCTGTATGATATAAAAGATTTTAAAACAGTTATCTTATCTTATTTGTTATTTGTCCATAGGCCACTTCCCGTGGGGTGGGGTGGGGGGCACTCGACTTTGGAAGTGACGGGGATGTGCAGACAGCAGTTTGAAACTAGGGGTCTTTCGGTGAGAGCCTAGACACCGAAAAAAGGGTGATCTTTCTGTGAGACTGGGAAAAATCTTACCAAAAAAAGGGGGTCATTCAGTGAGCAATGTTGGACTGGGAAAAATTTTAGGTCAAATATAAAATTTGATAAAAAATTCATCGAAATTTGAAGAAAAATGATGAAAAAAATGGGGTCATTATCAGACAAAATTCCCAAAATTTTTGACAAAAGGGGGTCTTTTGGTGACAGGAAAACAAAAAAGGGGGTCATTGGGTGAGAGGGAGTTCAGTTCAGTTAAACAAAAAAGGGCACCATTTCTCCAAAGTGACCAACATTTTTTTTCTATATCGACTAAAATAACTTTTTTAAAGGTTTTTTCGTTTTGGATGATTGGTCGCTCAAGGACAAGTAAACAATTCTCTTTTTTTTGACTAATGGAAAAATGGGCAGGTAATATGGTTGACCTTGAGTCTATCAACAAATTGACCATGCTTGAAAAGTTTTTGACAGTTTACAATTAAATTTGAACAGGATTACAATTGAAAAACAAGTAGGCCTATTTCAAAATGTATCAACACTGCGAACAAGATCAATTAAAAAGAAAAATCTCCAAATTTTTGGTTTATGACTTCTATTAACAAAAGAAACTGGGTCATAGAAAAGGCTAATTTTATCAAATTGCCTGTGCATTGTATAAAAAGTTTGGCACTGCTTGCAAACCTAAAACAGGCCAGTGTGATTGCCTATGCAGTAGTGGTGTTGACAGGACTTTTTCAGAGGGGCAACTTGGGGGGGTTGATGAATAAATGTAAAAAATTTGCTATACAAAAGGGCCTAAAATCTTAAATCAGCGTAAAAAAAAAGTGCAGTGATTTATAGTGCGCTACGCACAGGCATAACGCCTAGATGTTGATCCAGAAGCCTCAGCACACTTTACAGGTTGTCGCTGACCACTACGTTCCCACATCATTCCATAAACCATTAAACGACAATTTAGGGACTTTGCTGCTTCAAGAGCGCACACCCTAGAAATTCCACAAATAACCTTTGCAACCAGGATCAGCTCCCCGAGTTTCGTACGGGTTACAACGAGACAAATTAGCAGTAAGTTCCTTGTCCTTTCAAGCTAACTCAATTTTTCCACGAGAGCGCACTAGGCGCCGCCAGGGTTCAAACCCACAACCTCTTGCACCATAGTCGAACCGTTGAGCTAACTTGGGTAGCCAGCATCCCTCTGCGGATTTTGACAAGTTGATTTTGACTTCAGGGCTGTCAACTCTCACGCATTCGCATACGGTATGAGTCTCCCACACTGGGGCACTCGAATATGAAAGTGACATAGGCCTACTTGTGCCTACTGAAGTACAACAAACACCAGGGGTATATCAGTGTAGGATTTTATTTAAAAAAGGTGTTTGTGCAAAGATTTGCTGTAAATATCTGAAAAAAGGGTCATTGGGGGTAAGCTGATGAAAAAGGGGGTCATTGGGTCTAGAATTTGCCTTATTTGACCGATATGTGGGAGTGCCCCCATGCCCCCCAATCCAGTAATGCATTCCTGTGGTGATTCGAATGATGAAGCATACGAATATGAATATGATAAACTTATGAGAAAAAAATTCAAACATTATATCAAATTTAAAGCAAGTGTTTAAATTTGACAGTGTTGGCAATTAGAAAAGCTTAGAAACCCTATCTTAATTTTGTTTGCTGTTTTGTTGAAAATAAGACACCATAGTTTTGAATTTTTGTTGTATCTGTGCCTAAACCAGCCTACCCAAGTAGGCCTATGTAGAATTTCCCCCGGGGGACACTCATGTATAAAAGTTGAAAGCATCCGTGTGAATTGAATTTCAAAAATGACCCGAAGCTAGGATGTCAAAAATTTGTCAAACTAACCCGAACCAAGGATTTTACTCAAATAAAAACACCCTAAGCGAGGAATTTGTTTGAACTTTACCCCTAAACAAGGATAGACAATATAAAAACCCAAGTGAAGAATTGTTTTAAAATTTGCCCCTAAACAAGGACAAACATATTGTGTGTGTCGGTACATGTAGAGTGTCATTCAGTGACAGTGGTGATATCGGTAAGCTTAAAATTGCCGCTGTTGAAGCCAGCTCCAATTTTTTTTAATCTGGGTAGTAAAATTGCTCAGAAACCACTCTTTTGTGCCGAACAACTTGATGAATATGTCACCACTAATGTCTGTTAATTGGGTAATTTAAAAAACTACACTTGAAGCGAGGATCGTCCTTAAAAACACCCCTTCTTTTAGTAAAATGAGTGTCTTGAGACCCTAATCGCGGATCCGCACAGATCCTTGTTTTGCTTTTCAAAACCACCCTAAATCCATGTTTTCTTTCACGCACGCGAATGCTTACAACTTTCATATATTAGTGCCCCCCTCGAATTACCCTATTTTCTTGTTTTTTTTAATAAACCCTAAAGCGGATTCAGCGGGCCCTGGGTCCCTCCTATATAGTATTTTAGGCAATTTTGACAGTATGTTAGCATTTTGTCTACACAGACTCTCACCAGCATATAGCAAATTAGCTCAAATTATAGAATTGCATTTACTGAAAAATTTCTTGAGTGCCCCCCCCCCCCCCTTAAAAAACCTGGATCCACCCCTGATGAGTGACCCCACTGGAAACGTGCTGCTTCACCCGGTTTGCTCAGACTCAGTGCTAACTGGAATTGCACGTTCCATGCATGGATGACAGCTTCCTCGATTTCTCCATGGCAAAAAATTATTCTTTGATAAAGTTAAGTAATTAAACTCTTGGTGGAAATCTCCCCATTAAATTTGTTGTCAATAAGTTGCTTTCAAAACTGATACGTGATTGTGGTGGTAGGCGATGCAACCATGCGCAAAGAAAGACGGATGTTATTGAAAACTGGTTCTGAGATCAAGGCAAAACAAACACACAGATTCATATGTTTTCTATTGTATATGTCACACTGTTGATCTCGATGAGTTCAAGTTCAAGTTTATTTGTTTTCATCTCAATTCACAACAAAGTTATACAAAAATGGAAATGCAAGATAAGGAATATGTAATGATATCACTTATAGAAATACAATAAGAACATGAAAAGTGAAGATATGTGAATACCGCAAAGGACAGAGCGTGAAGTTTGTGGCACCTATCTGTGGTGACACTCAATCTGAATAAAATGGAAATTTAAATTACGCTACAATATTAATGTGTTACTACAATGATGATATCATGTGTCCGAAAAAAGAATGAAAAAAACATAATTGCAAGGAATCATTAAACCAGATAATAATACTCAAAAGTACAATATAAATATAAAAATATAATAAATAACATATGTGACATGATCAAGAGGAATGAGTCGTTAATATTGTTTTGAGATATTGGCAAAAACAGTGTTCAAATTCTTTTGTTTTATATTGTTTCAGCCATTGATAAATTGCTCATAACTCGGTAACCAGATGTCCGATTTTGATGGGGTTTGCATCAAAATGTAGCATTTATAAACTAACAGAAAATAATGTAAAAAACTTCTTAATCGAAAAAAAAAATTAATCAGGGGGAGTATGGTCTTATCTTTAAATGATACCAGTGTATTTCAAGACAATAAATTATATTAGTATCATCTGCAAACATGATTAAAAGGAGATTTGGGAGGCCATAAATATACAATAAAAAAAAGTAGCGGGCCTAAGATTGAACTTTGGGGAGGTGGAAGAGGGATGCTAATGTTTTTATAGTATGGAAAATTTTGCCGCGCTGCTTGCAGATATCAAAATTGGATTGACTTAAATGCTTAAAATGGGTTTCTCAGCCTCCCCCCACAAAAGGTCCAGACACACCACTTACTATTGGGCCCCAGGCTATTTTACTGACAAGGCCTTTTTCTTTAAATCAGCCACTGGGGCATGCAGTAACCCCTTGAACTCCCTCTTCCCTATTTTCTCTGAAAGAACAAAAAAGGACATTGTCAAGAAGTAGGTTACATATCGGTTATTCACCGATTCCACAAGCAGTGGCGGCGCTACGGGTGGGGGCCAAGGGGGGTATTCTCCCCCCAATATTTTTCTTGCCCCCCCAGTTTGCCCCCCCCACCACCTTTTGAGGCAAAATCACGTAAATTTCCACTTTTTGCGGCAAAAATTGCCTATTTTGCCCCCTCTGAAATTCACTTTGCCCTCCCCCCCCCAAAAAAAATCCTGGCGCCACCACTGTCGACAAGAACATGACGATGGAGTATTGTAACACTGAAATTATTCGACAATGTTGTTGAAAAGCTTTAAACTTTTGGTAGACTAATATATATAGGCTGATGAGACCATTCACCATTTCATGGTTCAGTAAAAATATAGGTCAGGGCTGTATCCCAATTTTCTTGCTTAACTAGGGGCATGGTGCACATGGATACTGATATCGTCGGTTACAACACATGGTGGCGTAGAGTGATTTCGGCGTAAATCCGTTACTGAAAGTGAGAGGGACACTATAACAATTATTAGTAATCGATGCTTCGGCGCAACAGCGCTGTCTGTCACGTAGGGGGGTGTCTGAAGTGAGAAACTTTTGCAAAATGAAGACCTAATTGAAGCCATTTGGTGGACCATTTTGGCACTATTATTGTGTAAATTTTTAGTTTGTAAAGCCGAAAACTTGTCTTATACTATTATTGTATGAATTATTGTTTTTAAAAACAAAGTGCCAGATGTCCAAAGCATAAGCAAACAGGGCAACTTCTTTAATGCTGTTAAAATAGTTTTGCAGAAGTGTGAAGAAACTGTTTAAAAACCTTTGTAGGATGTCAAAAATTTTGGAGAAAAAATCAAACTTTCCTGGAATTTTCAAAATTAGGGTTTGTGTCCTTTTATACAGTAATGTCCCCCAAAAAGGACACACACCCTAATTTTGGAAATTAGATAATCAAACGACCTTTTTCTGTCTTATATTAGGCCAAATAAAAAAATAAACATGTTTCACATCCCCTCCCGCTTCCTTTTTTTAGGTTTCTTCAATTTTATTTTTATTTTTTGAAATTCATTTAAAACTTTTCAAAAAATATGTCTAGGAAGTAGAGATGCTTTCTATAGCCTTGCTAATATACAAGAAACATGCTTTTATAAGGTTTTGTGATAGTTAGAGGGGGCCTATCTCTCAGAACAATAAATAAAAAGAGGCCTCCTCCTTTTTCCAGGCATTATTATGTACGCTAGAACAGCCCTAATTATGGGTATTTACACTAATTTTGCAAAAATAAAATAAAAGCCCCTCTTCCTCCTTTTTTTTCAAAAATCCGGATGTGAAACATGTTTTTTATTTTACTTGGCCTTATGTGTTCAGTTATAGAAAAACAAGTAAACAAAATATTCAGAAGACAAATCGTAGTTAAATCCTGCCTTCTGTGTTGAATTGAGTGATATCTCTGTAATGAATAGACAGCTTTTCTTAACAAGGAGACAGAAATCCTAGCCTAATCTAGGCATTCAAGTTCAAATAAAAAAAAATTATACCTATTGTTAAGAGACAAATAGGCGGTGATCACCTTGGACTTAACTGGAGGGGACATTCATTTTTGCACGTAGCACACAGGTCCTTTTGAGTCTGCTCATGCATGGGGGGTTTATTTTTACGCTTGTAATTTGATTAAGTTGCCTGTATGCAGATCACGTCCCAATTTACCCATTTTTTATTTTGTCAAAAATGGACAGTTGCACCGGCGCGGCAATTTTGTTTACTTTAATAAAAATAGTGATGACGACTGTTTTGAATCTCCAAAAATGTGCCACATGCATTTTGGTTCAGCAGTTGTCACCAATATTTAGGCCAAATAAAAAAAATTATTTGTTTTGCATCCACCTCCCTCCTCACTTTCTGGGATCAGTTCATTTAAATTTTCATATTACATTTGAAGTTTTTGATACTTTAGTAAAATATTAACTGCTACTAGGCGGTTACCCGTATTTGGCGGTTCTCGGCTGTCGCGATTACGTGGCTGATGGTGACTGTACCCACCATGTTTTATGCCCATAGGACAGTTTTTACTAATTTGACCTCAAATTACCCATTGTGACCTCGAAATGACCTTCCAAAATGTGGCTCTAAATGTTAAGTGTACCCACCACGTTTCATGCCCATACGACAGTTTTAGTAATTTGACCTTGATGACCCAAAATGACCGTCAAAAATTTGACTCTAAAAGTTGACTGTACCCACCAAGTTTCATGCCCATACGACATTTTTTACTATTTTGACCTCAGATGACCTCGGGTGATCTTGGCCCACTCACCGAAACAAACTTGTTCTGTCTGAGGTCCAGATGCACCCACCCACCAAGTTTGAAGAACGTGCGACCCCTAGTCTCCGAGAAAATAGGCGGAAAACAGTTTTTACTAATTTGACCTCAGATGACCCCTGGGTGACCTTGACCCACTAACCAATACAAACTTGTTCCGTCTTAGGTCAAGATGCACCTACCCACCAAGTTGCATGCCCATATGACGGTTTTTACTAATTTGACCCCTAGATGACCTCTGGTGACCTTGACCCACTAACCAATACAAACTTGTTCTGTCCCGGGTCAAGACGCACCCACCCGTCAAGTTTGAGGAACGTGCGACCCCCAGTCTTCTGAGAAAAACAGTTTTTTACTAATTTGACCCCTGGATGACCTCGGGTGACCTTGACCCACTAACCAATACAAACTTGATCTGTATGGGGGCAACATGCACCCACCCACCAAGTTTGAGGAACGTGCGACCCCTAGTCTCCGAGAAAATAGGCGGACAGACACACAGATAGACAGACAGATAGACAGATAGACGATGCGTATTATTATATAGATAACAAGTTTACTAGCCAGCATGCATGAACAAGTGCAAGGCCAAGGGTATATGGATGGAACTCTGAGGGGTCTAACCACTCATACTCTACATCATTTTCCTGGGGATGCTGATTTTTACTCTACATCATTTTCCTGGGGATGCTGATTTTTTTTTTTATAAAAATAGATTTTTTTATAAAAATAGATTTAAAAAAAAGTGAAAATATTTTTTTTTTTTAATGAAAAATGACAAAAACAAAGTCTTAAAAGATCTTATTTTTGTTAAGGTCTGTCATAACAATTTTGTCAGATAAGGATGTTTTTTATTGTGACATTTTATTGGGACCCAGGACATTTAATGCAGGAACCCCTTTTAGGCCGCATAATCTTAACACCCAACCAGCGTGTCCAAGATCTGTTACTGTGGGGGCTCAGAGGGGCTTTCAGAGTTATGCGGGGGTCTTAATGGTTAAAATCGCCAAAAACGGCTGATTTCACACAATTTTTAACAAAGTGTGAGGGGCTTCCAGAGTTATGCGGGGGGCTTATTATGGCTAAAATCCCCCAAAATTAGTTATGGGGGTCTTAATGGTTAAAATCGCTAAAAAGCGGCTGATTTCACACAATTTTTAACAACGTGTGAGGGGCTTCCAGAGTTATGCGGGGGGCTTATTATGGCTAAAATCCCCAAAATTAGTTATTTTACATGATTTTTAACAAAGTGTGGGGGGGGGGCTTCAGCCCCAAAGCCCCCTGGACACACCACTGGACCCCTTTATTTTTCTACAAACTTCAAAAATTATTCCTCAGTTGTGTACCATTAGGTGTAGGTCATTGGAGTGTCTGCCTTAAAAAAAAAAGCAGTGTGTTTCAAAACAACAACAACAACAACAACAAAAAAGATATCAAACTTTTTCCATGACTGTATTTTGTTAGTAACTATGCTTTATCAAGTTGGCAAAAGTGAACCATGGAATTGGAATTTAGTTGTTCATTTGATTATGTCCTGAAATTGTGCTTATTACAGTTGTAAAGCTACAACGACATTCCTAAATTATCAAGTCACTTCAAATATGTAAAAATATAATTGTTTTATTCTAATTTAGATTCTTATGTTTGGTTTGCTCCGTAAATGTTCGAGATTTGGCACATCAGAACTATACTCGAGAGATTGCTAATGGTTGGAAAGGGTCCATGAAATCATACAACCTTGAAAAATTGGAACAAATTAGTGCGAAGTGGTCCATGTTAGAGTAGTGTTGTGTAACATAATGTGGTTAATATGACGGGAGATTAATGGATGATCATCTTCTTATTGTGCTCTAATTTGACAATAGATTTGAAAATAAACAAGGTTCTGTGCACTGGACTGTTCCATTATCAATCACTGTCGAAGGTGTATAGTCAGACGCGTATTGTTCAATTGTAGCGGAAAGCGGTAATGTCTCCTAATTTGTGTAATTAGACCTGTCTGTTACAGATACCATGTGTATCAATGTTTGCATAGTGCGTGCCAGAGAAGATATTGTATACTTCCCACAGTGCATTTCTTCCATTTTAATTTTCTGCTGATTTGCTATCTAGTGCAACATGGGTTGGTAGTGACGAAATGTACCTCAACATGATGAATAGAGCACATTCAGGTCTTGCAAAATATGTTGACTATCGACCCATGTTCAGCCAGTTGATTCTCGAAACAGTGGTGTAGCGTCATAGGGGCACAGGGGGGGCATGTCCCCCCAATCGATCTGAAATTTTTAAAAATCCCATAGGAAAATGGCTTGTCCCCCCCATCAGACTCGGTGCCCCCCAATCATGGTTGGTGCCCCCCCCAATGTGATGACCCACACTGCGCCACTGTCTCAAAATAAAAACAAAGGGAACCTGTACAAAGTAATGGGAGTGTCATTTGATGAAACAAGGTGATGTATCATGTTGCAAAGGATTCTGGGAAGGGTAACATATCTTCTCTGAGTGCGCACACAGCCTTTTTGGATTTCTAGATTTCCGTAAATATTGTATTTAGCTAATGGTCCATGCCGTATGTCCTTGATAAAAAAGTGATAACCGAATTAACTTCTGCATGTTTTAAGCCATCTACATTGAAAAATTTTGATCACATAATCCTCTTTAAGTGTAAAAATTATATTTCTGAAGAATGAAAGTGATAAGCTTAATCCATATTAATTGATACATTGATCATATTAACAAATGGATTGAATGTTAAAGCCAAGAATAAATCAGATATTAGTTATATATGTTACTATTCAACTTTAGCATATAATCCGCTGTAAGTGGAAACATTTTATTTTGGATAAATGAACTTGAGTGGAATGATGTTTCATGTTCGAGGCCCGGTTCCGGCACTTTGTGTATCCGTGGGTACTCATGCTCGTCGGCAAATTTTGAAAACACCCCTTTTTGGATCTCACTTTGCAAACTTTTCAGGATAAAAACACCAGGAAAGAAAAAGAGCAAGGTACACCAACTTTATGTAGGGAAACAAGTAAAATACAGACTAGACAGTAGGGAGGGGGGGGGGGGATAAAAACAGCAAATGTAGGTGTTACCGCTGGAGTAGAGAGATGGTGAGCGAGTAACGGGCAGGTTCTTGGAGGAGCAAATACCGACGAAAGTACACACACGGAATACCAATCATGAGGTTAATATATATTTATTTGGTTGGCGTTGATTCTCTTTTCAAAACACTAAGGTTCTTTATGATAAGCGAAATATCAATTCTGGTCTAGATTCAGATGATGGAGAGAGTAAGGTTGAAGATAATGTTTTCTCTACCCGTCCATTCTGATCTCCTACATAGGCATTAGAAGTAGGCAAAGCTCGATTGCCAAAAATGACCAGTTCCAAGGCCCACAGAAGTGCTGAAACTGCAAAAACAACAAGGATCAACGGGAATACAAAAGTGTACAAGAACAAGTGATGAAAATCACTGTGCATATTTATACAGACACGATAAACCAAACAACCAATGTAGGCACAAAAACAAGCAAAGTTTGATGGCCAAAAATTGCCAATTCCAGAGCCCACAGAAGTGTCAGGAAAACAGTACAAAAGTACAATGGAAGTGATAAAAATCGCTGTGTACATATCAGACAAACAAAACCAAACAGACAAAAAAAAACCCGACATTTTGAGCAGATAAACTGCTCTTCTTCAGGGACAGACAACAAAATATAAAAGCTAAACAACAAAAACTACATGCTGTAGTTTAAAAACAAATTCAAGTCAAAAACTGAAGGCAAGTTCAAATAGAACTCAGGAGCAAACAAGACGGCAAACTCAGAGCAAAATAAGATGTGTCTTAACTCAATAGGAGCAAGTTCAGTAGTGTTCCTTGATGTGTTTTGTGTCCTCGTCCGTTGGATAAAAACACCCCTATTTTTAGCGATTTTGCGAATTTTTTGCCTTTCTACAACGCGATCAATATTTCTAATACACTCCTTTCTGATGGACATGCATCATATAATTTATGTGATGTTATGTAATGTGCGCTGAACGGAATAATGAAACTGAGATTTGTAAATGAACTAAATGATGAAACTACAATGATTTACACATGTGATTGCATGAAGAGCACCTTTTTCAGTTTCGCAAACAAGTGGTATGGGAAAATGACCCCTTTTTATTGTGTTTTGCGAATTGTGTTTCTTTATCTGAAAATACCCCCTAATTTCGTGAAATTTCTGATGAGCATGAGTACCTGCGGATACGCAGAGTGCTGGAACCGGGGTTCAAGTTCCTGTCAAACGTACTTTTTTCTGCTTTTTGATGTTTTTGACACCCTAAATGATGTACGCACGTACATCACTTGTGAAAAACTACCCTTTTACTTGTTTTTTTATTTATTTTTTTTTTTGACAAGATGACATTATCCACCTCAAAATACAAGTGGCTGCCCAGGAACAGTTTAAAATTTAGTATATGTCATTCCAGTGCTCTATTAGCTCGCTGATCGTTATTGCGCTTCATGCAGCTGGGATGTACAAATAAGACATAAGATGAATAAGATTGTACACACAGTTTATATGTCACTAATTCAGTAGGCATGATCACACGGGAGCTTACCTCAGTGTTACCGTAATACAGAGGTAGTGCAAGGTCATACTTGTCCACACGGTCCCTCCTCGTGTTAGCTGCACGGCTCGGTCTTTGCTCCGTGGTAAAAATAGGATTTCCTGGAAGTTATGGGCCGTTTGCTATATACTGCAAGTAGGCCTACGCTGTGGAAGTGGAGGACAATTATGTCCTACACAGGTTTTTTTTCTAGCTGTTGTTTTCGTCTCCACTTTCCAGACACTTATCAGCGCTTCCGTTTCTTCCTTTGACTAGTTTACTGTTTTGTTTTGTTCTGTTTTTTGTTTGTTTTTGTGGTGCTTCTCATGCTCATTCTCAGTGAGAAATAGAGACAATTTATTGTGAATTTATTGCTAAAGAAATTTAAAGTACAGCGAAATTGTAAGTGTTGTGTCCATAAGGTCAAGCTTACCACGGAATCTTGACCACACGGGCGCTAACACGTAACGATCGCTTCGTGTTAGCGTGCTACCACAGAGAAATCTCTGTGGTAAATCTTTCGTGTTATAAGCTTTGTGTTAGTTAACACGATACTTGTTCAGACGGGCGCTAACACGAAGCTACACCAGAGGTACCTTCGTGTTAGCTTAACACAAACTTACCTCTAAGCCCGTCTGAACATGGCTAAGTCATACACATGCAAGATTGATTGAACCTGTACTTGATTGATGAACTTAAATTTTCCTGTAATTAAAGCACTTCAGACTAGTCTATCACATGGTATTTTACTTCACTATTGGGCATTACAATCATGCAAAAAATTGAATGCAAGAAAAATTTAGGGTGTCGCTGTGGAGCAAATCGCACATTATAGCTTTATGGTGTCACAGTATACATGTACACTAGGATCCACAACATGTTCATCTATCAGGGGCACAGTTCTTTATCCCCAATACATTTGTACATTCATTGAATGACTTAAAAAATATGGGTACAAAAACTTATACTCTGCAATTTGAGGTTTAATTTTGCTCTATGATTGTTTAATTAAGGTTATTGAACTATGCCATTGGGATGAGGCTATCATTGTGGTGCACAGTGATAAATAGAAAGAACGATGAAATCTGCCAGGGGTACCAAAGTTGTGAAATCTGCCAGGGGTACTCAAGTTCGGTTTGGATATATATAGGAGGTGTGAACCCATCCATATGGACTGAACTCACAGAAAAAAAAGGTTCTAAAATATGTCCTGAATGGAACCCTCAATGGTAATGAACCAAAAAGGTTCTATAAAGGCCACAAATGGTTCTTGAAGGGTTTAATAACATGTTTTAAATAACTTGCGGGTTCCATATGAAGGACAAAGTAGGCAGGCCCATACCCAGGATTTATGGGGAGGGAGGTGCAGCGGGCTCATAAGTGGACCTTTTATGAATTTGTCCTTCAACAAGAGCTGATTTTCAATGTTTTTGCAGAAAAAATGGGATCTTTTTATATAGATTGGCATTTTGGGGGAGTTGGTGTTCCTCCTGCACCACTTGGCTACTATTTTGAAAAAGGGTGCTTTTAGAAAAATTTATTTGTGATAATGTAATTGCAGATCCTGTTTGACAGTTGCATTTTATTTCTAAGCCGTGGCAGCACCAGAGGACGATTTTCCCCTGAGGAGGGGGGGGGACACTCAAGTATGATAGTGTTCACATGCATGGGCAAAATTTTTTGAAATGCCCCAGGGCCGTAGCAAGCGGGCGGCCGGGGATGCCATGGCCGCCCCACTTTTTGAGAAATTTGTTATGTTTTTCTTTATATCTTTATTTCAATTTGGGCATATATTTGTAATTTGGCCGCCCCACATTTGTGATGGCCGCCCCACATTTTTCAAGCTTGCTACGGCCCTGAAATGCCCCCTAAACGAGTTTTACCCTACCAGCAAATTTAGCCCCATGATAAGGTAATTTGATATAGAATTTACCCCCCTAATGAGTTTTTGGCTAGTAAAAATACAACAAATGTACCCTTTTTGGACTCATAATTTACCAAAAATTTGAAAAGGTACCCTAAATAAGTTTTTCAGTTTCAGAAAACTACCCTTATTCTTGAAAATCAGTGTTTTGTTATTTTAGACCCAAAATGCGATGCAACTTGTCTTGTCTAAAAAGAACACCCTTTTTACTTGTTTTGTTGGTCACACATGCATACAGACCATTTATGTGAGTGGCCCCCAGGCCCCTGAGCCACCCCCTTTCAATGTCCCCTGGAACAATACTTATGCTGAGAGGAGCTGCACTACAGTTGTGAGCCCTTGATGAATCTGATCTCAGTACCCGGTTGCAGTACATGTAGCAGTGGAATAAATTGTTGAAGTGCCCCCTCAGGAGTATATACCAGCACTGGTACCTCAACAAATCACAAACTTTGAAAATTAAATTGATCATTTTTGTACACAACTCTTAATGGGGTGACAGTTTATGGTGTGAGCACGTCATTGTACAATTTTAATACTTTCGAATCCCGGGTTTAAAATTTTTAAATAGCTGTAAACGTGACACTCCCTGATCATTAATTTTGCATAATTACAGATACAGGGTAATTATGAAAGTGTACATTTTATACTTTTAATCGCATTTTAGCGCCAGGGTGAAGGTCATGGGAACAAAAGTATGAAGTAAGCTCACAATTATATCGTTGGTTTTGCAATTATAGCAGATGGAGAAAATCAGGAGGATTTCCTTTGGTTGTTTGATCTATATATATACTGCGCCAATAAAGTATCCTTACAGTTGGAAAAATAATCACAATTTCAGAACTGAACAATATTTGGGTAAATTTGTTTTTTTAATAGATGCAATATTGAATCCTGCACATTATGACACCACATTGAATCCATTGTGACCTCAAGAAGTAAAGTTACAAGCAATTGAATAGACGAAGTTCCAGTTTTAAAAGTGACAAACAGGCCTATATAAGGCGCAAAAAGATTCCAACAAGCGAAACAAAGAGACAACACAGTTTCTTCAATGAAGCGTTATTTAAAGCAGTTTTTATTTCAGTTTTTGCTTCTCTGTACTTTTCATAACTTTTATTTTATTTGTCAGTTCTTTTGTTTCAGTTTTCTTTTGTTCCTTTTGTTTTCAATTAAAGCCAAACGGATAAATTAGCCTTTCACCACTCTCAAACCAGATGTCTAGTCAGTGGAGTTTTGAATAGGCCAGTTTGTCACTTTTAAAACTGGACCTTCATCTACTAGTAATCAAATGCTTGTAACTTTGCTTCTTGGATTCAATGTGGTGTCATAATGTTGAGGATTACATAGTGCATCTATTACAAAAACAAATTTACCCCAATATTGTTCAGTTTGGAAATTGTGATTATATTTCCAAGTGTAAGGATACTTTATTGGCGCAGTATAGATGAAGCACTTTTTAATTTTGAAAAATTTACAATGAAAGATTTAACGATGACTTTAAATACCCAGTAATTTAAGTAGCAAGATAATAGAGAGTTTGCGAAATGTGTTTCAAAAGCGCAAACTGTACTGTCTAGACTGGATTATAGAGGATTATCTATTCAAAACCACTCTGCCATTAAAGCTTCTAGAAGTCAAAGTGACACGAAAACCTATAGTGAGCAGTAACATATAAAGCACAAAAATATGCCAAAAAAAGTACAAAAGGCCTAGTTTTAATATTTTCTCATGCAGTACAAAATTATTATCTGGTTAAAAGACCAATTAATGGGAAATCTCTTTTGGTTTGGGTAAAAAACACACCACATATTGTTGAAAATAAGTGATTAAATTAGGTTCAGATATTTTTTTCCGAACATCAAGATTGGTTTGTACTTTTGTGTGTGATCTATTAATAGACCTGGACGCCACGATAGGATACTGCTTTCTGATTGGCCAATATAGTTAATTGCCTACAGGCTGTCTGTGAAAGAAATTGGTTAATGTTCATCAAAGTCATAATTAGCACATACTATAACATCTCCCTCCTTTAGAAGTACATTCTGAGTTCAATTCTCGGAAACTAAGAATAATTCTGAAAACATCTTGTTTTATTTTAAGTTCAAATAAAGCTTTGGTAATCATCTGATTACACTTTCAAAGAGTTTGTGAATTAGGGATTCAATCATGTTTCACCGTTGTTCATCACCGTTTAACAACGATGCTTCTGCGTTGTCTGCGTGGTTTACTTCAGCTGCCTGAGAGAAGTAAACTACACGAGACGCACTCAGACGTAAGTTGTTAAACGGTGATGAACAATGGTGAAACATGATTGAATTCCTTTCGACAACGAAAAGAAGCTAAAGATCGTATAATTCACTTTTTAGCCGCTACCTCCAACAAATACGGAATTCAACTTGTAAGCATGTGTGGGCACACAGGTTCCAGGCATGGCGAATTTACGCGCTCATGCGGAACGCGTGTTTGCGTTCGCGTATACGCTACTGTACAAGTGTGGATTCATCACAGATTAACAACGGTAGACTCCTGTACAAAGGTATAGGACGAGTTGTTGAATTTTAATTTAAATTAAAAAATTTGTAATCACCTTGATAGAGTCACTGTCTTGGGAATGCTTATTTTGTCTTTGAAGTTGCTTGAGTTCTTCTTTGCAGTCCATTTCTTTTTTTTCACTGTTAAACTATAAACTTTCATGTGGCTCATAATTTTCAAACTTTGAGCAATTTTAAAATATCAACTTTTAAATTTCGAACTAGGAAATTTCAAACTAGAAACTTCAATAGCCAAAACAGAAAACATTCAGCTTTTTCTGAACACTCATTTTTCTTCTTCTTTCAGCGTGTTTCTACTGAGCAGACGGTTGTGGGTGAATTCGAGTGAATTTGGGGTGATGCGAGGAATACGCGGTAACGGCCTCAGCAGAAACAGATCGGGTGAAGGTTAATGCGCGGTAATGCGAAAGTGAATCCGCCAACCACCTATTGAGGTGGTTAATAGTGGTTAATACGCTGTAACGTTCGCTGTAGAAACAGTCACGGGTGACGATTTTGCGGGTGACACCGGAAGTTAGCCTATCACAATACAGTGTGAGCATTCAAAATTTGACCTTGAAAGGTCACAAAAACTATTTGTCTTCCCTACTAAATATGTGGGTAGTGAATTGTTACCCTGCATTAACAGCGCAGTAGAAACGACCCAGTGAATGCGAGAGGATTGAAATGCGGGTGAAGGTGAATTCGCGGTAATGCAAGGTGCTCAGTATAAACACGCTGTTTGTCTTGAGTCTCTTGGTAGTCAGACTGTTTGTCTTGGTAGGTTGCTGACTGTTGTCCCAACTTGTTTTAACAAGAACACAAAAATTTGAAAACTGTTAAAATAGTTTTCAAATTTTTGCGTTCTTAGACTGAATTCAGTTCTTCACATAGTCTTTCAAGTAATTTGGCAGTTGTTGCCTGTTTTGATGATTATTTTAGTCTTTTCACTTTAATACAGTTTTTGATGAACCATGAAATGGTCTCAGCCTATCTCTTTCTCATAAGCTTCCTTACTCCCTTACTTAGCAACCATTTGGCTTATGGACATATCTCAAAATACCAAGAAGGTATGTACCCCCAGATCAGAGTGGCGTCAAAAGAAATAGAAAAAAATAAAGAATGCAAAAAATAATTTCCCCCACGGGGCACTCCTCATAAGACCTGGGTCAATATACATAATTTTTTAGGGGGGCATGGGGAAGTGCATTTGTTTTTTTAGGGGGGGGCTCAAAATCAACATATTTTACACAAAATTGCCACGAAAAGTGGACATTTTTGTAATTTTGAGGATTTTGCCTTAAAAGTGGATGGGGCAAACTGGGAGAGGGGGCAAGAAAAATATTTGGGGGGGAATGCCCCCCATAGTGCCACCCTGTGAATATTTACAAGGGCAGTTATTGTTTTATTTTGTGTGCTATTAGAATATTTAGGGGGGTGAGTCCTCCCGTTTGAACAAATGTGTCACCCCCACCCTAACTACCACCCACCATGCTTCTGCCGAAAATTCTGTCCCCTTAAATATTCTTCATCAGGTCATTACTTGGGAATCCTGTGTCATTTATTTTGTCAACTTTAGTGTTGTTCAATTATAATGGTAACTCAATGATCATAAAAATGTAAATATTGCATAATTATCATATTTATCTGTCAAATGCAAGTTGTGCTTGTTTAATCTATGTATTTAATGATAGATAATAACCTGCGTAGGATTTATTTACTAAGGTTATCAGTTTGAGTGAATAGAGAACACGAGCGACCGGACGAAGTGTTTAAGATAACAAAAAAATATTGATAATACTATGGATACTTTAGCAGTTATTCCTGTGACTGGTGTGATTATAGCCGATTAAATATTGCTGCTTGCATATAATTCTGTTTCTCCGGCAATTTCTATTATTCAATTATGTATTTTTGATGTATGTTTCATGAATGAATGAATTTTGTAAAACTGGTTTAAAGAAGAGGCGCTTTTTCAAAATTTTAGAATGCAAATTTTTGATTTTTTAAAGCAAAATTTGCAAAAAAATTTCAGATTGTGTCACATATCGTCACAACATTTGGTGCCAGTGGCATAGGCTAGGCTAGGGAGCTGGAGGGGAACCCCCCCCCGATATATTTCAGAGATAACATATGGATGGTGAACGTCATGAAGATGATTAAAATTGACAAATGGGGACAAAATTTGGCTTTTTCAGGATTTTTTGACGGGGAGGGGCATACAATCCTGTTCCCCCAAATGACTGCGCCAAAAAAGGTTGACCCAGTTTTTTTAGAGGGATTATAGGCGCTAGTGACCAAAATCTAAAATTTTGGTGTATAGTTCAATTGGTTTCACAATTTTTTTAAACCTCCCCACTCCAGTTTCCCTGAATGACCATTTTCCTCAGAAGGAATAGGTCAAACCGGGGGATTGTGCCCCCCCTTTGCGCATGCCACTGCTTTGACCCCCCTTCACATCACAAGGCTGGCTACGCTGCTGTTTGGTACACTTGGTTCGGTTGCATCATCAGCATTTTCTGTACTTTGTGCGAAATAACATGGGAATTTGCTTGAGTGTGCACATGTTTTGGGCCATAAGCAAAAAGAGAGGGAGTGGTGGTCATAATGAAATATTTCAATATTAATAGGAGCATCAGCTGCCGGGCTGTACAACGATGCAAATGCATGTAAAGTTAAGTGCAATGCATCATTAATATCACATTGTCATAACTTGGATTAATTATCCAAATCTCCTTTGTTTAATAATCGGTCATTCCAAAAGGAAATGCATGCATACACAAACATTTTATGAATGACACAAGCACATACAAGCCTAAATCCACAAACATACCCCCACTCACCTCTACGTTTTTACTGGGGGGCAAGAGTTCTGATGAGTGGCTTAATTGCCATCCCCCCCTGGCGCCACCACTAAAAAGACCTGCAAACGATGCTGGTAAACACATACCTGTCACTTTCCAAGTTGGGCCAGATTTACTATTGGGCCAGATGGGCACAGGCCCAAGGCCCCCCAAATTGCCCTGTACATATGTTCCTTTTTATCCCCAAAACACCATGTTTTATACCAATTTATTACATTTTTTTCTGCACTTTGTGTGCACTGGCCTTTTTTACACAGCAAAATTCACCTTCATTTTGGGCTAAGCCTAAAATAGTTTGAAATTGATGATTTTTTGTGTGCTTCACATGCAAATGTCACCTAATGTCAGAGTACTATGGCAAAATATGCTCATCTCCTTCTAAATTGTAATGCTTCTGCCGCCACTGTCGATCTTATAGTAAGCCCCCCTATTTGTAGACCAAAACTTAGGCACTTGAGTGCACATGCCTACCTCACGGTGAGTTTGAGGCCTCCAAATTTTGGCCTGGCCCAGGGCCCACATAAAGGTAAATCAGGTCCTGCTTAGAACTAGTTCTAGTTCCTCGAGGGGTGGCCGCGAAGCAGCCAACGAGGCGTTTGCGCCATGGATTTTGTTATGTCAGAGAGGGGTTGTCATGGTCCCATACAGGCACTGAACAAGTGCTAGTCCTCACTGGGAGTGCCCCCTCCACAGAACAGCGCCAAAGATATAGCCATAGTTGTAAAAATCTTTTGTGTTGATTGATAGTGTTATATATTTTGACAGCTAAAGATATCATAGGGTCAAAAGTTATCAAAACTCATAAATTGTAACACAGAGTAAGCTGATCACATGGTCCCAGCCATGACAACTTGTCATAGCAAAAGTTGCCAACACAAACTTGTGCATGCTCTATTTGTATTTCTATAGTGATGTGATAAGCCATAGATCCTTGGTAAACAAAATTGGATATTGGGTCATTTGTCTTATGGTATGTTGCAACTTAACAAAAGCTTCACCATTTCGTAATAATTCAGGAAAAAAAGTTCAACAGTTAAACACCCAGTCCACTTGAATTTCAGAGAGTGAAAGTCACAAATTCCAAAAGTACAACTGTATAGTGTTTGTGTTTGCTTTGTTTGTTTGTTTAGTTTGTTGTTTTGTTTTGTTTTGGGTGGGCGTATGTGTGTGCGTATATGGGTAATCCTGTCAAGCAGTGAGGGAAAAGTACATAATGTATTATACAATATATTGTCACACCTACAACCCTTTGGGGTGGTACAATAATTATGTGTACCCCTTAGTTAGTGAACTAAAGGGGCCAAGCATGTTTGGGCACGTGAAAAGGTGGCTTTAGATTTGTTGGCAGGTCGAAAGGGAGGGAGAGCCAGGGGCAAGCAATTTTTGGCACAGATTTTTTGTATAGTCGGTCAAATTTATACAAAAACTTGTTCAGGGGTCAAAATTAGACAAAAACTTGTTTAGGGGGTCAAAATTAGACAAAAACTTGTTTAGGGGGTCAAATTTTGGGGGAAAGCATGCTAAAAACTTGCTTAGGGGGTCATTTGCTCACAGAGAACTTGTTTAGGGGTGTTCCAAAAAACTATAGCAACAGAACCGGAAAGTTAGCCATTTTTGGTGCACCATTTTTGCAGTATCATGGTTATTACATTATTAGAGCAGTAATTCCCAAACTGTGGGTAGCACACCCTCTTGGGGTCCTCAGTGTCTTCAAAAAAGGGCCGGGGGACTAGCTGTAAAAAATACATGTCCGTGCTTTGGCGCATTTGTCCCAGTAAAGTCATTCCGGCAGCTGGTCAGTGGGACGATTTAGAAATTATGCTTTCTCTGGAATTTTGTCAGATATGCCGCTGATAAGTTTTCGAAACTAAACAGCATTTGTATTATCACAGGGAAGTGAGTTCCCTAGTATAATATGCTGTGGGTTGTGCCAACTATGAAATTTGGCTTCCCATTATTTGGCAAACAAATCATTCAAAAATGTAAAGTTGCAGTGTGCCTTTTGCCTCAGGCCATTAGAAGCTATGTCATTTATCAAGTTTGTTTTATTTAAGAAAAGACAGTATTTTGGTACTGGTCCAATATTTACACACATTTTATCACATGGTAATTAATTTGCTATTCCAGTTAAAATCCATGATACTCCCCCCCCCCCCCATGGAAGACATGATCTTATTCTCCTGTTGATTTCAAATGGAGTTTCCCCTCCCTCCCCCTGGAAGTCACTCATTGAGTTAACCCCATTTGAAATTCAATGTGTAGAAGATGGAAGACTAAAGTCATGTCTTCCATATAGGGGGTGTATGGATTTCAACTAGACTAGCCATTATACTATATAACATAGCGATATACAAAGAACAGCATTCCCATACTTCCGTATGTAACAGAAAACACTTGTTGGGAAACTTCATATACTAGTATATCTTCAATACAAAATGTCAAAATTTTCATATGATGGTCAGCTTTTCATCCCAGCTACATACACTTTGATAACATAACAACGCATTTATATATAAAGTCTACCTAGTTTACTTTGAGGATTGTTAAATGTCAAAAATGTCAGAAATTGAGCAAATAGAATTCAATGTCATGTCAATTTGGAGTTATTAAGTAAGGGCAACTAAAACTGATGTGAGGTAAGTTTTATCTGTTTGGAATCTGTATTGACTATTCTGAAGGAATTACTGCAATGTAAACAAACTAACTCATGGCCCATAAGAACATTGTGTACTGGTTTTCAGTACCCTGTTTTCCATGGGTGACTGTTGGAACCCATGGATTCGATCCATGTACATATATGGTCCCTGGTTTAACTCATGAATGTTTGATAAATCAATGATACGTTATGTATAATGTCTGGTGAAAATATATCATATTTTCTAAATTTGAGATATTAGCAAATGGTCAAATATAATGTAAAGAAAATAATATGCTACTTTTGATCGTAGGCTATTTTCAAAAAATGAAGACCATGAAATGTTTAATGTAGGGTGTCAATTTAAACTACAAGTCAGCATTGTATGGCATATGTTGGTGGCTTTATCTCAAAAAGTTTGAAAATGGCATTTATCGCATTTTGATTCTATAGTCGGCATTTGTTATTTAGGTTTGATGAGTCATGTGAGACAAAGCATGTGGCTGAAAAACTAGATCTTCCCAAACAACTCCCATGTTTTGCGCTAATCATCCATCTATGTCTAACAAATTGGAACATCCCGCTATTGTTCAAGTACAAAGAAGAAGCCATGAAGCTAAACATAAACAAGCAATTATGTCGAAAATCACCCTTGACTAAAAGTGCATTGTCTACAGGAATATGTTCAGATTTTCAGATGAGCGTGACAATTTGAATACTGTAACAATGTGGATTTTACTTATTTAATTCGGTCTGGCGGTACAGGAATGATTAGTCCACTATTATTGTCTTCCCATGGGTAATGCCTATGTTATGTAAGTCACTGTAAGCTCCGCTGCATACTTTTTGCATACTTTTTATCGGCTATAGAATATTTGAATCAGTATGTCTTTGTTATTTCTATTCCCATATTATTTCCTGTACATGTAAGGCTAACAAAAGTTGACTTGCCCTTATCGACCGAACCCAAAATTATACTTGATTTTCTGTCAGCGCACATTATTCTGGGGGAAGTGGGGTTGAAATCTGTTGGGAGGGGAAAAAATCTGGTTATTCTGCATGTATCAAGATTAAAATAATTTCCTACTTCAAATTCTATATTTTTTCAGGTCAAAGATTAGACCCATGGTGTTATTTTATTTCCACTTAACTCTTCTTCTCTTCATATCCCCTGAAAAGGGTAACACCTTACTGAGCCTATAATCTAGCATTGTTTGAAAACCATTGTGTTATCTACTGCTGATAGCTAGCTATATGGTTGCAGTGGCACTTGCTGTGTGTGATGCCTGTAATATGGTAGTATAGCAGGCCTGCATGTAAATATATTACATAGGCCTATTTTCATGATCTGTTTGCTGATTTACTATTTTCTCTGATCTTACATGAACCATTATGTGACACAATCTGGTCCATGGGGGCCAAAGGCAGCAAACTTGAAATTGAGATATAGCCAAAAATGTGGAGTAAAAAACAATAAAATACATAAGAAAATAGACATTACAAAAGTTCAGAACTTAACCTAGTATGCTAGACCTAAAATGACGCTATTTGATGCTCCGCGCGCAATTGTTTCAAACATTGCCCGTGTCTAAGATATTCTCGGGGATTAATGCAGATTAATTACTTCTAATTAGTGAATGAATAAAAAGTTTGTATTATGTTGAGAATAAAGACAGTTATATTATTGATTATATTCTTTGATAAAAATAAAATAATAAAATTGGAAAAACTTTAAATGCGATTTTCTCAAAACTGTATTTTTCGTCATACGACCGTTTGTCAAAACAGCGACAAATTGTTCACTTTACTGTTGGGAGTGGCATTCTTTTCCCTGATCTTTATCTTCAAATCTGTTTCTCTCTTTTCTTTCCATATAGGCCAGCATGCTTATATAGGCTTTTAGCATTTTATTTGAGCCTGGTCATATCAGGACCCAAGTGTATCTCCACATGGAGCAACTATTGAAACAAATAATAAGATACCTCTCCTTTTGTAAATTCTTTGTTATATATGGTCTGCAACGTTGTCGTCATTGTCATGAGTTTCATCACCTCCATCTTCTTTCGCAGACGACAGTGAAGTGTGTGGCCTTGATATTTGTGACTCAAAAAAATTACGTGAAGAATGTTAATTGTGTGTCCTTGTTGAACAAGAAAACTAGCTTGTTTTTGCGCAAAATTGCCGCAAAAAATGTAAATTTACGTAAATTTGAGGGCTTTTTCCTCAAAAGTGGGGGGGGGGCAAATGCCCACCTTGCCCCCCAACCTGGCATTCACCTCGCACATAAGGCAATCAAAGACTCATTCAGTGCTATTGAAATTGCACTTCAGGATATAATTACGCTCATGACTACTTTAGCCTTGAGGCTCGGGTTGAGGCTAACCAGCTGCTAACCTTCGGTTGAGAAAACAAAATTCATAACTCCAAACATTTCTGTCTTTTCTGTCATTTCTGTTTTTTGTCTTTGAGTTACCCACATGCACATGCTCTTTGCTTTGTAGAAGTGGGTGATACTTGTGGTTTGCAGATCTGCCTTGTTTTTTCAAATGCTGTATCTCAAAACAATGTCTGTCAGCAGGTTTGGATTTTTCTCTGAACGGTAAAATATTTGTCAAAGTATATTCAATAAAATTTTCTGTGAAGCCAACTGTTAAGGAGAATACACAAGAAACTGTTGATTCTAACTTGGATACGAATCCACAGAGGCATAACTGATTTGCGACGATAACAAATTAAAATCTAAAACGCACACACAAAAAACTGTTTCTTTTATGCATTGTTATTTTACATCAAAATACTTCAATAAAAAGCATACAATTTTGTATACAATGTACAAAGCTCTAAATTGTATAATTTTAGAGAAACGTAACTTCAGTGCTTTGTTCAAATTGAATATTGTATTCAATGTATTTTTTACTGCTTAAAATGGTTTCATATTTTTTTAATGTCATTAATTTTCTTATTTGTGCATGATTCTTTTCCTATTAAAGTTAAATTTAAATCCTTCCCAAGCCTTTCGGCCCATTGGGCGGCGCCTATCTCCGTTTCATAACCCTAGGCCACATGTCTGCAAGCAGAAAAGCTACAGTAGGGGGTTAGACCACTGGTAGCCATGTGTTTAACTTTCCCTACTCTATTCTTTCAATGCCGAACGCCTGGCAAGAAGGCAGTAGGTACCATTTTTAAAGCCTTTGGTATGGCCCGGCCGGGGTTCGAACCCGCGACCTCCCGACCGTGAGGCGGACGCTCTAACCACTAGGCCACCACGCCGGTTACTGAATTTAAAATTCTATTCTGTATATTATATCTTGGACAGGGAGGAAAACTTGTTCCGTACAGGAGTTAAGGAAGCCATTCACATCAAGTGCAAATCTAAACAGAGATAAGGGACGCCATGCCGCCAACTTCCACCAACCTACGACTCGCTCATCCATGTATCTTACCGGCGGAGGTTAACATTCATTGCTACTCGGTCAGTCAGATGATCCATTTTTCCACTACCATCAAACCCAACATCAGTCGGCATTGAAGACCAGCGGATGCTGGTCGCAGGCCACCAACGTCCACACCGTAAGTCATGAAAACTTTGTAGGAATCCACACTTCTCTGTACGAATTATTCCTGGAAAATAATCTACAGTTAGACTGACTTCATAGCAATGGTAAATAAAAACATGTTGTCATTATGTCACAACACATAATGTTCATTGAATGTCAGCGTAGCGTTAATTGTCATAGGTGTCATTGTCCGCTTTTAGAGGCAACGAGCTGGAAATTTGTAATCCCACGCATTGCAATTTTGAAAGGAAAAGTTGACAACTGAATTTTGATAATGTAATTGAGAAATCATAGCTACGCAATGAAGAGGTCAATGCAAGTCATTAATATCAAACATTTTTAGGTATCGGAGATTGATTCCTCCATTGGGCTACCATGGCTACTTCATAAAATAGATTCACACGGCCCCTGGCTTTTTGGCCAGTCGTAATTGTTGGAAATCAAGACTTTTAAAGTGTGCAACATAAAGAAATAGTTCAAAATTGGAAATCCTCAATTTGAGAGCTCATTTGGGACAATTCAGTGATTTTGCATTCATGTAATTACATTTCCAAGCTTTTTTCAGTAACATTGGCAACTGGAAGTTCACCCGTTTTTAAAAAGTAAATTAAAGCCAGTCATTTCTTTTATTGAAAAGTTACTCCTCTACAGGGGGTGTGCAACTGGAAGTTCAGCCGTTTTTAAAAAGTAAATTAAAGCCAGTCATTTCTTTTATTGAAAAGTTACTCCTTTACAGGGGGTGTGCACTTATTTTCTGGAATAGCCTGTTTAAGTTTGCGCCGCAAGCCATAATATATCATCTTTTTAGAATTTGGTTAAATTTTTTCAAGTCATTTTATCTTTATTTTTATTAAACTCTTTACTTTTTGGCCCCCACACATATGTGGGGCATATGTTATCATCCAGATGGTTGCCTGTTTGTTTGTTTGGCTGCCTGCCTGCCTGTCCGGGCGAAGCAAATTAATTAATCCACTGTGCAGCTCCATCGCAATAACCGATCAACTTCAAACTTGGTATGGTAATAGAATATGGTGGCCTGATGTGCTGTATAGTTTTGTGTCATGTTATTTGCATATTTATGGATATTAATGAGCTGATTTGCATATTTATCATACATTTTTATTAATCCACTCTGCAGCTTAAATGCATAAACCGATCAACTTTAAACTTGGTTTGGTGATTGGATATGCTAGCATGATGTGCTGTATAGTCTTGTGTCATGTTATTTGCATATTTTTGAATATTAATGAGCTGATTTGCATATTTTGCCTACATTATCATTAATCCACTCTGCAGTCTGAGCTTACCTGCAATAACCAATCAACTTCATTATTATGTTTTCAGGGTTATTAGGAGTTAAGAAAACCTAATAATGATAATATTGGATGGCTTATTTCGCATGATACCATAACATATCGGATTCGTCATACAAATATCGAACTCGCCGTTGGCTCGTCCGATATTTTTATGACTCATCCGATATGTTATGGTATCATGCTCAGCCATCCAATATTATATCAAACTTGGTATGGGGATTGGATATATGGTAGCCTGATGTGCTGTATAGTTTTGTGTCATGTTATTGGCATATTTATGAATATTAATGAGCTGATTTGCATATTCCATATTTTATTTGTAATTACAAACCTTCTTTACACACCTATGTGTGGGGCCACCTTAATTACGAACTGCGTAATTCTAGTTTCTCTTTCATTTGACACCACTCTGGGTTCAGGGGGATTTTGAGATATGAAAAGGACTCATAGGAATGTTGACCAGGGTCTTATGATGAGTTTCACCCCAAGGTGAGGAAATGTTTTAATTATAATTATTTTTCATTTGATGCCACTCAGAGGGTCATACCTTTATGGCATTTTGAGATATGTCCATTTCAGACCAAAAGGTTAGTCACTAGTAAGTAGGTTAGTAAGTAAGCAAGTAACATACACTTATATAGGCCAGGGATCATGGTGAGAGTAAACCTCCCTGTATGTAGGCTGATACCATTTTATGGTTCAGCAAAAACAGAACAGGTCTTTTCAGAAAGGATAAAGTAACAATGACCCTGTTGACATTAGAAAATTTTCTTCTTTTGCCGAACCCCGGAAGAAGATTAAAAATCGTTTTTTTTTTAATGTGTACGCACTTTTCTTCCTTCGACGAAGTTTAAAATTGCTTCGTTCAACGAAGCTAAAAAGGTTGTTTCGACGAAGGAATACTTTGTTCGACAAAGCTAATTTTGTAATGTGTACCCTCACTTCGTTCAACGAAGGAAAGTGATCATGTGACAAGTGACCTTCGCCGGCTTTAATAATAGCTGGCGTTAATACTAATAGCTTCGTTCGAGATTCGTTAATTTTCATGAAATGTGTACAGTGCAATGTCTTCGTTTGATCTTCGCTCAGCGTAATGTGTATGCTTGCTTAATTAGTTAATCAAGATTAACTTATCTTCGTCGAATGAAGAAATTTTCTAATGTGAACAGGGTCAATCTTTGAAGATATGGGAGGACACATGCAGTTGGTCCCGCAGTTGGTGCTTTTTAGCATAGACCATTTAAATGGTCTATGTTTTTAGTGACAACCATTGCGTGTCTGCAGTTTCCAAAAGTTATAGCCTTTGGCGATAATAGTGTCGGCAGGGCTCTTTGAAACGGAAGACTACAGTTGCTAGTCTTAACATTTCATTCAAGGTAAACAATTTGAAAATCTCTATTATTAAGATTTGTTTGGGGTAAGCTCTTAAACATGCTATAAAAATTTCATTAGAAGTCACAGGTCAACACCTATACCAGTCTATAATATCAAATTGATTAATTCAAATTAAACAATTCATCAAGTGGCCATGGACAGCGCCATTAGCCATGTTACAAGACTACCAAGTGACAGGTGATGGACCATACACATACAAAAGAATAGGCACTTTTTTGATAATTCATCAAGGTTACTCAAAACTTACCTAGCTAATTTATTATACAACAGGGGTCTCTGCCTTTTTAATCAGTACGACAGCAACTTCATGGCCTCTTTTGTTCGACAGAAAATTTATACGGGTTGGTGAACACGGGTTACCTAACACAATGTTTTAGCCGGCAAACACTTTTGATCAAAATAGCTCCAGAAATGGAAGACACGGGTCGTATATTGCTCCATTTATGTACCCTGACCACAGATAAGATATCAAACATTTGTGTAAAGCAACAAATAACGTGTAAAAGTTGTATTAAATGAAAAAAAGAAGCTTGAACATGTCCAAAGTAGCTCGGAAAATGAGAAAAATTGCATGTCACGAACACAAAAATGTTCATATCATCAAGCAAGAAAAAGCGCCGGAATCAAAAATGGGTGTCATGTTATAGAATAACTAAAGTTAGCTTCCTGAAAATTTCATGATTTTTTGGTTGGGGTATATTTCTAGTCGCATATTGAACATGTTGAAATGTTCATCTTTGTGCGTGACTACTGTCACGCCATATATTGTACGGCCGATATCTTTCCTGCAAAGAAACTTTCATTGTCAATTGTCCATTGTTGGTTATTTAACTTGAAAATAATACTCCCAACGTTCAAACAATTTTAAAAGTCAGCATAAAGGTTTGTGTTACATTATTTGGACGGTGTTAATTCATTCCAGAAATAGAATACACGAAAGTGAGCCACTGAGTGGGAATAACATTGCTATTATTGTCACCGAATCTATCATATCTCTGGTATGGCTTAGTGGTAAATACATGTATTTGGAAGGTCGATCTTGGTTCGAACCCGCTAGCACCTCTCTTTGATTTTTGATTTGATTTTAACTCATATTTTTAAATCCTATTTTTCATATTTTTATATACGATTTTCGGGCAAATTTGAAGTTTTGTTATTCCAAAAATTATAACAATATTTATAATAATAATATTAGTAAATAACTGTCAGGAAGGTTTTCACGTTACATTTGAAGCAGAAATAGCGAGATAAAAATGAAAGAAAACATGGGGGATTAGTCTTAATAAGACATCAAAGTTAGTTGCTCTATCTAGACAACGAACTTGGCTGATTCCAATTAGGTGTAATCTGAGGTGTAAGTTGGACATTGTGTAAAAATTACAAATATGCCAAAATATTAGGTTTGAAATTCGTGCATCTCATGATTTGATATGTATGCATAAAAGCTCATAAATATGTTGCCGATAGGGGAGGGGTCTAGTCCAATTAAAAAATCGTGAAAATCTGTGTTGACATTCCTTTATTTGATAGGCCTATATCTTGAACTTTTAAAAATTACTTAAGTTTGACATGCTTTATTTGATTATTTCATATTGAAAGCTACTGAACTTAAATGCATTTTTTTAAAAAGATATCAACTCGAATGTAGGATTAGGCCTAAACATGAACAAGAAATAAATCATGAAAAAAGTGGGCCTTCAATCTGACATTCATTAGGCCTATATTATTAAATACAAAAGGGAGAGGAAAAAAGAAAAGAAAAACGAACTGAAAAATTCCACATCATCGATAAGATAACATGGGAATCGAACTCTCAACCTTCCGCACTGCATACCTTCGCTCTGTCCACTAAGCCATCGCATCTTGTTTTGGCAAAGGGTATTCTTTTGTTATCTTATTTCTCGTTCAACATGTTCAAGGATCTCACTCAACAACAATCTTTTCAAAACTGCTTGTACTTCAGTTAAATGAGATGATACTACCTTCTTTGACGACTACAATATTTTGATATACAATAGAGTATTTTGCATTTATAAAATATATAACAATAGATGTTTTTAATTGCTATATTAATCAATATAACATGTATAATAGACAGCGCCGGCTGGGATCCATTTCGTGAAGCATCGTGACACTTGCAACATGCGCTTATGACACGAGGACTCAAAGAACGCAACTTTTCAACCTACGACTAGGTTATTCCGCCGCTCATTTTCGCTGAAATTTTAATACAAGCTCTGGTTAATTTATGTTTATCATAACAGAAAAGCATTAGACCGGCGTTTCCTCACAGCTGTAGATATAACCATTTTAGTGATCGTGACATGCATTTTCTCTCATTTTTTAGGCTACTTCGCGCACCAAAAGCATTCATTTTTTCCACAATAATTCAAGTTTTACACTTTATTCTTTGCCTTATACTCATGTTTCATATCTTATCTATGGGCTCAATATGGAAATGAAGGGAGAAACGACTCGTGTATTCATTCCATTTCTTTGATGTTTTCTGAAAAACCGTATTTGCCACCTGATTTTCAATATTGCGTTACCTAACAGCAGGAAGTGAGCTAAGTTGCTGTCGTACTGTAATATGTTATGAAAAACTTGAAAAAAAAAATTTACTGACGGAAATAAAAATCCATCGACGGAAAGTCTTGTTATGTTCTCACGAACTTAGCAAAAAATCCAAAATTTTGGTCTAAAAATTGGCCAAGGTTACTGCTGTCCCATTCAAAAGCACAGGAAGACCACCCACAGCATTGAGTTCACCTTTCTAGACTTCCTGTCTACTGGCAGTAATGGATACTACCAGTGCTATCATCAATGAATTGTTTCAAACAAATTAATTAAATTTGGTATTATAGACTGTGTACCTAAAGTTAATTATGTAAGTGGATGAAATGTGATGGAAATGTTGTCCAGCTAGCTGAATACAACTGCAGTCGTTGACAGTGGTAGCGCTATGGGGGGCATTCCCCCCATATTTTCTTGCCCCCCCACACTTTTGAGGCGTAAACTCCCAAAATCACATAAATTTCCACTTTTTTCTGCAATTTTCCGCAAAATTTGCCAATTTTGCCCCCCCCTGAAATTCACTTTGCCCCTCCCCAAAGCCCCCCGCAAAAAAAATTCCTGGCGCCGCCACTGGTCGTTGACCTGTGGATAGCTATGGATTGCATGCAACAATTTGGTTTCTTTGATTTTCTACAACAATTGTTGCGATGACTGATCATTGCATAACAAGTTGGCGCCTTTGGGTTTGCTACAACCCTAATTTACTAGCTGAATGAAGAGTTCAGATGATTGATGTCAGTGATCATTATATAACTTGGACGTACAATGGTTCAGTATTCGACGACACTTTTGTGTTTTTTTGTTCATTCCTAAGGGCTTGGATAGGAACCTTTGCACTGTATTTTTTCTGGAACATGAGAGCACATCAGATATGGAATTGCATTTTGAATATGAGGAATGTCCTTCTGATATCAAATAATTTTGATTTTTTTTTGACATTTTAAAAATTGTAGGTCTTTGGGAAAAAATGTTTATCTTCAAAATGAAAGATCAAAATTTTTAAATGATCATTGGCTTTTCCTTCCAGCTACATACACTGTAAGTGCATATCATCGGATTTATAAAGTTTAGGCCCTATCAAAGCAAAGATATCAATTTTTAATAATTTGCCATAAAATTTGTATTATACTGTGAATTTAAATCAAAAATCAAAATTATTTGATATCAGAAGGACATCCCTCGTATTCAGAATGCAATTTGATATGTCTGATGTGCTGTCATGCCCCAGAAAAAATACTATGCAAACGTTGCTATCCGAGCCCTTAAGGCTGAAGGGAATGGACCATTAGTTTGATCCTAGCATTTTGTATTGATTTTACTGATCATTACATAACTTGGGCGTTACAATGGTTCAGTATTCGCCGACACTTTTGTATTTTTTTTTGTCCATTCTTAAGGCTAAAGGTAATGAACCACTGATTTCTAGCATTTTGTGTCAGGCTATGGACCACAATGGCCTCATTCCAGTGGCATAGTTCCATAACCTCAATTAAACAATCACAGTGCAAAATTTGGCCTCAAGTCGCAGAGTATGAGTTTTTGTACTACTCTGCAACTTGAGTATGAGTTTTTGTACTCAAATTTTCAAAGGTCATTCAATGAATGTACAAATGTATTGGGGTTAAAGAACTGTGCTTTTATAGATGAGCATGTTGTGGATCCTAGTGTGTTATTTGTCTGGATGGGATTTAAACTGACCCATATTTCATGATACAATAATATTATTTTATGGACTCCAAATATATATCAATATGGTCTAGATTTTAAAATGATTTCTGACCCAAAGGGTGCATGTAGAACTGGCTCCGTTCGATCCCTCTGATCGCCATGCCCCCATTGCAGAGGATGATTTAAGGAAGCCCCATCATGCACTGCGAAAGTGTTATCACTAGAGTTTCAACTACCACTTTACTTTTCAAATCCCATTGAACTCTGTGCAAAAGATGTTGTTTTAGAATTGTGCGTGTGTCACTATTATCGGTCGATTTCAGAACAAAAGTGATGTGTGTTTAAAGGATAATTCACACCTTTTGTAGATAACATAAAATGTGTACATCCATATCAAAAGCGATGCACTTGTCGGTTGCTACATGTGTCTCATTTAGCATAATAGCTAGAATAAAATACCAGACTCATCTCCGAAGTGGAGGTCACTTCAAATCATTCCCAAGTCAAAAGGTTTAGGGATACAGAGAACATTCCCAAACCATGTGACTTGGGGATGATTTGAAGTGACCTACACTTGATATGAGTCTGGTATTTATTCCTAGCTACTATGTGAAATGAGACACATGTAGCAGCCGACAAGTGCATCGTTTTGATATGGATGTATACACAAATGTGAAATCAACCAGCATCTTCACAGCATTTGTTATGCAAATATAACTGTAGAAATTCAAATTTAACCATGCACTTCTATAGCAAAGCAGTGGTGTCATGTTACTCACACTGCTCTCCTGCTGCACAGTAATATAAACCCAGTGGGATGGTGGGTAGTACTTAAATCATCCTCTGCCCCATTCAGCCACTTGCAGTTCCGCCATTATGCACTATGCGGGGAGAGCCTCGAACTGGCAGCATACATGAAAGGAAGAATTACGTAACCTTACACAGAATGTTATATGACTGGTTCAATTCCCATTCATGTATGCTGCCAGTTCGAGGCTCTCCCCGCACATAGTGCATAATGGCAGAACCGTGCAAGTGGCGAATTGCATAGCGTGTGGAGTTAGGAGTTGGATTGTCATCATGGTACAGTACTGAGCATGTAACTTAAGTGCTAGGGTGCATGCAGAACACGTTTGGTAGGAAATTTTAAAACTTTATTTTCACTTTATCTTTCCAATGTATCTTCAAAATTTACCCATTTTTAAATATGGTCCAAAAATTACATAATTATCAATCTAAAAATAGCGGTTTAGTTATTATTCCCTCAAGATTTTTGCTGAACCATGAAATGGTATCAGCCTATATGAGCGAATGGTTATACTAGCTTACTAGCTTACTAGCTTACTTACTAACTCACTAACCATTTGGTCTGAAATGGACATATCTCTAAATGCCACAAAGGTATGACCCCATGAGTGGTGTCATATGAAAGAGGAAAACATAAAGAATATAATAAAAATATTTCCAAACGTCAGAGTTCATCCAGGGGTCACAGGGGACAAAAAAGGTCATTTTAACCAAAAATGCTCGATTGAGCTGAAATTTAAATGCAATGATCCTTATGACATTCTCAACATGTTTAAAACATTTCAAAATTTATTTAAGGTCATTAAGGGGTCATAAAGGGGCCAAAGGTCAAGGTTTTCAAAATGCTCCAATTGAGCTGAAATTTAAATGCAATGATCCTTATGACATTCTAAACATTTAAAAAATATTTTTAAATTCATTGAAGGTCATTAAGGGGGCATAAAGGGGTCAAAGGTCAAGTTCTTCAAAATGCTCCAATTGAGCTGAAATTTATATGCAATGATCCTTATGACATTCTAAACATTTTAAAAACATTTTACGATTCATTTAAGGTCATTAAGGGGTCATAAAGGGGTCAAAGGTCAAGTTTTCCAAAATGCTCTGATTGAGCTGAAATTTAAATGCAATGATCCTTAGGACATTCTTAACATGTTTTAAATATTTTAAAATTCATTTAAGGTCATTAAGGGGGTCATACAGAGGTCAAAAGTCAAGTTTTCAAAATGCCAGTTTTCCACGATCAAGGTATATTAAAACGGCAATTAATGAAACAGTCTTATTAAAATTAATACTATCCAGCACAGTATTGCTGCTTGATCAAATCGTCACAGTCATCCGCCTAACTGACCTCGTGCCCTTGCAAAGGGCACAGTTGCTCTAGTTTATTTTATATTCTTTACTTTTCCTCTTTCATTAACACCACTCGGGCGGTCATACCTTCGTAGCATTTCGAGATTATGTCCATTACAGACTGCGGTTGACAGTGGTATATAGGCCTACCACAATAAACTGCCGAAGCCACATGGTTCAGCTATGGTGCGGTTATCGCTCTAGTTTACTTATGTCCTTAATTTCTTTTGAAAAAAGAGGCAAAATCACACAAATTTGAGAAACATTAACTAAATTTTCTAACCATAGAATAAGAATAGGCAATTTTTATTACTTAAAATAATTTAAAATAAAATTGCATCGCGCCAAATAAGATATCAAACTCAGTTTTTTAATTGAATCCCTATACTTATTTATTTTTGATCCTGTAGCTATTCATTTTGATGAGATTTAATATCATTTTGTACCTTCGATCTTATCTAAATTAATGGTTTTCATTTTATTTTTAAAGGTAACTATTAAAGTTGACAAGATCTCCAACAAATACTATTGACAAGATTATCCATACCATTTTGACAAGATTCGGTTAAGTCCCCCACTGACAAGACAAACTATTCAAATTGGATTGTTTTGGTCCTTTTTGACAAGACAAACTACTCAAATTTATATCATTTTTGACAAGAACCCATCCTTATCACCTTAAGTTTGTGATGTATATTGTACCTTTTGCCACTTCAAAACACAAGCCTTAATAAGCATGATAAGTTACTGTGATTCTAAGGTATGCTACCTAAACATCACTGGGCAGGGCTAGCAAATTATATATTTACAAGAAAATAATATGGAACAGAAATTTTGGTTAATTATCATGACTCTGTAGTAGATAAAGGGTGAGAAACAGACCATTACCATAGATAATTGGTGTCTTCGGGGTCTCGCCTTCCGAGCGACTAACATGCGAACCATACCTCAACAAGACACCGATTATTTATGGTAATGGTCTGTTTTGAACCGTTTATCTTACATATACGGCAAGCCAAAATAAATGAATTTGTTGTAATAGTTTCCAAAAGACAAAATGGAAAAGCTGATGTATATTATCTTGTAAAAGTTTTTCCCAAAATAAAAACACCCAAAACAGTGTAATATTAGTGTAAGACCACATGGCTCTTGTTTTGTAACCTAATTTGTCGGAATCTGCGTTGTTGGGAGAGGGGGGACAAACGGGTAGATTGACACACTCGTCCTAATTATGCAGGCTTAAAGTTAAGAGACATAATACAAACTAATTTGCATTATTCAATAGAGGTGTTCTTAGTGTCATTGTTTACCATCTTCATTTAAATATAATATGAATAAACTTGCATAATAGTTTATGCTGATCTTGCAAAATCAAAATAGAGCCCTCTATAGTTTGATTACTTCACAATGTACTTTGATGCAATTTAAGTTTGTTGAAATGTCCAAAAAGTCAAATAATGTGGCCAGTGTTTTTAAATGCGAACATGTACTTCTCTTATTTATTGACCTGACCAAGATTATCTTGACCTGACCAAGATTATCTTGACCTGACCAAGATTATCTTGACCTGACCAAGATTATCTTGACCTGTCCACATTACTTGATATAATTGACAGTTGACCAGATTTTTAACAAAAGAAATACAATAGATAATGGAACAAAAGAAGAGGGCTAGACGTATATACGTTGATATAGGAAGCTTGTATTGGTGAAAATCCTGGGACTTGAATTTGACACAAGGACTCCGACTTGGACATTGAGGACTCGGACTGGGACTCGGACATCAGAAAGTGACAGGAACTCAGACTTGGACACCAAGGACTCGGACTCGGATGATGAGGACTCGACTACAACACTGATGTGTACACCCAGCCCCATGTATTTTCTGGACAGAGTGGTGATTCTTTCAGAGCTGAGATAGACACGTACACATGTAAAGGCTTGTGAAAAAAGAAAATACTGGTCATATCAAAACGTTTTAGCTGTGAGAGACCCTTTGCACACTGCGACTTATTACTTCTTTCCAACACTGCTTATAGGGATCAGAAGGTCAAACCCGATTTCTGTGTATCGCTCTATGCATTCTCAGATTACCATCCTTAACCTTTGGTGAAATCTCAGCATACCAACCGTGTCACTGCACGCACTGTACAATGCGGAGAGACCAATATACCTGGTTCATGCAGAGGTGATATGGGGGTTTTGCTTCAGAAGTTCATATACTCCTTTTATAGTTTTTTCGCTATAAGCGAGTGAGATACTTGGCAAATCAGATTCTTTATTAGATGAGAAGCTTGGAAACATCCCAAGCTTCAATTGGATACCAGGAAGCAGGTATACAAATGGTGCCACAACGTTATAACGGTTTGAGATAAATGGTCAAAATACATACAGCTGAAAAACGCGGATCTCAGGCACAGATCGGAGCATTTCTAATACATAGGCGATGGTGAATAAAAATTATTGGCGAGTAAACAATATCATCTACATTGTTTTTGATGCGATTTTAAATTGCAGGACATTCTCATGCTTGTTCTGGTATGAAGAAGCATGATATACGACTAATAATGTCAAAGTTGTGGGGTTAGTAATACAAATGTTTTGAGAAAATGTCTGAATTTTGTTGATGTCAGTGGACGGTTGCTAATGGAATGAAATAAGAAAATGATCAATGACGCTAGGGTACCCTAACGTTTTGATATGATGAACATAAACTTTGCCAACTGGAAAAAAACGCTGTTAAATCCGGCATTTTTTTTTCACCTGTGACAAAAACTTTTGAGCCCATAAAATAACATGACAATCTATAGTACATTTAAAATGTGGTTCACATTCAGTCCATTCATTCATTCATTCATTCTTTCAATCATTCAATCATGTAATAATAATGCATTAACATAAAGTGTATGAGTATTCAAGTGCAAATAAAACATGAATTCATTAGGAAATGAATTTGGAGAAAACCTTCTGTTAATAAAATACTATGCTGAGCCACAGCCTGGGTGGCTCACGCTCCAGTAATTTCAGACGATTGAGCTTAGTATTACATCAAAGAATGTCTTCCAATTCATAAAAACAAATAGATAATCAGCTTATCGGATTAAAAGCTTAGAGGGAAGCTCTTGCTGCCAAATTCATTCTCTAATAGGCATGATGATTTCCCAGAATGGTCATTGTTTGATGTTGCTTTTGCATCCCTGGCTTACCAGGAGGTGTCATTGATTCGAGCGAACAGACTTCAGCCATGAGAACTAGACACGGTCCTAGGAAATGATTCCGGGGCTTCAATATGAAATGGATATAGGTGTAGGGCTGGCACTTCACAGTAAGGGGCATTCGGTGAGAGCAAAATGTAAAAAATATGGGGTCATTGGGTGAGAACATGACCTTTTTTAAATTGAACTGTGAGAGCCAAAACAGCGCCACGGAAACCTCAAACATCGAATTTCTAGTTCTAATAAATGGCTTCATTGTTTTTTCAAAATAAGTAACAAAATCAGTGATAAATGAAAGTTGCTGCTCAAATCGAAAAATAAGGGTCTTTGAGTGATAGAGCTGTGTTTGTAATAAAAATTCCCTTTAAAAGGGAAAGCCAGCCTCAATGTAGAAGAGGTCTTGTAATTAGTTTTGGTCAATGTGAATCCAAGAACAATGGATAATGTTAGAATCTCATCTGAAGTATTTGGCTTTGCTGAAAATAAAAAATAAAATACATATTTGTCAAAGCAAACCCGAATCCACAATTTGATAAAAAAAACACCGACGAAAAAAGAAAACCCTGTTTTACGGGCCCGACCGACCCACGCTACGTCACTGATACACTCTTAGAAAAATGGTTCTAAAGTAGAACCTAAAATGGTTCATTATAGCAGTCCTGTAAAATGGGTCCAATCAAAACTACATGGATCCCTTAAATTTTTTGATGCCTGGTGTTCCAGCATTAAAACAGGTTTCCTGTGAAAGTCACACATCTGGATAAGGGACCATTTTCAAACACTTGTTAGTGTGGCCTGATGCAAAATGGGGGACCTTCAAAGTTTTGACCCTCCTAAGAGCCCTGAAAAAAAAATGACCACAAATTTTCCTGGGAAAATTGAGTTTTTATGTTTTTCTATGGGGTTGACCCATAATTTTCATGTCAAAAAGGGGGCCTATCATTTTTGAGATCTGAAAAAGGAGGGCCAAACAATTTTCACAATGAAATTTTTTTGCATCAGGCCCCTCTAACAAGTGTTTGTGAACGGTCCCTAAGGCCAAAAATTTTTTCTTCCCCATAGACTTTAAAGTGTAACTGTTTGTAATTGCAAGCCACAACCATAGACCATCTAAGATCCAAGCAGATACAAAAACGTTTTTAAAATGTTTTAAATAAGTTATATTTTGGGTTTTGGTTTAGGTAAACACGTTTTAATAACATTAAAATGCCGGGTTATATAAAGGTCATGAAATTGTTTTAAAACGTTTTGTATGAAAAAACACTACAACAATATTTTAAAAATGTTTTCGAAATGTCATTGTAAACTATTTTTGCAAACATTTTTGGCCAAATATTTTGTCAACACTTAAATAACATTAATATTTGCACCCAGCAAACACAGAAATGTTTTTAAAATGTTTTTTACAAAACGTTTTAATAACATTTAAATGTCGAGTTATATAAAGGTCGTGAAAACATTTTAAAAAGCGTTATTGTAAATATTTTGGGCAAACATTTTTGCAAAATATTTTTCAACCCCAAAATAACATTCTGTTTAGAATGATTTGTACCAAGTTTTCAAAAATGTTTTTGGAATGTTATTAAAACGTTTTTATACCCTTTATATAACCCAACATTTAAATGTTTTCTGTAAAACGTTTGTGTTTGCTGTGCAGTAAATTACCAACAAATCTTGTTTAATGTTATGAAAATGTTTTATACCATTAATGTACCCTTTATATAACCCGACATTTAAACATTTTCTGACAACCTTTTATAACTTTTTGCGAATGATGTCGAAAACGAAAACACTGTTTTGAACATTTCAAATCACAGAAAATTATTACCGTGAAAATGAATCATGCTAAGCGCTATTTACATGGAGACTTTACCCTTGCCTACATAATAACCATCAATTTTATTTTGATGGATGACTTGCCCTGGCGATGCAATTTACATGGGGACATAGAGTCCAGCAATTGTGACCTCAATCAACTATATCTGGGGCCCCCCTATGTGACCTATAAAACCATAACCAGGTAAATACATAACAAAAGTGTGTAAAAGCCATCAACATCCCAGAGAAACTCTCAGGAGAGTGTAGTACTGTCTTGAAAAAATAGCCCTGGTTCTATTTTGAGGAAACTATGAAAGGTCAGAGGTCCAGGAGTATTGCCTGGCAAAATTACCAATATACACGAGGACTGTCCCTTGCTGGAAATAAATTTCCAGCAATAGAGTCTCCATGTAAACTGTGCATTACAGTGTACCAAAAACAATCACCTTTCTTTTTAGGGGCGCACCAATAGGTATTTGAAAAAAAAAAAACTTCGCCCACTGGTGAGACGAAAAAAACAAACTTTGCCCACTAGGGAGACGAAATAAAAATGTTTGCCTCACTGATGAGTAAAAAAAAATCCCCACCCAACTTTGTATAAAGATATACATTAAAATTGAAAAATAAATACTACGCCGCCAAAGGCGGCGATAAAAAATTCTGCCTTTGAGGCGAAAAAAAAAAAATTCCGCCTTGCAATTTTTTTTTTTTTTCTGCCTGTCCCAAACTCCCATGCCCCCCCCGAGAATCTAATGGTGCGTCCCCTATAAAAAGGGCATTCACTTGTTTCTTGTAAAGGTTTGTATAATTATACAAAAATGTTATTAGCCTGTCCTGGTGCAATGCATTCTGAACATCAATCATTTAATTGCTTTCATGATATGTAAAGACGGAAGCAACATACCTGAAAAAAGTTATACAGTTGTGTAAGTTTTAAGACAGGTCGGAGGGTAGCATGAACTAGCATTGTGCACTCAAATATTGAGACAAATAAAGCTGTCACACGAGAGGAATGGTATGGGTTTTATGAAGGAGATCCAAACATTATTTTAAGGTGGTCGGAGGGGAGCATGACCTAGCGTTGTGCACTCAAATATTGAGACAAATAAAGCTGTCACATAAGAAAAATGGTATGGGTTCTATGAAGGAGATCCAAACATTATTTTAAGGTGGTCGGAGGGGAGCATGACCTAGCATTGTGCACTCAAATATTGAGACAAATAAAGCTGTCACACGAGAGGAATGGTATGGGTTTTATGAATGAGATCCAAACATTATTTTAAGGTGGTCAGAGGTGAGCATGACCTAGCGTTGTGCACTCAAATATTGAGACAAATAAAGCTGTCACACGAGAGGAATGGTATGGGTTCTATGAAGGAGATCCAAACATTATTTTAAGGTGGTCGGAGGGGAGCATGAACTAGCGTTGTGCACTTAAATATTGAGACAAATAAAGCTGTCACACGAGAGGAAGGGTATGGGTTTTATGAATGAGATCCAAACATTATTTTAAGGTGGTCGGAGGGGAGCATGAACTAGCGTTGTGCACTCAAATATTGAGACAAATAAAGCTGTCACATAAGAAAAATGGTATGGGTTAATGGGTTCTACAAAGGAGACCCCAAAGCTTGATATAAAGGGGTTTCATTTCCACACCATGTGCTTAAATGGGCAGGAGGGATAAAATGCCTAAAATTTTCATTTTGATATATTAGGCCCTTCGCACTTGATTATTAGTTTCCTGTTGAAGATTTTGGAAGAGGGACGAGGTGACTTTTAATTATTAATTATTAATTATCTTTTATTTTCTTTATTTAGTTTGAACTATTCCAAGCAACTATTGACTCATTTTGACTAGAGCGGGCATTTAATTATTTCACAACAATATTTGATTTTATAAATAAGTGAAGGTGGAGTTGTACTCTTTGTTCATTCATCATTATTGTTGATATTTTTAAAGTAAGAAAATGGCAAGAAGATGTAGTTGAAAGTTATTTTAAAGGAGGAAATTAGATATAAAAATAAAATAATTAATTATTTTGAGATTTTCAATTTTGGACGTGGGTGGTAAACAGGAAACTAATAATCAAGTGCGAAGGGCCTTATTGGCATTAATTCAAGAACCGCAAGACTCATGGAAACATAAATGCAATTATTGGCTTCCTTGAGTCATTTACTGTAATATCAATGTATTAATATTTATTCGTAGCTGTTTTGACATACTGTCGTATGAGCGATTTTTGGGCAAAATGAGTTATATAAACTTTCAAAATCTGTGAATGAGACCTAAATGTAATTAGTTAATGGGATATGGCACTAATTAGTGTGATACAACATGGTTTTTATGTACCCCCCCGAAAACGTCATTCTGTATTTTGACATACAGTCGTATCATGATGCGTCACCATAGGCTACCGTGTAACTGTATGTGGCTATTGTTTTGACATACTGTCGTATCACAATGTCGTATCATTATTAATACATAGGTTTTCAAATTGTGCATATTTTGGCATACTGTCGTATATGAGTTTGCAGATTTTAATCTGCAAACTCATACGACAGTATGCCACAATAAAAATAAAAATTACTACTAATTTAGTGAATGAATAAACAGTTTGTATTATGTTGAGAACAAAGACAGATATATTATTGATTATATTCTTTGATAATAATAAACATATTTTACTTTGGTGCTCTCCAGTGGGTCTTCAAAAATTGGAAAAACTTTAAATGCGATTTTCTCACAACTGCATTTTTCGTCATACGACGACAGTATGTCAAAACAGCGACGTATTAAGAAGTACACTGCAGTTTTTAAATGAAAGATGGAGATAAAAAGACTAGTTTGCCTCTAAAATTCTGACAACTAGACAGAAAATGCCGCACTGCACAGGTTGGCAACCAACCAATCACGGCGCGCCTTTGCCCTGACATCAGACGCGATCTAGTCTTTTTATCTCTGTCTTTCATTACAGTTGAATGGGAAAATAATGGTTCCTGCCATCGCACTCGCCTTATTTTAACAAGGGACATTCACTCCGTAAGTCTTTAACTTGCTGTGACGTGTTTTGTGGTATAAAGAGATACCACGAATCCTATAGAGGCCGTCAGCGTGACGTCATATGCCGCCATCTTGTGGGTACACGCTGTGATGGTCATTCGATCTTCATGCGTGAGCAGCAAAATCACCGCGTTGAGACGCGATAACAGGTGCGTGGCAAGCTGCGCCCTGCGCGTAGTGTCCGGCGCATGAACACACAGATCATTTGTACCCACAAAATGGCGAAAGGCTGACGGCCTCTATTGAAACTCTGTGACATAAAAACATTGACTTTATGCTTTATGAATACATTGTACATTTCTTTTTCAAACCAGGGTGTACATAATAAACATTGCTTGAATGACTGTGCACCGAGCCTGATTGATAAATGGTCTGCCAGCCATTTTTTGTGCCAATTTGAAAATCGAGGCGACCATGACCGCAGGGATGTTTTCTTTAATTTGAGATATGACGACAAATGATACAGAAATATGAGACTTAAATCGATGGAAGGTTTCGGAAAAAATCCGAAAGTTGCAACCCTGTTTTCCACACATCATGCATGTCATGAGTTTTCACTCTCCGTTAGTATGATCAGTGTTTTTTTTTTTAATTAAAAAAAATGTATGTGTCTGTACAGGCTTTGGGACAAGCATTTTGTGCAAAAAGTATCGTTTTCAGCTACAGAATAATTCTTCTCTGTATTGAAATAAATAGGACGTTTGAGTTTTATTTTAGCCTTTTTGGTTTAAAAAATAAAGCAAAAAAGAATTTCTTGATTTTTAATGAGGATACCATGGACAAATGCTCATAGTAGTTTTGAGACTCATGATTTAATCAAGGTGGCCTAATAAGCAATGATAAGGGGTGTATATTAGCAAAGACCTGCGCTAAATTCCTGTTTAGGGTGCTTTTTGCTCAAAAAGACAAATCCTGTTTAGGGTATCTTTTAAAAATCTTTGGTCGCGCATGTGTACACTATGAAACTTGAGTGCCCCCCACCTTCTACAAGTTTTAGTCTCATAACATGATCAGTGACGACACCACCGGGGGAGGGTCATGAGTGAAAATGCCCCCAGTCAGAACTCTTGCCCCCTGTTGACGCCCCCAGTAAAAACCCAAAATTTGCAGCAATTTTGGTTGATCCCCCCTGAAATTCACTTTGCCCCCCCCCATTGCCCCCGAAAAAAATCCTGGCTCTGCCTCTGAACATGATTGTTAGGCTGCACTATAGTATTTGCCATCACTGATATCTCAAATTAAAGAAAACATCCTTGTGGTCATTATGGTTACCTGATTTTCGAAATAGACCTTGACTTTTGTATCAACAGTGCTGTGGACCATGTTGTTGTGGTTTTGTTTACTTGTTTATTTGTAATTTTAACATGCAATTTAGGATCTGAAATAGGCCATGAATTTGAACCCAGAAGTTAACGGAACTAGGTTAACATAATATTTCCATTATAAATTGACAAGTTTTGTTATTTTTACAACTTCTAAGCTACAACCTTTATTTTTACCCTGATTCCACACTTGATTGAGTAAATTGTGTATGGTCACCAGGTACATATAACTTATTACTAGTTATTATATGAAGAGCTAAAAGCCATATGTGACGTCCCATGTCAAAACCAGACACTTTTGGGCAGGATCGTAAATGGAGAAATAGCCAAAAATCATGTGATTTTTTTCACAATTTGGCTTTGTTGCCAATTTGTGATGTTATTAATGTTTAAAATATTGTCTGATAGTTTCAGATCGGAATTTAACTGACATCTTGTATTTTTTGAGACATTTTTCAAGGTAATTCCTACTCTTAACATTGTGAATAATATTTTTAAAGGCCTATATCTCAATTTCCAATTTTATAATACCATAACTTACAAATTCAATATCTTTGCTTAGGAATGTCCGATTACCCCAAGACAGAGAATTTCTAAACTTGGACTAAAATCTGCGATATTTGTCTGCCCTCAGAGAGGATCATTTATTCAATACACATATACCAATATTTCTACATAAATGCAATAGTTTGAAGTACTGATCATTTACATCACATAATTTGATAAACATCTTTAACATAATATAACATAGGCCTTTATGATAGAATCGGGTAATAATACCCGTAGACATTACTTCCGGTAACCTACCACTGAAAGCTAATTAACAATATATAATATAATATTAGGGCTTGAATAAATCGGAGAGCAAACATTATCCATAGCCACTACTTCCCGGTAAACATACCACTGAAAGCTAATTAACAATATATAATAATATTAGGCTTGAATAAATCGGAGAGCAAACATTATCCATAGCCACTACTTCCGGTAAACATACCACTGAAAGCTAATGAACAGTATATAATATAATGTTAGGGCTTGAATAAATCGGAGAGCAAACATTATCCATAGCCACTACTTCCCGGTAAACATACCACTGAAAGCTAATTAACTGTATATATTATGACCTGGTAAATCATACCGATAGCCACTACATTCGGTAAAACTACCACTGAATGCTAATTTAACATAACATAATATTTATCAAGTTAACCTAATATTAATTATTAGGCCATATGATCAGAATTGGTATCATTAACATGATTAAGAAATAGTATAAAGATCAATAAACCGCCCTTAAAGAAGTACATTTTTCACATCAGGGCTGGGCGGGAGGGAAATTTCATCATGATCCACTCTGATCAATTGCAGACAAACAAGTGATTCAAATGAGCTAGGCAGCCAACATCACAGTGCACAAACAAAGCAGAGAACTCCCATTAGATATAACAATACCATAACAAAGGGCTCAACCATTCTCTGCTGGGGTAAATTGGTTCTATTTAGACAAGCTAAATAAAACCTTATTACCCCAAGACAGAGAATTTCTAAACTTGGACTAAAATCTGCGATATTTGTCTGCCCTCAGAGAGGATCATTTATTCAATACACATATACCAATATTTCTACATAAATGCAATAGTTTGAAGTACTGATCATTTACATCACATAATTTGATAAACATCTTTAACATAATATAACATAGGCCTTTATGATAGAATCGGGTAATAATACCCGTAGACATTACTTCCCGATAACCTACCACTGAAAGCTAATTAACAATATATAATATAATATTAGGGCTTGAATAAATCGGAGAGCAAACATTATCCATAGCCACTATTTCCCGGTAAACGTACCACTGAAAGCTAATTAACAATATATAATAATATTAGGGCTTGAATAAATCGGAGAGCAAACATTATCCATAGCCACTACTTCCCGGTAAACATACCACTGAAAGCTAATGAACAGTATATAATATAATATTAGGGCTTGAATAAATCGGAGAGCAAACATTATCCATAGCCACTACTTCCGGTAAACATACCACTGAAAGCTAATTAACTGTATATATTATGACCTGGTAAATCATACCGATAGCCACTACATTCCGGTAAAACTACCACTGAATGCTAATTTAACATAACATAATATTTATCAAGTTAACCTAATATTAATTATTAGGCCATATGATCAGAATTGGTATCATTAACATGATTAAGAAATAGTATAAAGATCAATAAACCGCCAAACAAGTTTCTTTGCAAAAGAAACTTGCTATCCACCCCCCCATTTTTTTGAGTGGGGGAGGTATAAAGCATGTTAATTTTGCCAGTTTCTGGTTTTAGTTTAAAACATGTACCAGTGATTTTTTTTTTTTTTAAGCACTAGTAGTACATATTCCAACCCAATTGGGCCAATGATCAGCCTATTGATTTCTCATAAATTTATTCATGTACCATTTAACTTCTGTAGATAACAAAGTTAGCTAACTTCTATAACATTGAAACATCCTGTGGTTTTGAGTTTATTCAGCACGATCAGATAGTTAATATCCCTGTAAATGCCAAGCTGTCCTACACGTACATCTAGTTGTTACTAAAATTAGACGAAGTACAATAATATGTATAAACCTTGGATTAACAACACTTAACTCGTGCAGTACATTTTGGTATCATTACTTAAAAGACAATCATTATTTAAAAGACAATCATAGCATATTATGTCGGTATTTAGAAACTAAAGAGTGTTAACAATAAAACTAGACCACATTAATTTCAATATGCTTGTTGAAATATTCATTACATCTTCACAAATTTTAAAAAACACGTTTTTGCATCTAATAATTCACCATGTACATTTAAGGTAAGCCATTCAGAATTAAAATCTTAACCAGACAATATCACAAATTTGGTATGCTTCATGAAATAAAGCATACTGCAAATTATTTTAAAGACTAACAAAGCATAATAATATTTAATGCTGACCCAATGTTAACAATGAAGTGAATGGCCCATGATTTTTGATATGGTTGTTGAAATATTCATAATATATCTTCACAGAATTCTTGAAACATTTTGTTGCATCTAAGAAATAGCCATAACATAAAATATGCGCATTTAATAAATAATTTTAAAAAAGCTTATACCAATTAACTAAATTGTTATCTTGTTGATGGTAAATTAGCGTGCATTTCAACAAGTGTACAAATTTGGTATGCTTGGTATACTTTGGTATTTTTTACTATAATTGTTAAAATATGATATTAAGAATTATTTTCTTTCTTTGGTATAATTTGGTATATCAAAGACAATCCAAAGTTCCAATCCATATTTCAAGATTTGAAACTAATGCCAACCATGTAAACAATGAGAAAGTCTGAAAAAATGAAATATGCCAACTCTCTATTTATCGCACGTAGTTCCGAAGACAAACTGTTCCTTATAACAGAAGTTGTAACCAACTAACCATTAGCCTATTTTTCGCACTCAATGTATTGCACAATTTAAATATTTGAATTGTTCATTAGATGCATCACACTTTGGTATGCTTATAGGCCTAGCACAATTCACTATACTGGTATGCGTGAAATAAAGCATACTACAGTTATTTGCATAAGCCAGAAATTATAAAAAGTATTTAAAAACTATACAATAATGTTCACCATGAATATCATGTCTCATTATTTTTGCTTGTTGAATTATTCCCTATACTTCACGAAATTCTAGAACACAATAATAGAGAGCAGCATGAATACACAATTATAATAAATCTTACCAATTAACTACGTTAGATGGATGCATCTCAACAAGTGCAGCACCTTTTGGCATGCTTATACTAAATAAGCCTGCTACCATCATTTTAAAGACAAACAAACATATTTCAAGATAAAGAAACTAATGCTAACAATGGAAACAAAGACAAAATATTTTTTATTGACCAATTGAAATAGGCCTATTCTCTATTTTGCACGCAGTTCTGAAGAGTCACTTTTGTTTATAACAGTTGTACCGTTGTATAAAATTAAGCAGTATATTTTGAACAACAATACAATTGTTACTATTGTACAATTTTTTAATCTATACTTAGATATTTGAATTCATGAAATCTTACGATATTGGTATTTCCATACATAAGACGCATTTAATTGAACCTTTCAAGCTTAATGGTAAGTAACAAATACCTTAATTGTTGAGTTATCACTATTTGAGTGAATAACTGCTATTCTTGATTCGATTCAATTAGTATTCTGATTTGATTAAATAGTTTACTGTTCTCAATGTAAGAAATCCAGAAATGCATAGTAATTGTCCTCAGAAGAAAACATTTGAAGATTATATGTTCACATTCTTCATGCGCAGATCATTTCTTCATCAGTTACCAATACCATATCCCTACCTACGTCTATGTAGGCGAGATGAGCACGTCAATCAAACACAGATACAGACCCTTAGTATAACATTATCCATTTGTTCGTAGTTGAAGATTTATCAGCTGTGATATGCGACTAATTTAAGTTGATATGCATGCACCTTTAGCACGCTTTTCTTCATGGCTAATTATCATTGTCCATCTGTTCGCAGTTGACAATTAGCTGTGATTTGCGTCGAATCTAAGTTGATAACCATAATACCTTCAGCTCGTTTTTCTTCATTGGCTTACTACATGTACCAATCCTACCTACTTAAGTTATTGTGTAGGTAAGATGAGCATAACATTGTCAAGTTTTAAGATCGGTGCCGCCACTTTGGCATCTTTTTCAGGAATATCTGAAGAGGCAATTAAAGCAATTTGAATTGCGCCATTATCATGATTATTTTTATCATTACTGTTAGTGTTATTAACACTATTTACAAATGTGTTTCTACTTGGTTGTTCACCCGTATTTACTGGATTTGATACCTGTCCTTCCTTTGTCCGTTGAAAGTCCATCCCTATTTAATTGTTGGTGACGGTCCACCGCTGTGATGATGGTTGTTGTTGAAAACCTGATGCATTTAGTTGCCTTGGTGTTTGGTTTGAGCATTTTCAGGTTGAATTGGCTGTATTTCTTGTTGCCAACCCTGTTGTGAAACGGTAAAGCCGGGTCAGGGTGTTGTTGTTGTGGCTGTTGGGAGGAACCGTGGAATCATTTACTCGCCGCCGCAAATTTTAATGCTGCTGGTTTTCAAGATTCGCTATTGCTGAGCAAATTGCCCATGAACGCCTGGTCCGCTCCCAAATTCATGCCTCTTTTAGATATTATTGTTTGTGGATGTCCAATTTCACCTCGATTTCAACGATTTCCATCTCTGGATATCTGTCGCAAATTAAAGTTGGACCGTGTCAAATTATCCAATTGTAATACCGAAACTGATGAGTTGTAGATTCATAAATTCATAAACTCTATGTCCTGTATCTCGAGCCTTATTTATTACTTCTATAATGTATTCCTCGGTAACGGATTGCTGTCAGCATTTAATATAATTGTGTCTATTTGTTTGTCTGAACACTGTGATATGCGATAAACTTCAATTGATACAAGCATTGATCCCGTCATTTTGTAATACACTGCTCTGAAGATCATATTTATTCATTTCCCATCATTCTGTATACCTGAAATAAACCAGAAACAAAAAACAGAAAAAGGGAACGAGATTGTGCATATTTCACCCCGTCGTGTTCGCTGTGCAGATTCCAATCCATAATTTAAATTACAGCTATACAATCGTGTAGATACTACTTGTGCAGTGCTATTCCTGTTAACCATAGGCCCTAATGGTAATTAATCCTTATTTACTATTTCTTCCATTTATTCTCCTGTATTCTGTTTCTCGGCCTGATCGACAGCTTCCTCCCTTTTTCAACATCAAAACTGATGCTCTGTATCAGCTTAAAATTCTTAGTTTACTGAATCCCTTGGTGAAATTTAACGCTGGGGATCACATCCTGTTATATTTTCGATTAAATGGTGCCCATATTTATTCACTTTGTTATAGGCCTACTTTATTTGTCACTATTGACCAATATTTTAATTATTTAACCATTCTTCTGATTTATAAACCATAATAATCGAATTGTGAATAATTTTATTTATTTATTTTAATTTATTTATTGGTTTGTTATTCATTCATCTATCTATTTATTTATTTTCAATTATTCTTTTTATTTTATTTAAGTACTTACTAATAATTACTCCGTGAACATTGAAACCAATAACAACGCTCATTTCTGTGGACTTGCAATTTAACAGTTGAGCATGTCCCATTTATTGATTACCAAAACAATGCCCTGTATCGTCAAAACATCACAAACCCTACTTATGGTCCCCACTTGACCGATTTCCACAGCTTGGCACTTGCAACTATTCCTTTGTACGCATGTTTATACATAACATGTAGGCCTATATCATGATATGCTATTATATTAGTTCTATCAACTTCCCTGGTTCTATAAATCGTCTAACTTAGTGTCGTCAGCACAGACACTGACTGTTTATACCTAACATACACATGTTTATACATAACATGTAGGCCTATTATATCATGATATGCTATTATAATATTTCTTCTATAAATCGTCCAACTTAGTGTCGTCAGCACAGACACTGACTGTTACCACACTGACATCTTTTTAAACGGAATACTACTCTAAGCGCGATCCGGGAGCGCGATAGACACCCATATATTACGATAAAGGATGCGACGGTATGATATTTCTCACTACTAATATAGGCCCAGAAAAAAGATAGACCTACATAATTGAACGTAGTTATTATGTATCTCTACAATCATTTTAAAACGACTCACCATGGATAATTCCTTGTTGGAAGACATGGAACTGATCATGTCGTTGCAATCATTCACGAGCGATTAATGCTGATTTCTGGCGATAACTACCGCTAATACAATGTGAAACAGTAAAATTCATCTTAAAAATTCCAAAAAAATTCATCATGATCCACTCTGATCAATTGCAGACAAACAAGTGATTCAAATGAGCTAGGCAGCCAACATCACAGTGCACAAACAAAGCAGAGAACTCCCATTAGATATAACAATACCATAACAAAGGGCTCAACCATTCTCTGCTGGGGTAAATTGGTTCTATTTAGACAAGCTAAATAAAACCTTATTTCATTGGGGAAAACGGCATTGTGAAGCAAAATATCTCTTTAAGATATGTTAAAACCTCAAAATTGATAACCTTCCCAAAAATTGTTTATTTTAAATTGGTACCAAAATGAAAATTGTTTAAACAAATTGCTATTGACACTATTAAACTGCCAGGTCATTGGGGTGGGGGAACCCTCACTTATGGGAAAATGCCCCATGCACCCCTCTAGTTACAGCACTTGCTCGCTCACTCGTTCACTCACCCCCTGATGTCAGACTCACTCAGTAGCAGCACCAGGTTTTTTGGGGCGGGGGGCATCTGGGTTCAAAGTGAATTTCGGGAGGGGCTTGATGGCTAAAAAGCAGCTGATTCGATTCATTAGGCCTACATGATTTTTAAAAAAGTGTGGGGGGAGCAAAGCCTGGACACTCCACTGCATCCCCCCAGACACCCACCACCTGAGGTCAGCTTTCCATCAACCTGTATGATGAATCTTTTTAAAAACAATTGAGATAAAATGAACTATAAATAGTTACATCAAGTGTGATTATATAGGGTCAATCCAAGAGTTTAAGTTCAGAAGGAGTGCATATATTTTGGCAACATGTGTTATTATGGTGGTGTTAACTCTGAGGTGTTGACACATAGATCAATCTATGTCACTGCTTATATAGGTTGGGTTGTAGGAAAATCCGCAATTTGAAATTTTGAAATGTGACAGGATCTGTGATCCAAGCAAGGCAAAAGAGGCAATACTCAAAATTTGGTTTAATATGTCATCTAGATCTAGCCCCTGACCATACATACAGTGGCGGCACAAGAAAGTTTTTTGGGGGTGGGGGCATGGGGGGGGGGGGGGAAGTGGACTTTTGGGTGGATGGTGTCTGCCCCCTCATGTTTCCCCTGGCTAACTATGTGTTTGCATGGTTATTTACAAAGTTATAAGCATTTTGATGTCAAATTTCTGTGTATTATATTGTTTTGCTTCCTAATTTTGCTTGTACCTCAATTTCACATTTGCCACCTTGGGCTTGACTGGATCATGACATTTTTTCCGATATCATGACACTTGTTCATCCCAGTATTCTCCCCTTACCACCGCTAGTACACTCGTATTTGAGGTGTGGCCCTCCTGTTCGTCTGTTATCAGTTGCAATTAATCTTCTCTTCAAGCTTCTTCAAGTGTTCTGTTCCATTATTTCCACAGATTCTTTTTTTGCCAAACTTGTCAGGAGTTTTTAAAAAATGGATTTTAGTATTCATTATCAATAGGTGGATGTGTACCAATATGTATTGATATAAGTAAAATTACGATGATGTATCCAGTGTACGCATCACAGGGACTAACTGTATGTAATATGTAAATTCTTTCACACTTTGAAAAAGGCCCCAATTTGCTGTCGTAGTGCACGTTAGTAACCATTGGTTACTCCTCCAAGCCTGGGCTCATACACCTGTTCCAAATTTTGATATGCCATAGGCTTTGTGTTGTGATCATTTCGATCAAGTGGTTCGTAACAAAGAAAGCGTGATCCAGTTGGCCTAGCAACGGTCATATTGTAACGTGCACTACGACAGCGAATAGCTCAGTTGGTACGTTGGGGCACTTGAATTGAACCTGAAGAGCCTACATTTGAATCCCACCCCAGCAAACACCAAAATGTTTTTAAAACGTTTTAAAAATGTTATACTTTTGGTTTTGGTTTAGATAATGTTTTAATAACATTAAATGTCTGGTTATATAAAGGTCATGGAAACGTTTTAAACCGTTTTGTATGAAAATATACTACAACAATATTTTAAAATGTCCTCAAAATGTTATTGAAAAATATTTTTAGCAAACATTTTTTTGCCAAATATTTTGTCAACACTTAAATAACATTATGTTAGAATGTTCTAGAAAAATGTCAGAATTTACTAATGCTGTTTCAATTGAGAAAACATGGGTGTTGTATATTGTACTGTTTTGTACATGTTATATTTTTGATGTTGGGGCAAGTGGACTTTTTTGAGGTCTTGGTGGCTCTGAAAAGAGCCATTAAAACATGTAAAAACTTCCTGTGCACAGTTGGCGATTGAAAGAATTGGTCAATCTCTTTCTCAGAAACTCTTTGCAAAAAGACCAACTTAACTGCAACCAAAAGTATGCCAAAAACATTGCAAAAATCTTTGTAGCCGATTCTACATGGTCCCATGGTATAAAGGGTGGCTAGATTTAGTGTAGTGAGTGTTTATATTGTGACAAGATTAGGCATGCAAACAAATGGTGTTGTGATTTCACACAAGTGGTGTTTGTTTATACAGTGTGACCCATGACATCCACTAACACATTGGTCTGTTACCATTTTGTGTTTACTACTTTTCCTAAATATTATAAGAATGAGGTGGTCAAATGTTGGGAAATTTCTCAACAAATAGTCAACCGAAAACCCACAACTTTAGGAGATGAAAGAGTTAAAAAAGGGTTTCATTGTTGATGGGACCATGTCCAACTTTTATCTTTTTTCAAAAACTTAACAATTTTAAATGATTGTTCTGCACACGGTCTACTCCTGATTGAATATAGGCCTACCGCACTAATTTTTGGGAATTAAAAAAATATCATCCTGTTTGCCAAAAGGAACAGCTAAATCCTAATCCTTCAGTTTAAGTAATATTGTCAAATTTTGATATTTGGACATGTTTTGGAAATAACGGACAAAAACATGCTTCGGGTGTTTTTTGTATGCTGAATTTTCAGCAAAAAGATAAATGTGATGCGATCAAGCAAAATGAGCGTGTGTCGGGAATATTGATTTTCAGATATTATATAACCAATAATACTATTCAACTTTCTTTGTATTTTATTGTTCTGAGCAACACTAAAATGGCTATATCTCTGGAACCATATGTCTAATTACAATGGGGGTTTCAGCAAAATAAAGCTCTAAAAATGGCTCATGTAATGAGATTGAAAACTGAATTTTGATTTTGATCGACATCAGACTCATTTTGCTTGATCGCATCACATATTTTGCCCTACCAACACTAAAATCTGAAAATACAGAGTCGCATTTGTTTTTCTTTCATATTTGAATTGAATAAAATTCACAAAATGTTTTGCACGTTTGTAATTCGTACCTCATGATTAACTCTGATTTATTCAAACTAGAGCGGTTACCGCACCATAGCTGAACCATTTCAAGATAGAGACTCAAAATAGGAATATTTACTAGAGTCTTATGAAGAGTAGCGCCCCGGTAGGAAATTATTTTTTATTATATTCTGTACCTACGCTCTTTCCCTTGACGCCCCTCTTGGGGGGTCATATCTTCTTGACATTTCAAGATATGAAAAGGACCCACCATATGAATATTGACCCATGTCTAACGAGGAGTGTCACCCCAGTAGAAAAATTATGTTTATTTTATGCTTTAATATTTGCTCTTTCATTTGACAACACTCGGGTGTTATATCTTCTTGGGATTTCGAGATATGGAAAAGGACCCAAAATAGGAATATTTACCTGGGTCTTGTGAGGAGTGTCACCCGCAGTGGGGAAAATAATTTTAATACATTCTTTGCTTCTTTCTCTTTCATTTGATACAACTCGGGGTCGTACCCTCTTGGCATTTTGAGATATGAAAAAGACTCAAAATATGAATATTGAACCAGGTCTTATGAGGAGTGTGACCCCAGTGAAGAAATTATTTTATTATATTCTTTACTTTATTCTCTTTCATTTGACACCACTGGGGTACATATCTTCTTGGCATTTTGAGATATGAAAAGGACCCATATGAATTTTGACCCAGGGTTTATTATGAGTGGCACCCCCGGGTGAGAAAATATTTTTATTATATTCTTTACTTCTTTCTCTTTCATTTGACACCACTTGGGGGGTTCATACCTTCGTGGCATTTAAAGATATGTCCATTTCAGACCAAAAGGTTGGTAAGTAAGTAAGTAACATACACTAATATAGACTGATGCCATTTCATGGTTCAGCAAAAACAAACCTGACAAAACATTGTTTACCTGTTGTTTAATACCATTGATTTTTGTAGTGATCTTGTATTTTGTAATATTACATGCCCTGTGGCAAAATATATATATTTTTTAAGCCGACCCTGGCTTTGGAGCTTTAGGGGCAATAAAAATATTTTTAAAGTCCTAAAATTAGCAGCTCATAAATCATAACTTTGTAGCCAAAGTTTATTGGTTGGTGCATATGACAATAGCCTTATTCAACATGTTCAATAGGGGGTTACATCATGGCGAGCGTTGTTTGTTTGTTTGTTTTTTGCCGCCCAACGCCCAACAATGGGGCTTGCTACCAGGGCTGTAGCCAAGTTGAAAAATGTGGGTCAATCATCAAAATATAGGGAGGCCAGCCAAAATACAAATATGCACCAAAATTGGAAAAAAACAAATTACAAATTTCTCAATAAGTGGGGCAGCCCTGCTAAGGTATTAACGTCTACCGGAAGCAATGGCAGCACTACAGGGGTGGGGACAAATTTTCCCCCCAAAATATTTATCTCCCAGTTCCCCCCCCCCCCATTTATTAGGCCTTGTCAGCCTTAAAAATCCAAAATTACGAAAATTTCAAAGCCCCATTGTCAGGTGGCAAAAAAAAAAATACTCACCATGATTTGAACCCTGGGATTGAACATGTTGAATTGTCATGTGTACCAACCAATAGGGGTCAATTTGGCTATAAGTTATGATTTATGAGTTGCTATCTTAAAATTTGTATTCCCCCTAATTTAGCTCCAAAGCCATGGTCCCTTTAAAAAAAAAAGCCACATGTAATATTACAAAATACAAGTTCACCACAAAAAATGATGGTAACAAATATTTTATCAGGTTTGTTAATGTACAAATTACAAACAGGCAAAACATTTTTGTGAATTTTATGCCAAATATATGAAAATTCAAATATGACCATTGACCATAGATGGTAGTGATCATTTGTAGAAAACCTGAGTAACTGGCCTTATTACACTTCAGTTCATGGCTTATGCCCGATCCTGACTTCACATCGCAGCGGGATGCGATGCTATAAAACCTGTAATCTGAACCAGGTTTTTACGAGCTCAGCAGTGAAAATTCTCATCGCACAGTGGAAATTTCGGTCCGCGGTGGAGTTGGAAAATGTTCAACTTTTTCGCATCACGCTGCGATATGTGATTGGCTGCTGGAAAATCAAGGTAGGTAGAATGACCTTAGAAGATGCAGACCCACATGCTTCTTAAACATCGCAACACCGCGCAATGAATTTAAAATGTACATTTTAATTTCATCGTACGATGTTGCGATGTTTGAAAAGCATCGCATCCCGCTGCTGTGAAGTGGAGTCAGTATCGGGCTTTACATTATTAGTTGCAGTTAGGCTATACATTGAAAATGTCCTAATACAGGGTGAGTCAAAAAAAGTGCAATAGAGAAAAGAATCCATTTTTATTTAAGAACCGATTTGAACCTTTTAGGTTTTAAAACATTTTATAAATGATATATCCATCAGTGACCTTGTGTGAAAAAACCAAGGAATTAGCATTTACCGTTTTGTTTTTATGACACATTATATAGCGATACCCAATTTTAATATTTGTCCAAGAAACATCTAAAATTTGAATGTCAGTCCACTCTGTGTAAGGTAGATTAGTAACAACTGCTATTTTCTTAACCTCATTGGCATTGAAATAAAATGTAGCACCCAAATTGTTATTCACCTTGGTCTTGTTTAAGGAAAAGAAACATTACTTGTTGTTATTTTTCATTTTACCTTTACTTTAAAGATGTTTATTCTCTATCAAAAACATACACATTTGTAGGCGGTTTTTTTAAATGTCGAAATGAAATGCGCGCAAATTGAAGTGGAGTGAATTATAAAATATCCAGTAAGTTGGACATTGGGATTTAAAAAAAACTGGAGTTGAAGTCGAGTGAGGTATGAAGGACTTAAAGTAATGTTAGTTTATTTGTTTTAACAGAAAAAAGAAATTGAAATAACGCAAAAATCAACCTTATTTAAGTCAGTTTCAGAGCTGGTGCCTTTATCGTGCATTGTGTGCTCTCATTCAAAATACATGGTACCTCGTGGACAAATAATGAAATTGGGTATCGTAGCAAAAGGACTCATAAAAATTAAACGGTAGATGTGATTGACTTTATTTTTTCACAACGGGTGTGTATTGAGTGTGGCATTTATATAAACTTGCAATAATTGGAAAGTTCAACGTGATTCTTACATAAATATCGATTCTTTGCTCTATTGCACTTTTTTTTGACTCACCCTGTATCTTAAAAGTTTGTGGACCAAAGTCATTTCAATTGACATTGTCAATTTTAGTACAAATTGATATGCAATTCATTAAAATCGCTCAATTTTTCAGAAAGTTGGCCCACATACATAATTATAGATATGACATTGGTAGTTAACTCCTTCGCTACAGTAGTTAACCCCTAAGCTCTAGTCATTTAATTAGGCATGAGAATTATTCTAAAAAACTGAACATTTTGTATAAAAAAATCTGAAAGGGAGAGCGAATCTAGCCAAAAAGCCCTAATAACAGGCTAAAAATAAATAAAATTGCGTAAATTTGGTCAACTAAGAAAAAAAACCCTGAATTGAGATTGTAACCTGAAAACTCTCATGCCTGTTTAATTGAATACATTTTAATATTAAATTAAAATTTATTTTAATATAAACTGTGTTGCCTTTTTAAAGACAGTTCTTGTTAGCATGTTTTTTTGTGTGTTGTGATAATCAAAGATTTGTTTCAGGGCTTACATTTCTAATTTTTGGAAAAAAATACATTTTCTAATATCTTTTATAACCAAAGTTATCAAAAGTAACACATATAAAAATTAAAATTGAAAACTGAATTTTGATTTTGAGCGACATTGCATCACATATTTTAAAATATAGGCCCGATACCGGTTGTGTAATTGAAATATATTCACGGCAATTCTGTCACTTGTAAACGCTAATTAACTTATTAAAAATTAAAATTATGGACAAACTTATAGCCTATACTCAAAATTTTAAATGCTTAGACTTGTGACAAGTCTTTGAATTTTGTGATCGTAATTGTAAGAAAACATGCAAAAATCTATGTTTTGGGCCCACTTTTCCTCAATTTGCAACATTATTCAAGTTTGACTTTTATTCCCAGCAGGCTAAATAATTGGGATTTAGCTGTAAATCATTTGGCAAAACACAAAACTGGATCAATTAGTGCTCTGGAGTAAATGAAACACGGACAAAATTTAGTTTTCAGACCATGCAAAAACAAGAGTAGCAACAATAAAATAACACTTTTGTTTGTTTGGTTGTTGTCTTGAATTCTACCTCTGACTATTTCTTAATGTTTTGTAACATTAATAACTGACAGCTTACAGTTGCCAAGTCTGCATTGACTCCACCAGCATAATTAGTACTTTTTTCTTTCATTTCTAGCAATAGAAACTTGAATAAAAGTGTAAAGTACAAAATAAACTTTATTCAAAATCAACGAGTCATGATTTTAACAATATTTCTTTACACTCTCTGCTTCACTAATTACTAGTATTCTGTCAACTAGATCATAATAATACAGTTGCTCTACACACGCACGTGGCAAGCCTACGCAAGTGTGCTAGCCTGGAACCAGCGACGGCATTGTGGCGCGGCAGAAAAAGACAAGTATGTTTTGCGCTTCAACTTCAGTTCAGAGAGCTACAGCCTAGCTAGTAGACCAAAGCGAACCGCAAAATTCCATATTTTTGTTCAGCATGATATTGTGACACAATTATATGACACATTTGGTAGAATGCATTTGAATTAAAATATGAGAAAAAATTATATAATTGCACTTATTTTTTTACATTATGTAATGGGTCTTAGGATTTCATGAGTGTGAAATTGTTGCATATTGTCATTTTTATATGAGGCAAATAATTGTTATCAATTTCTTGAGTTAATGTTTCATAAACCTTTTTTGCTTCATTTATCTTTGGCCCAGTAGTTATGGACTATCAAATAGCTATTGAACTTTAGTAGTTTTGCAGTCTTTTATCTTGCCCCATCAGGGGCCACTCAAGTTTCACAGTGCGTGACCAGAAATTTTCAAAACATGCCCTTAACAGGATTTGCCCTTATGAGCAAAATACACCCCTTAACAGGAATTAAATGCCCTTCTTCATTAAATGCCCTTCTTCGTTAATTGCCCGCTGCCTTGCTCCGCGTCAGCGCCCTGTGTTGGACATCCTATTGGAGATTACACAGTAGCTAACAGATACAGATACAGATACAGAATGCGGTTTCGCAACAAATTTTACCCCCTAAACAGGATTGTGCCTGAAAAATAAAGCAGGATTTTATCTGAAAGGTACTACCCTTTAATACAGATTTTTGAAAAAATAAACCCTTATTGTACATGTTTTTGTTTACAATTTTCTAATATTTATGTTTGGGTGATGTTCCTGATGCCAAACATGCCAGGGAAACACGCTTTGTGAAATAGCAGGATCCTTAAAATAACCCCTAAACGCACCAACTAGAAGTTTTGAAATAACCCATTTTCTTGAAAACAGGCGTTTTTTTGACTCCCTAAACAGGATTCGTGTTCATTCTCTGAAAAGGTACTGATCACGCATGTGTACTCTGTGAAACTTGAGTGGCCCCCCTGGGTAACTTTAACCTGGACTTCTGGTTTTAACTTCTTTCAGATTTTCTGAAACAATACCATGTTTGTAACCAGGTGAGTAATCGCAGTGGCAGATTTAAGCCCCGGATTTAAGCTGTCAGCAAGTTAGCAGTTGCTGACAAGGCCCCTTGCTATTTTGACTTATGGGCCCCATGCTTTTTTTGTTTGTTTTTGGCTTTTAAATTACTTCTGATCTAGATAAGTTGAGGCCGTGTTCAAAGGTGCAGTGACATACAACTACAAAAGTCTCAGGCCCGGTATGTGGCACACGTATAGGGTCCTACCCCGAAAATGTGCATTTTGCCTATTTTGGTTCTGGTCAAAGGTCAAAGGCCCCAAGGGCCCAAATGTAATCATACATACAGAGAATACCATTTCTCAGCCAATAAAATAGCATTATATACATTCACAAGGCCTCAAATGTTAAAAATAAGGGGCATCACATTGGAAAAGCTAGTTCTAAACCGGGGTGCACTTCATTTATTGACATGTCATGTGCCCATAAAAAGATCCCAGTATTTTTGGCAAATCTTACACCCAATGACCCCGCTTTTTTTCAGCAGCCTACACTGAAGGACCCCCTTTTTTGAACAATTTAGTAGTCCTCAAAATTGAAATTTCAACTCGCTACGCATGCATTTTCAGCAAATTGAATGAGTTTTGTCTATTTTGTACTGTAAAAAAGCTATTTTTGATTGTCAATGATGTGAAATTTTGGGCGCTCACATACAAAATCACCCCATTTTTGACGTTGTCAACACCGAATGATCCCCTTTTTTCTGAAAATTTCTACACCGATAGACCCCTAGTTTCATACACTGGTGGGCACAGGTATGTCACATTCATATTTGAGTGCCCCCCCCCCAGCTCCACGAAGGACTCATGGCCCATATGGGCTGATAAGGGCTCGGAACGAGACGTTTTCACATATTTTTTGTGGGACCTGAGAGCACATCAGACATATCGAATTGCATTTTAAATACAAGGAATGTCCTTCTGATATCAAATAATTTTGATTTGTTGAAATTCATGATATATATTTGGTTATAATGAAAGTGTCAAAAATAATGAACAACAAAAAAGTTGCCTTGTTTGTTTTCAGAAATTATGTGACGGGGAAACTGAAGATCAACCTTCCGAAGCCTAAAGGAGTGCCACCCGTGTGACTAGTATTTTCTGCTGATTCTGACTCAAATTTCTTCTAATTATATCTTTACAGATATCATCTTCAAGACCACCAAACTTATGTTTAAAATCACACTGGTAGGTAAAATGACAGGGTAAAGTGACCAAGGGCGTAGCCAGGGGGAGTTGGGAGGGGGGGCAGTGCCGCCAACAAGGGGGGTTAAGGGGGTGCATTACCACGGGGTCCTAGGGGGCCTGTAAAAATAATAAAACATACATAAATGGGCCCATAAAGCAAAGAAAAGACACCTCAGGTGTAAAAAGGGGGGCCCATAAAAAAGGGGGCTCTGTGCGTTCATTTTACCCCAGGGCCCGTAATGGCTCTCGGCGGCACTGGGTGGGGGAACTGCCACCCAGAAAATTTTCAGGGAGAAAATCACAACGGCAAAGAGTCAAAGTGTCCTTAAAATTACTAAAAATGGGACATAAAATTGATAAATGGGGACGAAAATTTGGCTTTGCCCCCTCACACTAAAATCCTGGCTACGCTACTGACAGCGACATTGTTTATTCTTTAATGGATGAATTTAAAAGTATTAGTAAACATATTGTTTGTGTGTTGGGGTGTGTTTGTGCAATGGTCCTGAGCTAATGGAAAACAGTTGCCATGGATTTTGACAGGTTTTGTAGGTAACACCAATGATAAATGGAAAGCCGGGTTATCACAGGTTTCATAGACAAACAGTTTAGAATTGATGGGAGTGAAAGACCATTCTATTGAATTCTGATACAATATGTGTTTATACCATGTATCTGCTAAATATGACATATTCTTTATTATTAATTACATTGTCTAGTTCTTTGTTGAAAAGATGATATCTGTTCAATTGACTAAATTTGGGATTATAGATAGTGTGAACCAATTATATGATATTAATACACACCTATGACGTCGCGCTATTGTTTTACCGCTCCATTATTTTCCACGAATGGAGCGATGATTACAATAACACGCCATTCGTAAATGCCTTTCTCTTTTTCTGAAAAGCAAATACTTTTCAGGAAAAAAGTACTGGCATTTACGAATGTAGTGTTAATAACAATTGCACTTTCGAAAAGCATGTATTTGCGTAAAGTGCAGTATTGTTATCATCACTTCATTCATGCAAAACAATGATACGAAAAACAACAAAACTATGATTTTCATTAATACAATAAATTAAGGAAGCGGATAGCAACATTTGCACATTATTGTTATGGGACATGAGAGCACATCAGACATATCGAATTACATGCTGAATACGAGGATTGTCCTTCTGATATATAAAAAAAAAATAATTTTGATTTTGTGAAATTCGTGATATAATACAAATTTTATGGCAAATTATTAAAATGTCATATTTTTTAATTTAACAGTCCTCGAAGTAAACTTTATAAATCTAATAAATGATATGTAATGAAACTGTAGGCCTATGTAGGCCTAGCTGGGATGAAAAGCGAATTGAAAATGTTGACCTTTCATATTGAACATAAACATTTTTTCCAAAAAGACCTACATTTTTAGTGTTTTGAGGAAAAAAATCTGTAATAATGAAGGTCAAAATTTTCATATGATGGACAGCTGTTCATCCCAACTTCATAATCTTTAGGTGCATATCGTTAGATTTATACAATTTACTTTTTTACAATTTACAATTTTTAATAATTTGCCATAAAATGTGTAATGTATATATCGCGAATTTAATAAAAATCAGAATTATTTGAAATCAGAAGGACATTCCTCGTGTTCAAAATCCAATTCGATGTGTCTGATTTGCTCTCAGGTCCCTCAAATATATTATATAGGCCTACACGTGAAAACGTCGCTATCCGAGCCCTTAAACATAAATTTACAATGCAATCTGTGAAAAGTAAGGCAAGATCAAAACGGGCAGGTTAAAAGTTGTATATACTTATTATGCAAGATGTGTTTTTACCCTCACTTTGGTGGAAAATGCTTATTTAGGCTTAACTTAGTAAGCCCGTAACTTTAAATTATTTGGACCTTTCTTTCTTCGCTTAGTGTTTGTTATGTCATTTTTTTTTGTTCTTTATATTTTTATACGTTTTCAGTGGGACCAACGTTTAATTTGTTACATTTTGGGCAACATTGCTACATAATACACATTATGTATCATGTATTTAGGCCTATGTATCTGTTTATTTTTAAATCGTTTGCTTTGGGCATGTTTAATAATGATAAAAGCCACAGTAGGTCTATTTTCGGTATAATTTTTATTTCACTTTAGTACATCTGATGTTTCATCTGACAGTATTTTGGCATGTTTGAATATTTACTTACATCGATCAGTAGGCCTATCCGATAATTAAATATTATAATGTTAGGGACGCTCCAGTTGATTTCGGAGGGGGACTGGAAGTTGAGCTTTTATTTCGCGTAGGAAGCGGCGAAGTTTGTTTGTTGTTTTTTTGTCGCCAAGTTCAGGGACATAATAGGCCTAGGTAAAATGGGTTTTCAATAAGGCCAACCAAATAAAACAAAGTTTACACATTTAAAATTTTCGTACCTTACTTGGGCTTAAAGTAGAATCATACCTGATTTAGGTCCTTGCTGCGAATCAACGATATATATCCTCGGAATGATTCCATCACAAATTATAATTACTAGTATCCAAGATAAATAAATAGTGTCCATAATTGCAAGGTTGTCCAAAATCGAACACTCGATTCATAGAGAAGAATATCATTGCTCATGATAGCGGCAGGTCTACCTTTCTTGAGGTACAAAACTGCAATGATCTGCATTTAACTATTTCATATTAACCTATGACCAGTTTGCCAATTTTCTTTATTATGCAAAATACAGACCTAAACGCAACTACTTCAATCATGTCAATAGTTAACACATTAGAAGTGGGCATAAAGAACTATTGATTGTACTTCTAATCACTTTAATGATTTTACGAATCTACGTTTATTCAATTTGGGTAACAAACATTTTAGATCTTTATAATTCAAGAACGTGGTTACGGATGATTTAAACTAAACACCTGGATCGTGATATGATGGGTAATTCTATAGAAATTTAACATAAAGCTGAGTCCGTGTATTTTCACCCGCACCTAGTATGCATCATTCTATTAGTGTATTTGATAGTGTATTCAGTGTGAGCAATTGATCAATTTGTAAAGAGCATCAAATTTCAATAACACTCCATTCGTGGGAAAATAATGGAGCGGTAAAAACAATAGCGCGACGTCATAAGTGTATTAAGTCGGTTAATGGCGGCGGATTAGAGCGTGAGTGGCTAAGAATGGCCTAGGGCCTCGCCCACGGCCATTCTTAGCCACTCACGCTCTAATCCTGGCCATTATCCTATACTTAGTCGCCTTTATGACAATTGGTGTCTGTGATACAGATTCATCAATTATTCCTGTTTAATTTTTCAAATACACCTCGATTTGCTATTTGTACATTTTACCTCTGTGTATTACGGCATATGTGTGTCCCAATCAAATTGCTCTTTAGATGATATACGCACACCGGCGCGGAGGTTATTGATATCCATTAATGACCTCCATGTATGCTTTACGCGGTACAATTACTTCGCGTATGTGCGCATCTGTTGCGCCGAACACTTCACGCCAGTGGCGGCGCCAGGAATTTTTATTGGGGGAAAGTGATTTTCAGGGGGCAAAATTGGCCAATTTTATAAAATTGCCGCAAAAAGTGGGGGCAAACTGGGGGGGGGGGGCAAGAAAAATATTGGGGGGCAAATGCCCCTTGCTTCAATGTAACGCCGCCACTGCTTCATCGCAAGACATAACTACCATTTTGCACATGGCATGATTGCGCAGTGCTGTAAATGGTAAGTCCGTTTTAGCCTGTTCGACATTTTGAAGGGCGAAATATAAGTTTTGATAACTAGAGCGGTTACCGCACCATAGCTGAACCATGGGGCTTTGGCAGTATATTGTGGTACATGTATATATCATCCCTTTATGACCCCTTAATAACCTTAAATGAATATTAAATTATTTTAAACATGTTTAGAATGTCATAAGGATCATTGCATTTAAATTTCAGCTCAATTGGAGCATTTTGAAAACTTGACCTTTGACCCCTTTATGACCCCTTAATGACCTTAAATGAATATTAAATTATTTTAAACATGTTTAGAATGTCATAAGGACCATTGCATTTAAATTTCAGCTCAATTGAACCATTTTGAAAACTTGACCTTTGACCCCTTTATGACCCCTTAATGACCTTAAATGAATATTAAAATATTTTAAACATGTTTAGAATGTCATAAGGATCATTGCATATAAATTTCAGCTTAATTGGAGCATTTTTGGTTAAAATGACTTTTTTTGACCCCTGTGACCCCTTGGATGACCTCTGACGTTAGGAAATATTTTTATCATATTCTTTACTTCGTTCTCTTTCATTTGACACCACTTGGGGGGTTCATACCTTCGTGGCATTTAAAGATATGTCCATTTTAGACCAAATGGTTGGTAAGTAAGTAAGTAAGGCCAAAAAAAAATATTCTTGTGTTGCCCTCAAGTGGAAAAATGGGAAATTTGGGTAGGACGGTCGGATTATTTTTTTTTTTTCTTTATTTTTTTTTTTAAACCTTCAGTTTTTAAAAATCCCCTCAAATATTAAATAATGCTTGCTCAATTAGAGACATTTGTCAATTTTGACTTCTGGATACCTGTTAGACAACAATTAAAGACTAGTCTTACAATAAAATATTAATTTTAAGTGAAAAACATCGAGTTTTTGAACAAATCTGTAAAAATCATCATTCAAAAAAAAAAAAAAAAAAAAAAATTGCGACCCTGATTTTTCAGGATTTAGGGTAGGACGGTTGAGGGCAACACAACAATTTGTTTTTTTTGGCCTAAGTAAGCAAGTAAGTAAGGGACATACACTAATATAGGCTGATACCATTTCATGGTTCAGCAAAAATTGTTTATTTCACCAAATTTCGGAGAACAAAATCTTGAGATATGGTTGAGTGATAAGTTAAAAATGACGGTTATGAATTCGGTTAATAACTTTGCATCAGTTTAAGTCGGGCATTGTGAAAAATCTAAACATTTTGCTTTGGACCTCGGAATATTCCTCTGTTCCAAGGGAAAATGTTTAGATTTTTCACAATGCCCTCCAAATAACTAATGCGCACTTATTAACCTAGAATTAATTTTGGTTACTAGAAGTTGATTATCGGTCTTAAAATGATCTTTCAATTGATTTTTGCTGAAATGCACTCAAGCGTGCAAAAATTTTGACTCATTTGCAGGGGCAGAATCGATGCTGAATTGGTCAATTTGGCGCACCCTAAGGGTGGCGCCGCCCCCCTCCCCGTTACTATGCCACTGTGTTTTAATGCTTTTAAAATCAATAACCCAAAATTTTCAAACCTACAAATCCTCTGTTGGGTGCTTGACCTGTTTTATATGTGATACGATAAGGTCCGTGGAGGGGCAGATTTATGGGGTGGCCGCACCTGCACCCGGCGTGGCCCCCATTTGCAAAACAGCACCACACACCCTCCTAATTTTTGCTCAGTGCCGCGGCAATGGCTCAGTGCCCCCCCCATTGAAAATTCCTGGATCCGCCCCTGATATAGGGCCTTGGTACTGAAAACACATGGGTCCGGTTTCTTGAAGCATGGCTAGTGGTCAGGCTTCCTAAGCCATCAGGCTTAAACCCAATTAGTCCTATATACCAGTGCTTACAATTGCACATCATACATCACCTAGAAAGATAAATCAATCAAATGGATCCACATTTGGTAGGGCTAGCCCATACTGGCTTAGGAAGCCTGACCACTAGCCAAGATTCGAGAAATCGCAAATGTCTAGCATACTTGGTTCTAAAGTTATGAAGTTTTGTAATATCTATTTTCTTATGTATTTTATTGTTTTATTATGCCATAATTTTGCCTTTAAATATGTCGTCATTTTCACTTTTTGAATTATAGGAACAGGCAAATTATCCTCAAAATAAGCTTTCCAATGATACATTACACTGTCCTGATTGCGTGATTGAGACGGAGTACAAAAAATATACATGTCGGGGAAATTCTTTTGTTTTGTATTATTTTTTAAAGATATTCAATGGACCGCGTCTCTGCGCTTGCTCTGCCGACATTACAGCCCCTTTGTGACATATATGGATATATACAAAAATATTTTGATTGTCATAAAGGAAATGGACAAAGAAAAATGCACAAAACTTTTGATGGTGAATCTCTGGTCATGGCTCAATGACCAGTTAATATCACTTATATGCCGCATTAACTGTGTTTTTGTAGTGTTCAATCGGATCTCACCTGCAATAAATACTTATCAGATCAAAATATTCTATATTTCATCTTAGTGACAAAAATTGACCTGAAATATGTGTATAACAAACAATAATCTAGTATTTTATATGAATCTGGTCAAGTGGCGTAAAATGGGTCATTAGTAATATGATTAGATCTTGCGATAATGGACTTCAAAGGCAGAAATATAAAACAGGCAACGTTTAAAAAAAATGCTTTTGGATATAACTGCATCGATTCCTTTTGCACCTGTATTCGGTCACCCACTTTGTACCGGGGGGGGGGGTTGGCACTTCAATTTGAAATGGATATAGGTGTAGGGCTGGCACTTTTGCACTAAGGGGCATTCGGTGAGAGCAAAATGTAAAAAATATGGGGTCATTGTGTGAGAACATGACCTTTTTTTAAATGGAATCTTTGGGTGAACCGAAACAGCGCCACAGAAACCTCGAAAATCTAATTTCTAGTTCTAAATGGCTTCAAATTTCTTTGTTTTTTTCAAAATAAGTAACAAAATCAGTGATAATGAAAGTTGCTGTTCAAATTGAATTTGTATGGGTCTTTGTACGCACAGTGGAACTTGCGGTTGTTGCAAGTTGCTAGTAGTAGCGGTAGGCACTGCCAGGAGAAGTGACAGTGTGAATGATGGTCAGCGTAATTTCCGCCAGGCATACATCCGATGGTTTTACTAAACTCCCTCTCACCAAATGACCCCTCTTTTTGTTTACCTGTCACCAAAAGACCCTCTTTTTACAAGAATTTGTGACAAATTTCTGATAAGCTCTCCCCAATGACCCTGTTTTTTCCGTTATTTTTCTTCAAATTTTTCAAAAAATTTCAAATTTTGATGACTTTTTGAAAATTTTGTATCAATATTTATATTTTGACCTGAAATTTATGTTCCCAGTCTCAAGGAAAGACCCTCTTTGGTAAGATTTTACCTAGTCTCAGGGAAAGACCCCCACCCCTTTTTAGGCCTTCTCACCAAAAGACCCTCCCCCTTTTTGAAATCATTGATATAGGCCTTATGCAGGCCCGTACACAGGATTTTTTTGGGGGGTGCTGATTTTGAAAAAGTGGACTTTTTTTCCAAAGGGGGGTGCGATTTTGTGAAAAGTGGACTTTCTTCCCCAAATTTGGACCTTTTTTGACCAAAAAAGCGTAAAAAACCTGATTTTTTTGCTCGCTACGCTCACAAATTCTACAATTTTGGGACTTTTGTATACTTTTGCAAATTTGGGGAGGTGCGGTCGCACCCCCCGCACCCCCCCTGCGTACGGGCCTGGCCTTATGAAGTGAAAACAAATAATAACTTTGCATATTGAAGACGCAAAATGTTTCAACCGTGAATGATCCTATAGCATTTTAGTTGTAGGTTCAGGGACACTCCAAATCTGAAAAATATTTTTTTACAATTTGTGACAGACCTTTATTAAGGCCTTCCTGGAAGCGTGAATTTAGTTTTCAAGTACTTTCAAGGACCATTTTTTGCCTTTTCAAATTATGCACACACCCTGAACTTGACACTTTAGCATTTTTCTGATGATTATTAATGCTTCACTCACAGAAATTACCCAGTAGCCTGGTTATTACAACTTATTCAAATAAGTGTGCACAACTTAAAACACCCTCTTGTTGATATTACCGTGATACTTGCCTTATATAATAAGATTTTTGTTGGCTCCACTTAATTTTCTTTTTGGTGACATTGCTCATTCTTTCAAGTTGGAAATACTTAGATACTTTAGATCCTACTTCTAGGCAGATAGTGCAATGCAACAAATGAATCAACTCAACTTAAGGGATGGGGTATGAACGTTTGGACAGTATTTATTGTGGGACATTAGAGCACATCAGACATATCGAATTGCATTCTGAATAATGAAGAATGTCCTTTTTGATGAAGTTTTGCTACACTTTACAATTCAGTTGTATAAACCATGCATTCCACTAACCCTAACCTGCCTAAAAGCCGCAAAAACCTGCAGCACCAAGCAAATGTGAGAGGGCAATTATCCCATGCAAGGTAAACACAAAATTTCACCTTGGGGAAAATAGTGTAAAATTCAAAATTGGCCTGGCAAACATAAAATTTCACCTTAATTTTAGGCTATAAAAACGTTTTCAAGCTTTGCAAGCAATTATCACAGTACCACAGGGCCAAAATGATACCCACCACTTATTTGTCTTTGCCCCCTCAAACAGCTGACCCTGATAATAGTGATATGCCACTGAACTTGTAAAGTACTTGGACCCCTAAAATGATTTTTACCAAAACCTGGCCAACAGGTTAGGCCTAAAAAAAAATGTTTGATTGGCGTAACCCGACCGACCCTAGAAATAGGCCCGACCCTAGACTTTTTTCTTATTTTTTTGCAAAAAATGGATAAAAAAAATAAAAAAAGATTAAAATTTTAAAAAAAGAAGAAAAATGTGTGATTTTCAGCTTAAAATGTGTGTAAAAAAAAAATAAAAAAAATTGCCAACCGACCTACCCTAAACTAGTAAAACCCTGCCAACAATAATTTGTATGAGTGTTGGTCATTACCCTCGCCAATGACCCATTTTTAACATGGTCATTGAATTCAGCACCCACCCAGTTGATTATTATGCTGTCAACTGAAAAGTAATGAAGTGACAAATGTGTCAAAATAACTCCTCATTTGTGTCACTGTGAATCATTTGTCAATTATCTGCTGCAAACTTTCCATCAAAATAGTGTATAACAGGTATTTTTCGCGTACAGTTATTTTCGCGATTTGAGACACATTTTCGCGAATGTTATTTTCGTGACCGCTCAGTCCTCCCATATACTTGTAATACATTATTGGATATATTCGCGAGTTGTTATTGGTGCGGTTGGAGCTCTAATCGCAAAATTCGCGAAAATAAAATCCTCGCGAAACAGTGGCGTAGCATGGGTTATCCGATGGGGGGCACGGGTCTGATTTGGGGAGCACAAGCCATTTTTGGCAATTTTCCTATGGGATTTTCTACATTTTGCAATCGATTAGGGGGGGGGGCATGTGCCCCATGACGCCACGCCACTGATTCCTAAGTCAATCCAAGTCTAGTGTCCACACGACTCCATTGAAGCCGACTCCTGATAACATCAGCTCTGGAATTACAACGGGAAGCTGGCTAATCCTAACCCTAATCCTAACCCTAATCCTAACCCAAACCCTAATCCTAACCCTAAACTAACCCTAACCCTAATTTCGTGTATAATTACATGAAGGAATAACCGGGAAGCTTGCTGCGACCCATCTAGTGACACGCCAAATTGAGCCGTAAAAAACATAATTAAACAAAGGGCATAGGTTAAGCTCAGCACTGGAGAATTGCAAAATGTATCGTCTGTACGGCATTAGCACTCGACGAGGATCACTCAGGGAATTTGAGAAATCCCTAAATTTCTTGGGATAAATTTGAAGGCAAACTTAGGGATTGGAATCCTTGAGACTGCTCACACGGTGGATTTCCCAAGTTTTTGCTTGAGAACTGTGTTGCTTAACCCCATGAGAACTACCTGCCGATTGGCCAAAAAGAAGTTTTCATTATCAATTGGACCAATCGGTAACATTGTTAGAATAATTTCACCACATAAAAAATTGGGGTGAATTATTTGCAAAGCTCCATTCTGATTGGTGATTAAAGTGAAGATATCATGTAATTGACCAATCAGAGGCAATGTTAGATTGGCAGGTAGTGCTGTGTGTGAATGTGCCAAATGTTGAAAATGTAAAGTGGACATTTTTGTGTAATTCATTGGGCTATTCCAGTTGAAATCCACACTACCCCTGTGGAAGGTTTTGGAAATATCTTTCACAGGGGGAGTATGTTTTTCAAATGTAATTTGTCAGGGTTTATCATTTTGAAACCCACACTCCCCCTGTATTATGGCTTTACATATATAAACCGGGCCTATAATTTTATATTCCACAACTGGAGTGAGTATTTCATATGGAAGTTACTGTCTATTGTATTTGAAACTCATACTCCCTCTGTGGAAGACTTTAGCTAAATCTTCGAGAGGGGTAGTGCTGATTTTAAATGGAATAGCCCATTAAATACGCTTAGGCCAATTTTGAACCATTTTACTTGTTTTTCAATTTTGAGATTCAAAGTTTCCTATAATAAACAAAAGGAAATTATGTTCACACCTTGTTATTTACGCGGTATTTACTACTTGCTCGGAACAGGGATATGAGACAAACGAAAAGCATTAAAATAAATTCAGTGTGAAAATTTCCACTTAGGTCACAAAAAAATAGTTTGATTCACAGTAACTCAACCGACCTTAGATTAGGCCCGACCCTAGAGTTTTTTTTTTTATAATTTGCACAAAAAAAAAAAAAAAAGAATTAATTAATTAATTAAACTTTTAAAAAAAGGAAGACAAAAAGTTCCTAGGCCTTTATCAAATGCAATTTACAGCTTTAAAAGTTTAAAAAAATCCTGACCTACCTACACTAGGATTCAAACCATGCTCATCTATCAGGGCACATTTCTTTAACCCCAATGCATTTGTACATTCATTAAAGGAACTTTGAAAGTTTGGGTACAAAAACTCATACTCTGCAACTTAAGGTCAAATTTTGCACTATGATTGTTTAATTGAGGTTATTGAACTATGGCATTGGGATGAGGCCAGTGCTACCCTTTTTTTTATGTTACACCCAGAGGATGATTTAAGGAAGCCCCATCATGCACTGTAAAAGTGTTATCACTAGAGTTTGAACTGCCACTTTACTTTTCAAATCCCATTGAACTCTGTGCAAAAGATGTTGTTTTAGAATTGCCCGTGTGTCATTATTACTTGGTCGATTTCAGATCTAAAGTGATGTATGCATGAAGGATAATTCACACCTTCTGTAGATAACATAAAATGTGAAATCGACCAACCTTTTGAAGGTGTTTTTATTGTAAATATATCTGTCCAAATTCAAATTTAACCATGCACGTGTGTATGCAGTGGGCGGGCAGTGGTGTCATGTTCACTCACACACCCCTGCTAACCGCAAGACTTGCTGGGAAGTGCTTAAATCATCCTCTGTGTTACACCAATCAAACAATTTTCTTTTTGTGGCCTTATGGATACTTCTTAAGTTCTAATTGGCAAGTTATCAGGTTCAATGTACAAGTGTTAGTTGCAGTACATTGTACTTAATGTCATGGTTAATAAATTATAGCAATGTAATAGTTATTAACTTTTCTGACCCCTATTAGTATTATCAATTATAGTGAATGATCATTTGAAGTCTACCATTTTACAGATCACGAATATGCCCTTAATTAAAAGTAACTTGTGATTATTTTGATTTGGTAGAAATCACTTGTAAACAAGTGATTATTTCAGATAATACAACAGTATGAGTGATTCTGATGTACTTTTTGGACAGGTCATCTGGCAATTATATTTTTCATTCCAAAAAACAAATTATCATGATTATGTACGAAACATTGCAGTCTATAGTTAATTGACAGATCTCCATGTTTAGGGACCATTCACAAACACTTGTTAGGGGGGCCTGATGCAAAAAAAATTCATCGCAAAAATTATTTGCCCCCCCCCTTTCAGATCTCAAAAATTTCAGGCCCACCTTTTTGACATGAAAATTATGGTTAATCCCATAGAATAGCATATAAGGCCATTTCTCACGAAAAGGGCACCAATAGCGTTTTTAGCTGTCTTTTGTTAATATCTTTTTTTGGAAGATGAAAATGTAAAAATGCCATTTATATTCAGTAGAATGCATCAAACCCATGCGGACGCCGGACATGTATCAGACCTGCCAACTGTCCCTCATTTTGAGGGACTGTCCCTCATTGGGGTTTTCCAAAGTGAAAAAGAGGGACAGTCCTGCTTTCTGAAAATTTCAGTGATGGCAAATTTAATGTAAGAACAGCAGAAAATGATGCAAATTTCACTTTAAACTTTTGCTTCATAACATTCTCTTTAGTCTATTGTGATGCATTCAGATCTGCAAAACCTTCCCTGAATTCTGAAAGTATTACACACCTCAAGTCTTTGAATTTGTCGGTACCTGGATTGTGTACATGTACAAGGTTTTGGCCTCAATGTCCCTCTTTCTGACTTCGGTAGGTTGGCAGGTCTGCATGTATAGTTTTCTATAGACCACTTGACATGTGACGTCATTGCCCGGCAGTATGCGCACGCATTATGGTACTTTCCATTGTTCTTTGCCCTGCAGCGTGCGTGCGCATCGTAGTCTGCTCAGGGCATGTGTATTTTAAATCTCCCACCACATTTCATATAGTACAAGAAAGCCATTGAACAGTGAAGCGGTTCGTTCGGGCATATCGACAGACCAATCCCTCGCCTTTGTTGATAAACAATGATGTAAAGTGGTCTATACTTTACATGATATTTTCTCTTGCATTTTCCCCTCAATCCGAGAAAAAAAGATAGAGAAGCGACACTCTGTACAAACTGCCTATACCATGCTATACCGCAGTTGAAGACATCTAATACAGCAGAGTGAGCAGACAGTACATGTACAATGTGATTCTCTCATTTATAATTAGGATTACGTCATTGCCAGAGCTTTGTTTTGTGAGCGGTACAAAGCGTATAAGTCCGCCCACCGCTGTCAATCATTCTAATGAACAAATAAACAAGCTCTGGCAATGACGTAATCCTAATTATAAATGAGAAAATCACATTGTACATGTACTGTCTGCTGTACTAGATGTCTTCCAACAAGTGCCTGAGTGTCGCGGTCCTGCCTCAATATGCCTAAAGTTTGCCAAATAAAAATCCCTTTAAAAAGGGATGCGTCTGGTCCAGAGAGAAGATTGGATGCGTTGGACAAATGTGGCCGTGGGTGACCGATCCCTTAATGGAATTACTGATGGTCTTCCTAGAAGATGCATGTCTAGAACTGTCTTCAATAGAATGCCAGCAAGGCAAACTGTTCTGATTTCAGACACTTAATGAAAAAAAGACAAAAGGTGACTTTTTGTTGACCTAGCAGGTGGTATTAATTCTTTATACTTTTTTTTTACAGCAAAAGGCACAAAATAAAAACTTCATGAAAATTTGCCATATAATTTGTATATCTGTCCTGATTTGTGTCCAATCTCATCGTCAGATAATTAATCAAGAAAGTTGATCTAGTGACTTTTCATTGACCTTAATCAGAGAAGATATCTTACACTTCCCACAATGCATTTCTTCCAATTTTCTGTACTGATTTGCTATCTAGTGCAACATGGGTCGATAGTGATGAAAGGTACCTCAATGAATAGAGCTCATCCAGATCTTGACTATCCACCCATGTTATAGGCAGTCTTTCTTCAACATGAAAACAAAGGAAACCTGTACAATGTAATAACAGTGTCATTTGATGTATCAGGTGATATGTCATGTTGCAAAGGATTCTGGGAAGGGTAAGATATCTTCTTTAGCAGGTAGTATTGATTCTTTCAATAATGATCATTATTTTTTATAGTTTTTTATGACTTTAAAAAAATTATTGGGTGGTGCAGAGAGGGCAAGTCATTTGTCCAAATCACTCATCTTTCACAAAAAAAGGGCATTTGTCTAAGCGGCATTTGTATCATTGGCATATTCCAGGGCTGTAGCAAAATATTAGAATAAAGCTATAAAGTGGTCATGGCATCGTGTAGTAGGCCAGTGGGGCAACGGAACCGCTACGTGAACGAGCTAGACAACCCCATATTCAATTGCTGTTGACACATTGTTGATTTCAAATTACGAACCTATTAACCACCATAGCTTGCGAGCCTCCCCCCCCCAAAAAAAGTGCCAATAAGAAAAAACTAGAGCGGTGACTGCACCTAAGCTGAACCATGGCTTTGGCAGTAAATTGTGGTATACCATTGTCACCCATGGGAAGAAAAAACAACCACATGAGCAACTTGGTAAAGTACCTTCTTGGGATATGTGAAAAGGACCCAAAATAGGCAGACCTAAGTCTTATGAGGAGTGTCACCCTCGGTTGTTTAAATTATTTTAATTATAAATTTGTACTTTTTCTCTTTGATTTGACACCACTCAGGGGGTCATACTTTCTTGGCAGTTCAAGATATGAAAAGGACCCACAATTATGACTATTGACCCATGTCTTTTGAGGAGTGTCCCCCCCCCCTTGGGAAATTATTAAGTAAGTATGGTAATATCGCTCATTCTACAAAATCCGGTGCCAATAGCCTTTTTTCCATTCTTTGGTCCACAAACACTTTGTTGAGCATTTAGGGCATAAAATATATTGTTTTTCTGGTAGAACTCAACGAGATCTACACGGACATATATAGTTTTCCATACTTTAAATGCTTTCTTCAGCCTGATTAACCCTTGCAAAGGCTCAAAATCGCTAAAAATATGTTTCCACTGCTCAAGTGTCACATCTAACCCTGAATATTTTCTTTGAATAAATGCGATTTATTTACATATTTGTTGTTTTTTAATTAGATAACGCACCATCATATTGTTTATCAACATTATTTTTTAGTGATTAAAACGTCTTTGTGTAATATTATTCTAAAATAAATTGCACTTTCCACCAAAACGCTGTGAGCTGCGTTACCCCTTTTTAACACACGTTATTGGAAAGAAGTAAAACAGAGGTATCAATGTAATTTGCGAAAAACACTATGAAACACTCATAGGTTTTTAAAAATCACAGTAAAAATCGTGATGCTGTAGCATTTTTGGCATAGAAATGTTGTAAACATTGAAATTTCGACCGACCATGTTAAGATTGGTGAGCTACGTTACCACGACTTCCTGAAAGAAAAATATGCAAGTTGTGTTGGCAATTTTTTACATCTAAAAGTAGTGATACATTTACTCTTAAAAAACACAAAAAGCAGGTCTTTTTGAACAACTTTTATTTTTTCAATTTTTATAGTGGATTGGCAACGGATTTTGTAGAATGAGTGATATACACTCATAAAGGGTGATACCATTTCATGGTTCAGGAAAAAATCCACTTTTTTCTTTAAAAACATTGAAAATCAGCCCTAACTGAAAAATTTACCGAAGGTCCATTTTTAACTCCCTGCACCCACCTCCCCCCATTATATTCTGGCTATGGGCCTGAATATGCAATTACTTTTAGCAGAAATCTTCAAAATTTGACCCATTTTTCCCCAAAAATGTGTGAAAGAAAAGTTCCATCAAAAATAATAGAGCTAGTGTTTTGCAGAATATCATCAATATTTGGAAGTAAAACTAGTATTTATGGTAATGGTTTTGATATGTTTCATAACAGACCAACATTTGCTATAGTATCCACTTCCTGCTTGCCCAGAGAAGATATCTTACCCTTCCCAGAATCCTTTGCAACATGTTACACCACCTCAAAAATAAAATTATGCTCCTTTCCTTGCACAGGCTTAGGCTCATACAAAGGATTTTGAAAAAAGTGGACTTTTTGGGGGGGGTGCAATTTTGAGAAAATGGTGGACATTGCCAAAATTTGGACATTTTTTGACCCAAAAAAACCAAAAAAACCTCTGATATTTCTGCTTGCTACGCTCGCAAATTGGGATTTTTTAACAACTTTTTTTATACTTTTGCCATTTGTGTGTGGAGGGGGGGGGGGCTGCACCCCTGTGTACAGGCCTGCACAGGCTCCCTGTAAAACATGTATTTTTCATGTTGAGAATTGAAAGGACTTGTTAGTCGAAAACAGAAACTGAAAAAAATGTATCATGGGAAGTGTGTTATATCTTGTGTGCTGCATACATGGCAAACTCTCCTTTCTGCTGTTCCAAGGTAAAACAAAGCATTTGCTTTGTGTATTACCAGTGATAGGCCTACTCCCTTTAACTTTGGGAGTAGACTACTTAACCTTTTCAAGTAAAAAAACTGTATCTGCGATGTTGTTTACTCGTGGATACTGTTGCAGTTTACTGTGGGGGTAGACTGCTAATTGTGTCTCTTTTTACATAATAGCTAGGAATAAATACCAGACTCATCTCAAGTAGAGGCAGTGGTAGCACCACATGTGCCAAATGCCCCCATCAGAACTCTTGCCCCCCCCCCCAAAAAAAACCCCACAAAATTCACTTTTTGTGGCAATTTTGCACAAAATTGGTTGACTTTTGCCCTCCTCCTGAAATTCACTTTACCTTCCTTCCTTCCTTCCTTCCTTCCATATACGTGCTTACCTCAAATGGTTGAGTATCAACGCACAGGCTTTACGTACACAGTTTTACCTATGCACGATCCTGGAACCTAGGATTGATTGCAGATATCAGAACCGGGGATGGTCCCCCTTCTCTTTTCGAATAGCTCTGACACTTAACGTGCACAGGGTTTGACTCCTGTACACAGGACCAACAGCTTTACCCGAGCTTTACGTGACTTCCGAATCACGGACGAAGCACATACACTACCTATATCTGCATGTGATAAGCAGTGGGGGCGAGAAGAAATTCTTCAATTAAATTCTGAAATTAAATTTCTTAACTTAATGAAAGGATTCCCGACCATGTAGGAACTTTTTGGGAGGGAAGAGAATTTTCACCTAAGGCAAGCCCAAGGCTTGAACCCTCGTCGATCGTATCTCCCGGCCGGCAGCGCAACGCCTTAACCACTCGACCATCTCGCCCGAATGCCCTCCCCCATTATTTACATTTACTGCCTACGACACATACTTTGGATGTAAAGGATACCATGGATACTGCATTACCCTTTATTTCCAATTAAATTTGACAACATCCGATTTTGATCCCGTCAGTCACATACCTAGAAACATGAACCTGTTTGGTTGAAAATTGAGTGGAATTATGTTTAGCTGGGTTTTTGGCACCTCTTATACAGATATCCAAAACAAAATAAGATTGCGAACTTTGTGGTTTACTTTTCTAATTTCCTTTTTCAAAATATTTTAAATTCAATTTCCTCCTCATAATGTTAGTAAATAGGCCTATTGGACTGTTTTTGGTGGAAGAGTTCAGTGTTTGGAAATTTTGCAATAAAGATATATTATTTTTGCTGAACCATGAAATGGTATCAGCCTACATTAGTGTATCTTACTTACAAAATTAACAATACCGCGCCCGCTTATAAATCCGCGTTCAGCAAGTCATCATCACGACACTTGTAAACAAACCGTTCTCGAGTTTGATTGACAGGTGACGTCAGACACGATAAATTGTCTTTATCTTTGTCTTTCATTATAAAGAATATAATAAAACTAATTTCCCCACCGGGGGTCACACTCCTCATAAGACCTGGGTCACTATTTATATTTTGGGTCCTTTTCATATCTACAAATGCCAAGAAGGTATGATCCCCCGAGTGGTATCAAATGAAAGAGAAAGAAGCAAAGAATGTATTAAGATTATTTTCCCAACCGGGGGTGACACTCCTCATAAGACCTGGGTAATATTCCTATTTTGGATCCTTTTCCATATCTCGTTTTATGAGGCATTGCCAGAAATGATGTTGCAGCAGTAAGATGATCGCCAAATTTAGGTGCGGAAATATTCTATCATAATGTATTATCTTGATCATTTTCAAACAGACGATATATATATATAGACAGTTTAATCCTGGCGGCACTTCAATATGAAATATAGAAAGGTATAGTGCTGGCAGTAGCGTAGTCAGGTTAGGGGGCACAGTTCCCCCCTGACAAAACTTGAAAGAAAAAAGTGCCCCTTTGACAAAAAATGAAAGAGAAAATAATATGGAGGGCAAAGGAAAAGAAAAGGGGCAGGGAGCCCCTTTTCCACCAAAATAATGGGCCAAAATAGTGTAAAATACAAAATTTTTGCACGCTATGCATGCAGATTGTCACAATAAAGCCCTTTTCATACCAATCATATCAATCAAATGTACAGTCTCTCTAAAAACAAAACCGTATATGTTGTATGATGCAACTGCAATTTTTTTTTCCATCTGTGCCCCGAAATTTTATTTTTGGGGAAGGGGTAGGAGTCACCCTCAGTAAAAACCCAAAATTACGTAAAATTTTCCTTTTTATGTAACTTTTGCAAAATTTGTTGATTTTGCCCCTCCCCCCTGAAATTCACCCCTCCCAAAAAAATAATTCCTGGGGCTGCCACTGGGCATGCTGAGAAGGGGAGTGTGTGTGGGGGGGGGCTGCACCCCTGTGTACAGACCTGCACAGGCTCCCTGTAAAACATGCATTTTTCATGTTGAGAATTGAACAGGACTTGTTAGTTGATAAAGTACCATAATTAGGATGTGTTCTGTTATTAATTCATTGTCATTCCAGTACTGCATAGCCTACTAAACGAGTACCCCGGTACATTTTTGTACAGAAAACTGTAACTGAAATGAGTATTATGGGAAGTGTGTTATATCTTCTGTGCTGCATACATAGCAAACTCTCCTATCTACTGTTCCAAGCATCTGCTTTGTGTATTTCCAGGCTAGGCGATACTGCCTTTAACTTTGGGAGCAGACTACTACCTTTCCAAGTAAAAAAACTGTATCTGCAATGTTGTTTACTTGTGGATACTGTTGCAGTTTACTGTGGGGGTAGACTGCTAATAACTGTTCTTTTTACATAATAGCTAGGAATAAATACCAGACTTATCTCAAGTCAGTAAAGGCAGTGGTGGCACCACAGGGGGCAAAATGCCCCCCTCAGAACTCTTGCTCCTCCCCAAAAAACCCAAATTACGAAAATGTCCACATTTTGTGGCAATTTTGTGCAAAATATGTTGATTTTGCCCTCCTGAAATTCACTTTGCCCCCAATGCACTCCCCCATTATTTACATTTTACTGCCTAAGACACATTCTTTGGATGTCAGTGGCATAGCGTGGGTCATCCGATGGGGGGGGGGACACCGACCATGATTGGGACGCACCAGGTCTGATGGGGAGAGCAAAATCCGATTTTTGGCAATTTTCCTATGGGATTTTCTAAATTTTGCACCCCCCCACCCGTGCCCCTATGACGCTACACCACTGTTGGATGTAAAGGATACTGCATTACCCTTTATTTCCAATTAAATTTGACAACATCCGATTTTGATCTGGTCACATATACCTAGAAACATGAACCTGTTTGGTTGAAAATTGAGTGGAATTATGTTTAGCTATAGGTTTTTGGCACCTCTTATATACAGATATCCTAAACAAAATAAGATTGTGAACTTTGTGGTTTACTTTTCTAATTTCCTTTTTCAAAATATTTTAAATTCAATTTCCTCCTCATAAATGTTAGTAAATGTTGGACTGTTTTTAGTGGAAGAGTTCAGTGTTTGGAAATTTTGCAATAAAGATATATTATTTTTGCTGAACCATGAAAGCCTACATTAGTGTATCTTACTGACAAAATTAACAATACGGCGCCCGCTTATAAATCCGCGTTCAGCAAGTCATCATCACGACACTTGTAAACAAACCGTTCTCAAGTTTGATTGACAGGTGACGTCAGACATGATAAATTGTCTTTATCTTTGTCTTTCATTATAAAGAATATAATAAAACTAATTCCCCCATCGGGGGTCACACTCCTCATAAGACCTGGGTCAATATTTATATTTTGGGTCCTTTTCATATCTACAAATGCCAAGAAGGTATGATCCCCCGAGTGGTATCAAATGAAAGAGAAAGAAGCAAAGAATGTATTAAGATTATTTTCCCAACCGGGGGTGACACTCCTCATAAGACCTGGGTAATATTCCTATTTTGGATCCTTTTCCATATCTCGTTTTATGAGGCATTGCCAGAAATGATGTTTCAGCAGTAAGATGATCGCCAAATTTAGGTGCGGAAATATTCTATCATAATGTATTAGGCCCTCCGCACTTGATTATTAGTTTCCTGTTTACCGCCCGCGTCCAAAATTGAAAATCTCAAAATAATTAATTATTTTATTTTTATTTCTAATTTTCTCCTTTAAAATAACTTTCAACTACTTCTAGGCCTACTTGCCATTTTCTGACTTTAATAATATCAACAATAATGATGAATGAACAAAAAGTACAACTCCACCTTCACTTATTTATAAAATCAAATATTGATTTTGTTGTGAAATAATTAAATGCCCGCTCTAGTCAAAACGAGTCAATAGTTGTTTGTAATAGTTCAAACTAAATAAAGAAAATAAAAGATAATTAATAATTAATAATTAAAAGTCACCTCGTCCCATTTTCAAAATCTTTAACAGGAAACTAATAATCAAGTGCTAAGGGCCTTATCATGATCATTTTCAAACAGACGATATATATATATAGACAGTTTAATCCTGGCGGCACTTCAATATGAAATATAGAAAGGTATAGTGCTGGCAGTAGCGTAGTCAGGTTAGGGGGCACAGTCCCCCCTGACAAAACTTGAAAGAAAAAAGTGCCCCTCTGACAAAAAATGAAAGAGAAAATAATATGGCGGGCAAAGGAAAAGAAAAGGGGCAGGGAGCCCCTTTTCCACCAAAATAATGGGCCAAAATAGTGTAAAATACAAAATTTGTGCACGCTATGCATGCAGATTGTCACAATAAAGCCCTTTTCATACCAATCATATCAATCAAATGTACAGTCTCTCTAAAAACAAAACCGGTGTATGTTGTATGATGCAACTGCAATTTTTTTCCATCTGTGCCCCGAAATTTTATCTTTTGGGGGAGGGGGGTAGGGAGTCACCCTCAGTAAAAACCCAAAATTACGAAAATTTTCCCTTTTTGCGGTAACTTTTTGCAAAATTTGTTGATTTTGCCCCTCCCCCCTGAAATTCACCCCTCCCAAAAAAAAAATTCCTGGGGCTGCCACTGGGCATGCTGAGAAGGGGAGTGGCAAGCAATTTTTGGCACACTGTTGCACAACCCTTACAGTAAAACCCGCAGTAAAATTAATATGCTTTATCAAAGCATATCAAATTTGATTTGAGGCTTTGTGTTAAGGTGGCCATGACTCAGTTTGATGACCATTTAGATTTTATCATTGAACTTCAAAATATACTAGTAGTTGAAATTCAGTTGTAGCGGTGCGTTGATTTTGATCAGTTTGATCGTTGATCCATAGCTGTAAAATATAGTTTATTGTGCCTGGCAACATGAACCAGCAGGGCAGGATGCAACATAGGGCGTATCTCTTGAAGTTATGCATGGTTGCTAGGGGTTTGGGTTGATTATTGCATGGGCCCTATATCGGGACCAGAGTTTAAGGTGATATGGACTTAGCTTTTTAAAAATCATAATTGGTTGAAAAGGGGTAAATAATATGTAAAATACACAACTTTGGTTGACATGTAATATGTGTACAGAATATTCACTATTATTAAACTTAAAATTTCTTTTTATCTAAATTCAAACATAGACTGTAAATAGTGTAGGCCTATAGTTAATTTAGAATAATTAAAAGTCTAAATCTTTATTTTCACTAAACCGGAGAATTTGTCTTTCGTCTTCCACCAGTAAAGAGAATCAACCCCACAAACGAAAAACATACTTTGCTCCCCACCCCTAAAAAATACTGGTGCAGGTATTAATTTCTCCTGAAATTTCAGCTATAAAATAAAATCTGTTGGCAAGTTAATAGCTTTAATATTATACCAGCAGTATCTCCATAAGAGAGAACCTGTTGTAGGCAATACTGCCTTGCATTAAACGCCCACCTACAATATTTTAGATTTGGCTGTCATGGTTGTGACACTCTCCAGTTTCACTTTCCTAATACTAGCTTGTTTTCTCCAATGATGATGTAAGTCAAGGCAAGACACTAGGATCCACAACATGCTCATCTATCATGGCACAGTTCTTTAACCCCAGTAAATATGTACATTCATTGAATGACCTTTGAAAAATTGGGTACAAAAACTCATACTCTGCAACTTGAGGTCAAATTTTGCACTATGATTGTTTAATTGAGGTTATTGAACTACGCCATTAGGATGAGGCCATTTAATTGTGGTCCATAGTGAGAGACAAGACCCATTGGCCAAAATTGATCACTGTAGCTGCCCTTGGTCGTTTCCTTAGAGGGAAACATGCCAGTACACAGGAATGTTTTTGGGAGTTGGTGATTTTCAAAAACTGGACATTTTTTTTCAGGGGGGGCATTTTTGTGTTGTGAAAAGTGAACCTCTTTCCAAATTTCAGACTAAAAAAGCCTAAAAAACTGTCAATTGTTATGCTTGCAAATTGGTATTTTGGGGGACTTTCCTATAGGCCTACTTGTGCAAATTTGGATGGGTGCAACTGCACCCCCTGCGTATGGGCAAGGGGGAAATAAAGAAAAACAAACTATGATAAATGATAATAATAAAGGATACAGGTGTTGGGGTATGCCCTTCCTGACCCCTGAACCCCCACATGCTAAATGGTCATTGTTGTCTTAAATGTGACTGTGCCTCTCTTTCTGAAATTTCTGAATCTGCCACCAATGAAAATGACTTATAATCCAGTGGGGTTAAATCAGGGATGCAAGCTGACCTGAAGGAAAAAGCCTGAAAATTGTGTGGATCTGGCCAATAAAGCCTCCAAAATGGGCTGAAAGTAAAGAAAAGTGTGGGAATTTTGGACTTCATGAAAGCAGGAATTCCTGGGGGGGCACTCAAGTGTGGTTTGGGTAGGGGTCGCCGCTGAGAATTTGAAACCCATCAATATACCAATTTTTCAAGAAATTTGGACATATCAATGTACCAAAATTCAAATTGTCTGAATTTGTACAACTTTTCTCCCCAATTATTGGGGAAATTAAAAAAATTTTGGCTACAGTGAGGCAAAATTTGGCAATTTTCCAAAAAAAATGAGAACATTTTGAAAAAAGGACCCATTCATAATACGAAAATTGGGCTAGTAGAAAAAGGGGTCATTGACATACCAAAAGGGTGAAAATGCTACCCATGTTTGTGTCTTGCAGCACAACCCCGTATTGTCATTTGTACCGAGTACCCCCCAGAATTGATGAAAAGAGAAAATTGTTTCTGAGTTTCCATCTAGCAGCTATATTATTACCTGAATCCCGGCTAAATCTATGCAGAGATTTCCTGTTCACCTTTGTTTTGGTGATGGTGCTATGTGACTAAACCAAGACAAGGGGATTTATCCCATGCAACCACTAACATTCTCCAGTCTCATCTATCTTGATCTCAGAGCAGGTCAAACTCGGGGCAAAATACTTCAATTTCATGACCTGTTTGTTTTAACTTATTTTTTGAAACCGAGCAAAATTGCATTTTGAAGACTTGATTGACAAAAATAAGATATTAAAGCCACATTGTATTTATAACATTTCCATAAAAGCTTTAATACTGTCAGATATGTCCCTTTTTTAATTTTGAGCCGATAATACATTTTAATACAAACATGTAAAAAAACGAATTTTGAAAAATATTGAGGGCGGCATCCTCAGCAAATGTTGCAATTTGGCTTTTAAGACTGAGTTGTGCTATATGAAGTAACTTTTCTCAAAATTGTGCATGCCACCCCCCCCCCCAATATACCTTTCCCAATCCCCGAGAAGGGGGAGGAGAATGTAAGAGCTCCACACAGCCTACCCCATATACTCAGCCTAAATAACAGTTCAAAATGTGTGATTTTTTTCATCATCATGAAACTTATTCTATTTCTATATCTATTTTATTTGTAAGGTGTGCTTGGCCCAGTGGCGGCACCAGGAGGGCATGGGTGAAAACACCCCAGTCAGAACTCTTGCCCCCAGTTCAAACCCAAAATTACAAAAATTTCCACTTTTTGTGGAAGTTGCATCCTTTTGGATCCATCCTCTGGCTCCTTGCTGGTCAGTTGGAACAGATTTTTATGTGTTATATTTTTATATGTTTTTTAGATAGACTTACATAATAATAATCGCACTATATAAATTTGTGGCTTTTTTTATTTTATTCCAAATTCGCCCTGACACCGATGACCTGTACCTGGTATCATTATATATAAAGCTGTGAACATTTTTGTCAAATGGAGTATTATTTATAGGCAAAAGATCAGAGAGAGCTGCATAGTTTTGATATCTTTCTCCCAAACATGGAATTCCGTATTTGACCTATGATGTGACATACAAGCTAAACATGATAATTTATCATTTATAAAGTCATCGGGCATATAGCTTTCAAGTTCAATCAGTGTTCATTCACTAACTTCATTGGAACAGAATTGACAGAAAATGGCTGCAAAGTGGCCATTGCGTTGTATGTGCTTGTGTGATGCAGGGAGGTGTCTGATGTAAGAATTTGAAACTTTTTCAAAATAAAGCCTAATTAAAGCCATTTCATGGACCATTTACATTTATTATTTATCATTGTTTAAAACTATGTGTACAGTGTACAGGTGTCCTTCTTTATCCATGCAGAGGGGTGTCTGAGGGGGGATTGTATTAAAGCTTACATATCACGCCGAAATGATGAAATATGAACTTGGGATCAAAGACTTCCAATTCACTTCCAAGTTTACAATGTAATTTTTGCCAATACCAATGTGTGGACTGTGGTAAACTTTACAATATACCATGGAAATAGTTTGTTTCAGGGGGTGTTGGGGCATTTATTTGATATACTTTTTCAAAAAACTGGAGGGGCATTTATTAGAGGAGCATTTATTGGAGGATATAAAGTATTTTTCCATTTGAGTTAATGGGAGAATTCTTTTTGCCTGTGAAAAATAAAATAACTAGTAATTTTGAAATAATATAGCTAGAGCAAATTCAGATTTTTGTAACTTTCAAGAAGGAAGGATTTACCTTCTTGTCCATATAAGGCATAGGCCTTTTTCCAAAAACAACCTTTGGCAGGAAACTAGATCCATAGGCAGACACCTTGATAAGGGTGTGTTTCAACTTGAAATTTATATTGTTTCCTAACATTTACATTTAAAACCTCACCAACTTGTACCAAGGAAATTGCTCATTTTATATTACATTATTTTTCTGCCAAAGTTAATGTTTTATTATGAAAATGTCAGTTTAAAAGGAGGTATGGGCTCCCGGAAGGGGTTCTCCTTGGTTGAAGGTATACGGGGATGTGCCATGGTTTTGGGGTACCTTTTCAGCAATTTTGGTATATCGATGGGTGGGTTTTCAGTGGAGACCATTGCGCTCATTTGGGCAAAAGTGCCCCTAAAAGCACCCAATTAGGGCAAATTTTGGTGCTTTTTGGGAGTTTTTTGTGTGAAAAATTGGTATACTGATGGGTGGCAAAAAAACAGAGAAAGGGAACATCCGAAAGTCTATGTGGCACATCCCCGTAATTTTTTTCCGAAGAACCCCCCCCCCCCCTCCCCCCGGTATGGACTCATTGGCTAGGTACTCTAGCATATATCCAATGCTTTGTTATAGTGCTATAGTTATAAGAAGTTCAGAACAAAAACACACAAAAAATAACAACAAGGTACAAAAGTTTTAAGACACTTTAAAATCTTTATTGCCGTGGTAACAACTGCTTCTTTACAACAAATATGACTGCTATACAGTATATTATTAGTGATTATATACATAAGACCACTTTGTAGAAACATTGAAAGATATATAAACAAAAAAATGTTTATTAATTATATTTTACTGTAGAAAAGAGTGATTCAAGGTTTTCATATTAGAGCTGAAAAATTATATACATGTACTGGGATAAGACTACTGTTTTTAACATTATATCTCCCACATTAACTTAAGCACATAAAGCAACATGTTTTTTGGAACTGGTCCCACAAAACTGAGACCCACACCAGGGACCTGTGAAGTAAACACTCATACTGTACAACCTCATCTACATGCATATAGGTATAGCGTTTTTGATGAAAGCTCAATTAATATATAACAAGCGTGAATATGCCAATACAATAGATTGGTCTTACAATAATACTTGTTTGCATATGCTTGGATCTGTAATTTATATGCTCAAACTACATAATGGTGCCTGGATTAATTTAGCTTTCAACAGAAGCACTCTATATGCTTGTAGACAAGGTTTTACGGTGAGGCATTATTAATGTTTTTGACACAGGTTTGTAACAAATTAACATTTTCAACACTTGTAACAAACAACATTCTCAGCAAATAAAACATTTTTAATTTGTAACACTTGTACATATCTTTAACAGTAAACAATTAATTAATTAAACACAACAATGTAAAATCATTACTGTTAAAACTAATTTACTACAATATCTTCTAACGGTTGTCAACAAATCTCTGCAATTTCATCCAAATACTTTACAAAGCTAAGCGCCAATGCCTAGTTTAACACTAAGAAAGTTTTGTAAAATAAGAAATGGAATTGTTTGTTTCCCCAAAAAAGTTCAATTTGACTGTTCAGTGCCATGCGGAAGTGGGTGCAATAGCTGCCATGTGTAGGTTAGTACAATATACTGTGTAAATTGCCAAATGTTCACAGGGCAGCTATTGTACTTCCCAACTTCTGGCACTGAGCAGTCAAATTAATAATTTTGATACATACATGGATATTCATAGGTAGTGGTAGATAAAATGAATAATGTAGTGTCACAACTCTATATTATTAATAACAATTTTTCGTTCACACATGCAACGATTTTGATCACTAACATGACTATAGCTTTTTGCTGAACCATGAAATGGTATCAGCCTATATGAGTGTATGTTACTAGCTTTAAATACTTACTTACTTACTAGCTTACTAACTGACTAACCATTTGGTCTGAAATGGACATATCTCTAAATGCCACGAAGGTATGACCCCATGAGTGGTGTCATATGAAAGAGGACAACATAACGAATATAATAAAAATATTTCCAAACGTCAGAGGTCATCTAGGGGTCAAAAAAAGTCATATTTATCCAAAAATGCTCCGATTGAGCTTAAATTTAAATGCAATGATTCTTATGACATTCTAAACATGTTTAAAACATTAAAAAAATTTATTCAAGGTCATTAAGGGGTCATAAAGGAGTTAAAGGTCAAGTTTTTCAAAATGCTCCAATTGTGCTGAAATTTAAATGCAATGATCCTTACGACATTCTAAACATTTAAAAAATATTTTAAAATTCATTTAAGGTCATTAAGGGGTCATAAAGGGGTCAAAGGTCAAGTTTTTCAAAATGTTCCAATTGAGCTGAAATTTATATGCAATGATCCTTATGACATTTTTAAAATTTTAAAAACATGTTAAGATTCATTTAAGGTCATTAAGTGGTCATAAAGGGGTCAAAGGTCAAGTTTTCCAAAATGCTCCGATTGAGCTGAAAAATTAAACGCAATGATCCTTATGACATTCTAAACATGTTGAAAATATTTTAAAATTCATTTAAGGTCATAAAGGGGCAATAAACACCACTCGGGCGGTCATACCTTCGTAGCATTTCGAGATTATGTCCATTACAGACTTCGGGTGACAGTGGTATAGGCCTACCACAATATACTGCCGAAGACACATGGTTCAGCTATGGTGCGGTTATCGCTCTAGTTTTGTATAGATTAGGGAGGGGGTATCTGATCTGATTGATCCATTTAAATTATTTTTAAAAATTCAAATATTTGCTTTTGGTGGGTACATGCCCTTTTGATTTCCTATGCCCCTGTGTCAGAGACAAAATATGCCACCCTGCTAATGCCACAACATTGTAAAATGTAGCAATGTTATCTGACCACACTAACAGTGGTGGTGTAGCCAGGGCACCTATGAAAAGTCTTGCTCCCCTTTTTTTTTGGGTACTTTTTAGCCAATTTTTGACCATTTTCAAAAGGTTCACCCCCCCCCCATGCCCCCCTCTGAAAAAGTGCTGGCTACGCCACTGTACGACAGCAATTTATGAAATCGATACCAAAAGAATTCAATAAATTGACAGTTGGACAGGGAAAACAAAAGAAGAATAAAAACTTTTGACCCCTGTACCACGGTGTATCAGGGAAGGGCGTGCCCACAAATTAAAAAGGTCTGTCTGACCCTAGAATTGAATGAACTGAAATGGCTATAAAGACTGCTGTTTACGAAGCATAAAATCCGTATAATAAAGCTACCTGTCCATTACCATGGTCTGTTGATGATGGACTGTCCCAAAATAGTACATCTATTCAGAAGTATGCTTCATTGCCCAAAAGAAAGGGGCCGTAATGAAAAGTTACTGAAATTTGACATGTTTACCGATTTTCATACACAGGTCACTGGTCACTATAACCAATGTGGCGATTGTCGCATTTTTGCATGCAAGTGCAATTGTCATAATAACCATAATAATTATCTAACAAAAAAACATTTTTATTTAACTTTAAATGACATGTCTAAATCTTTATGAAGAGTCACTCTTCCGTAAAAATAATATTATTGTGTAAAAAGTGACCGAAAAGTTTGGTTTGTTTGAATGCGGGCGCCACATGTTAAGTTGGTTTTGGGTTCTTCATAGAATTAACACCCTTTTAGAAGTTATATTAAAAAAGGTTTACACACATTTTAAAGTTCAAGTTCAGGTGAGCCTGCAATTATCTGAATATGCTTGGGTTACTGTAACCCATAACTATACAGATAAAATATGCCTCATCATCTTGTAACCAAGTTCAGCACAAAGCAGTAAATCCTGTACTGTTTGTTAACATCCAAATGGCTGCCTTATATTGAACAGAAAGCGGCTAAATCGCCTATTATAACCTTCAGCAATGTTACCATACAAATAGCTGCCATATTCAGCCTGTGTAGGCGGAACGGAGGGGGGTCATAAAAAATTTCGACCTGAGATGGGGGTCATAAAAAAATAGCCCACGATGGGGGGGTCATAAAAAATTAATCCAGTCACCGACATATTCATGACCCACCTCCTTCCGAAGAAAATGACATCCCCCTAAGTTTGATGTGCCAGAGAATTACGCAATATGTCATCTCATAGGCCTTCAAAAAGGCCAATGCTCATTGTCATCAGACTAGTCTATTATGCAACCTGCAGACTTTTTGCAGGACTTTTTGAAGGCCTATATGCAGTAAAGTTATTTACGCTCTGCATATGCCATTTGAGGAACTGAGCCAGCTCTAGTTCAGGAGAGAACCTGTTTGCAATTTTGAATCCATCCTTCCTCAATATTGGTCAGATTTATTCATGTCTAACCTACAGCAAAATACCTGACGCCTATTACAAGTTTCATAAACCACAGGTCCCCTGTAAACAGAGTATGCCTAAAGTCTTGATTACCCTTGTTCCATATAACACTTTGAACTTGCCTTGTAATGGGTGGGGGTAAACAGATGAATATTGGTTTAGCAGAGTGTGATTCTATGCATCATTTGTAGCACAGCAGGTGCCCCCATGCCCTAAATGCTAAAAGTTTAAAAACTTCCTTAACTATATAAAGTTCAATGGTAAGTTGGTCTTCAACTCTTCAGATGTGTTAGGGTTCTTTATACACTACCAGATTCCTATTGGGGCTGCCTGTACAGGTATACCATCGCTAAGGTACTTGGCTGGTACTGTGCAGTACCAGGGGAGTATCAGTGTAGTATCAGTGCAGTATGACTGCTGGTGGGTCCAGTGCAGTAGCAGCATTGGTCACTGTGTAGGTGCCTGTGTGTACCATCCTATCCCGGTACCTTAGCGATGGTATACCTGTGCAGGTGGCCACAACAGGAATCTTAGTTTGAGTACAAGGGTCACAATTCTGTTCTTGTATTCTCCTGGATTTTTTGTTTTGCAAATGACTCCTAAAAAAGAAATGTTTTTTTCAATCAAAATCAAGCCCCAAAAGAGCCAAAAGAAAACAAGAATCCACAAAATGCAAAATCTGGGTCAGTAAGGCCCATAGAACAGGGCATTTGTGTGGAAAGTTTTTGAAATAGCCTCCACATCGCTATGTGGTCCATGCATCACCATGTACATGTATATGGGTGGTATAATTTGTTTGTCTAAAATGCTTTCTTTTCATTGATGGCAAGCCCAGCTTTACAACATCTCTGCAGTGAGTCACATAATCATTGAAGCACTCTCTCATGTCCAAGCAGGTTCTCTGAGATGGCTATTCCAGGTAAAGGTATACAGTCAAAACAAAGCTCTTGATTGTACAGTGGAAAGATCATTTGCCAAAAGCTCTAAAATATCATCACTAGTACTGCTAAGTTGGGGGCACTAACCGCACATGTCTACACAAAACTCAATCAAAGCTCAGCTGTAGGAAGGGGTACAACAAGTATTTTCATCCTCAGGCTTTTTAATTAGTAGTACACACCAAATTTGGAATCAAACTGGGGGAAAGTTAACATTTTTTAGAAGTGACCTATGGATTGCACCCTTAAGGCCACTGAACCTGCTTTGACCACTGTTAACACACTATGGACCACAATGGCCTCATCCCAACGCCATAGTTCAATAACTTCAATTGTACAATCATAGAGCAAAATTTGACCTCAAGTTGCAGAGTATGAGTTTTTGTACCCAAATTTTCAAAGGTCATTCATGCAATGAATGTACAAATGTATTGGAGTTTAAGAACTGTGCACTAATAGATGAGAATGTTGTGGATCCTATAGTAACAGCTAATGACATGGCTTGGAAAATGACAAAGTCTTTATGAAACTTTGTTAAGTGGTTTTTTTTGGTCTATAGGTATGGGACGGGATATATGGATGGCTGAACATTGCAGGTAGGTCAATGCATGGTCAATGCAAACTCAATGCACAAGAATGCGAAACGGAGTTAAAATGCTTTTGTCATTTTATTTGATCTTCAAAATATCTGTCCTTTAATTTGAGATGTAAAAATTGGACATTGTTTTTATTTACTCAAATCTTCTTTTTATCATTATTAGTCTACTTTAAGGGGGTACTACACCTCTGGCCAATTTTGTGCCTATTTTTGAATTTTTTTCAAAAATTATAGCGCATTGGTGAAAAGTAAGATATGTATCTTATAGGGGCAAGGACTACAACTACTGCACTGAAAATTCAGCAACTCAAGGCAAGTAGTTATTGATTTATTGATCAAATATTGGTTTTCCTCATTTTTGACTGTAACTCCACAACAGTTGTCTGTGCTGAAATAAAATTTCCAGTGCAGTAATTGCAGTCTTTGCCCCTATAATATACATAACTTACTTGTCATCAATGCGCTATAATTTTTGAGAAAAATGCAAAAATAGGCACATTAATTGGACACGGTGTAGTACCCCCTAACTAAAAATGTTAACTTTCAGTAACAAACTTGAAAAGTATGATCTTCGTTTTGCTTTTGGTTGTTCATGATTCCAATAATTATATACTTATATACAAAGCCCTTCATGATTCAGAGTGCAATCATTCTGAAAGTCATTTTATTTTGAATTAGCAACTTAACTTTCGAAATTAAACTCTGTGTATATTTTGGAATTTTTAACCTTTAGAATGTACCTTCAAAATTAGAAACAAAAAAGATACGCACACACACACCGGTGCTTGCTTCAACTTAACTACATCACTCATCTTGAACATTTCTTCATATAAATCAACCACAACACAATACAATTATATAAATAAAGAAAGACAAATAAACCTGATAGTATATCTAAGTTCACTAATATACAGCTAATTTTAAAACGTCACCAATGAGCAACATGTCAATACTATATGTTAAAGGCACTGTTAGTGATTCCCCAACTCAGAATATCTGAAAAAAAATCATCGAAAATACAATTTTTGCTTTTTTGTAGCGAGTAAATATGTGCTAACACACTCTGCAAATGATAAGACTTAAAACAACCAAACAAGCCTTGAAATAAGCGGACTGGAACCAGGAGCAATTTGTTTTTGAACATTGCTCCTGGTCCGCTAAGATTTTACAAGAATCAGGAATAATTAATTTCTGAAAAAACAGGAGCAAATTTCAAATAGTAAATCCTTTTCTGCATATATAATACTGCTTAATACCAACCAGCACTACTGCATCAAGTGTAAAACTGGAACCAGGAGTAAATTTGTTTTAAAAAATTGCTCCTGGTTCATGTGAATTATACAAGGACGAGGAGCAATTGGTGGCTTTATGAGGTCAAAAATGCTCCCCACGCCTGCTTATTTCAAGGCTTGCAAGTTTTTGCAACCAACATTTGGCATTGGGGTATTCCAGTTGATATCCATACACCTTCCACACAGGGAGTGTGAATTTCAAATGGGGTTACCTGAATGGGATGTAATTAAATGGAGCTTATCATTATTTTCAGCCCTGCTGTCTTCTTCATTTTTGTCAATTTCTAAAGGGCCATATATACTCCAAATATTTGATGTAGAATATTTGATCAACAAGTATGTTATTCAGAGATATTTCAATTTATTCTGAACAAAGAATGGTAACGAAAACATGTTGTAAAAGATATTCCATAGGCCTATATGTTGAATAAAAAGTATGCAGCGAGCCTTACAAGTTACATGAACTGGTACTTCTTGAGAATTTGCGAGACTTCTTCAAATTTCGACTGCTCAGTGCCAGAAGTGGGTAAGTGCAATAGCTGCCCATGTGTAGAAGAGTACAATATACTATGTGTAAATGGCAAAATGTTCACAGGGCAGCTATTGTACTTACCCACTTCTAGCACTGAGCAGTCTTTCTATATGCTAATCCAACAAATTATAAATATTTTTATGGCATACATTGGTGGGGGGTCACTAATAATGCCTTTATATACACAAACAATTTCATAAATTAAATAGTATTCTAATTATGTACACATATTATGCAGGTGCTTGTTGTTCCAATGCCATCTGACCGACGGGATCGTTAGAAAAGAAAGCTGCAAACCATCCCTGTTTACTTGTTTGGCAACATTTATAAAGCTTATACTACCAACTTTTTAAAACTTTTTGACACAATTTAATATGGATCTCCCCTGTCATGTAGGAGATTGCCAGGGCTGTTTTATACAACAGGTAGATTAACCTATTTGGTACAACAGGATTGAATAGTGTCATGAAGAAATTGTACAGGTCATTTATATTGATTGAACACAATTAGTGCGTCCAACAATGATCAAAATGATGATAATGATCAGTTAAAATGGCATGCCAAAGTTGAACCTGACCCAACTTTTTTAAATCTTATATAAAAAACAGGGTAGATTTAGCGGCAATGTTATCTTTCACCATCGGATAGTAACAAAGGGGGTGATGCATTATTATACAATCCATACACTTATCAGGGAAAAATTTGGCTCCTGATATAAAATGACAATCCACCATGATACAATCTATACACTAATAAATCAGGGAACAAGTTCATTTCTGATACCGGCAATCCACTATGATCATGATGATATAATCTGTCCATTTCACCCTAAAAAGTACTGTTTGATATCGCAAAGGAATATTTATTACTGAAGACAAAACAAGAACTCTCTTTAAAAAAGACAATGCCATACATGAAGATCATGTCTCACAATAATTTTGAAAAAAAAAGATAAGTGGTAGAAAAATGGAATGAAAAGACTTGTATAAAACTGGAATGACCATAAACTTAACATACAACAAACAGGCAGTGACTTATGTGGATTTATTGGGATATTCCTGTTGAAATCCTTACACACCCCCTGTGGAAGGTATACCTTAATCTCCCACACAGGGAGTGCAGATTTCATATGGAATCACCTATTCAGGTAACCCCATTTGAAATTCACCCTCCCTGTGTGGGAGATTAAGGTCATGTCTTCCATAGGGGTGCCAGATTTCAACCGAAATTTATAATCATTAATAGAATTGGGGATGCCCAAAATTCTGTTTAAATAAACCATACCCAGACATTGATTTTTAATCATCATAATGATGTAGGCCTACATAGTACATATCTTTAAAAATGTGACTTTTTAAAAATTCCATTTCCCGCTCAGCATAGTACAGTATGCAGCCTGGCATAAACCTAATATGACACAGAGACTTTTTGGCAGAGGGAAAGGACGAAAGACAAAAGTTGTTTTCTTCGCTCCAGCCTTGAACCACAGACAGAGCACTAGACCAGGGATATAAGCCATGGTGTGTATGCTGCCCGGTCAACATTTTCATGTGTATTATGTCCGGGATTATGTCTATTCGGATGATTGCACAATTGGATCATTTGAATGTAGTTGCTTTGTACTGTAGCTTTTTTGTAGCCTCCGGGCAGTTTGGGTTTCATAACATGGTTGTAGTACGTACATTTTAAGTCGCTGGTAACCAGTATTTCAAAAAAAGGTGTAGCTTTGAATTGATGTGATAGGATTCAATTTTATTCAATATCTATGCTGACCAACAGATCGTTCTACGGTTTCACAATTTAAATTATTGAATTACTATATGGCCCGAGAAGGCATTGAGACAAACAGCATGCATGTGAAATGTTCCAAAGGTTAACGAACGATCGAGAATGAAAAGAACAGATTAACTTTACTATGTTTGTCTCCCAGTGCGTATATTTATGGCCTTTACAATATTTTCTTATGTTCTTGAAGTAGGCCTATGAAATGGCCATATTTCACTCTAGCATAAGTTTGGGCCCTATTTGACTCATTGGAACGTTCTAAAGGACCCCCCCCCCCGCAACTGTCAAGGTAAAATTAATTTATTATATAACCCTATAACCGAACCAAACATCAAAAAAACCTCAATTCACAAACCATATGCACAGGCAGGTATACCAAGGTAGACAGTACACCCATGGTAAGGTAGGCCCATGCATGTGTCTGGCACCCGAGGGGTCGATGGTTCAAAACGGCAACCTAAGAAAAAAAGTTTTCTTCTTTCTTTCATCCTTCCTCATTTTTTCCTTTCCCCCTTGCCGAAAAAGCAACTGCGTTAAAAAGCCTTGACTGTTTTAAATTGGCTCTGTAAGTGGTGCACCCACTATGCTCCGTTTTTCACAGGCATGCATAAATATTAGACCTACATAATAATATCTTAAAGCATTGGAAAACAAGGTACCTTTGTTTTTCTTATTTCAACTTAAATAAACTACATACACTACACACTATCAGCTGTAATTTAATCAATCATGTACAAGTTGTACAATCCTCCAATCATAGATACATCATGCAATAATGTTCACTCTAATACTGCAAAAGTGGAAATTTTTGCGCGTCTAATTTTTGCGCTTTAACAATTTTGAATTACAATTTTTGACTTCATGATTTATTTTACATAGACCTAATACATGAAACTTGAAAGAACATTTGCACATTTTATTTTTTTGGGAAGCTGTGATGAACTTGCAAATTATTATTGCACAAAATTTCCACTTTTAGCAGTAAATAAAATAAATAGGCACACATTTTTTACGGCATGTGACATCATCTGGCCAAAGTCGGCAATAAATGAAATATAGGTCTATGGGCAGATATAAGGAGCAAAAACAGTTCATTTAAATGAGTATTTCGTGATACTGGCATCCTCTTTTTATGATATTTTTTAGTAGATATCCACGAAAAAAGCTTATACCCAAAATTGATTCCGAATTCACATTTGCTAGTTTATGCATGATTATGTGTATTACACTGCTCCATAGACAATGTGTTGTAATTTCGTTCTGGTGTATTAGAACGTAATTCAAATTTCACGATATTTTTGCTTAAAACAAATTAATCTGCAAGAATGTTTTTGTACATAAACATTATGTAGCCCAAGGTTTGGTATTAAAATCTCAACTTTTTTGAGAAAAGTGGGGGGGGGGGGGGTTTATAGGCTGTGGATCACAAAATGCCCTTTTAAACTTGGAAACCAAGTATTGCAGGAATTTGGACATTTCAATGACAGTACGCTTAGGGACCGATCGTTATTTACGGCAGGGGGGGTAATGGGCGTTTTGGAAAAAATATCGACAAAAAATTTCGCGTTCCCCCCTCGCGTCCGCTCAAAATTTTCGGATTCCCCTTGTTTTCGAATTTCTCCATTGAAAACTTAACATTCCCCCCTCTTGGTTCAACAAAAAATTTCGCGTTCCCCCCTCAAGACCCAAAAAAAATTTCAGATTCCCCCCTCAAAACGCCCATTCCCCCCCTGTCGTAAATAACAATCACTCCCTTAGTACTATGGAAATATTCCCAAAAATTCTGACTTTGGCCTGAGTGGCTCATATATATTTGATCCGAGTAAGACTACACACTAAAAACTACGGGGTTATATTTTCCGTGGTCATTTTGAATTGACCACGTTTGGGGTTGTTTTGACCCTTCAAGGGGGTTGTACTGTTTTAATTTGACCACATTCACGAGGTCATTTTAGCCACTGATTTAACGTGGTCAAAAACTTAGTGGTCATTTTGCCGATACCGTCAAGCGCATTGATATCAGTTTCAATCTTCCGCTTTGAAAATCTCAATCCATAAATGAGTTTAAACATGAGCTGCAATTAATGTTTGTTGATTAATAAATAAAACTAATTTTTTGACCGAAGTTACCCAATTTGTCAACTTTATAATGACTTGCATTTGAACTATTTGCACACACGGTGTGCATCGGCTCACGTGGTCACATCAGCGCCATATTTGTTCTGATTGTGCAGCTCAGCGGATTGTCGTGTGTGCTTGTCTGCATGATGGAATATGAAAAGTTAGTTGAAAAGTGAGACTGCAAGGATGCATAGACCCTTGTCTATGCACGCAGATTCATTCCAATTGCATGCTGTCGTAGCTGGTGTCTTGGCTGCAGTTGTTATAAGCTTATATCATGTAAGCTTATAATACGTGAACTGTCATAGGCGATGACTGACTGTGTGTGAGTGTGATACACAGATGCATTTTGCAGTTTGCTGTTTATGTAATGCTTTCTCTGTGCAGAAACACACTTATGTCCTGGTGGGACCAGCATGACCATAGGCCTACTAAAAAATCCAAACAACCCCTAAATGTGGTTATTGAGTAACCCTATAAAACAACCCTTTCAAATGGGTCATTTCATTTGACCCCGAAATGAGGTCATTAAGTAACCCAATAAGGCAACCCTTTTGAAGGGTCATTTCATTTGACCCCAAAATGTGGTAATATTTTGACCCCAATGGGGTTACTATTTGACCCAAATACGTAGTCATTGCAATGACCCGACCAATGGGGTCAAAATGACCCGTTAGTGGTATGGTGTTTAGTTGATAACTATGCTGGGGTCAAAAATGACCCCGTTTGGGTCATTTTTTGACCCCGTAGTTTTAAGTGTGTATAGGTATTTTCGCCTCAGATTTAATTGGCGTATCAAAGAAATTTTGTAGTTGCAATCTTTTGTTGTCGATGTCACTGACAGACAGACAGACAAGGTATTTCCCATGCAGAGATTACAAACCACACAGAATCACCTGTGGATCACCCATGCATGGCCATAAGTGTAACAAGAATTGTCTTTAAAAAAGACAAACTTCACAGATCAGGTGTGTATTGGTCTAACTTTCAATATTCATATCTAACCTACTCTGCACTTATTCAACAATAAATAAGTGATATGAGGCATAATAATGATACTTGCGTCTTGACTCTGGTAAAAAATAACTAAATAAATGATATTTTCACCCAGAAAAATCAAATGCATTGAATGAAGTGATGATTTTGTTCATAGATATTAAATATCCATGTGTCATATATTCTCCACAATATGAAATTTCGACTCCATTTACGGTAATTTCAAAGAAATAGCTAGTTCAAATGTGACATATTTGGGTTAAAAATGACAAAAAGCATGACTGTTGCCATGGAAATGGAAAATAATGTGTGGGTTACAAATTTAACAACATACGGTATCAGAAATGATTCTCCATGCAGACTTTTCTAAACATTTTGATATATGATTTGTCCATTTGAAACATCTGTCCGGCAATGCGAAAATTTCATGGGCTGGTCTCTATACTGTTATGTTTGTTTGTTAAAACATGTTGGTCTGTCCGTATCTAGAAGCCTGTAATCACATTTGTGGTACATGTAAAAACACTGAATGCACTGACAGAAATACATTAAGTGATGTAATTTCTTAATTATTCTTGCAAAATATATCAAAGAGTTCAAAGTATACTTTTTTTGGAATGGAAATTAGTTAAGTAATCTAAATAATTGGTGTACTGAAAAACACACATTTTGGAGAAAATCACAAACAACACATTATTGCCTCAAATTTTTGTCAACACACTATATAGAACTAGAATTACGCGGTTTGTACTTAAGGTGGCCCCACACAAAGGTGTGTAAATAACAAAGGTTTGTTAATAATTATAATATGCAATATGCAAATAAGCTCATTAATATTCATAAATATGCAAATAACATGCCACAAAACTATACAAGACATTAGGTCACTATATACTATCACAATACCAAGTTAGAAGTTGATTGATTATTGCGTTTAAGCTGCAGAATGGATTAATCAAAATGTAGGCAAATAAGCATGTTTTTTGTAATCCATACACTCCCATTACAGGAACGGTTTGGTTTTTTTTATATTGGCTTAAATATTGATTAAATAAAGCCAATCTTGGAAAAAAATGATTTTTTTTAAAGCAAAATAAGGCACTGCCAATTTGCTGTTATTGGACATTGTACTTTTTACTTGGAAACAAACACTACGGCTATCAATTGCTGACCCATTTCTAAGTAAGGTGTACTTCAAACTGTTGATAAGGCCTAATTTCATGGTAATGATTACATACAGATATATACAAAGTATTTATTCTGACTATCTTAGATGTTTTGATTAAAAATGAACACAGGCTGTGTGTCCATATGAAAGCAAATTTATACCAGGGATATGAGACATCCCTGTTTATACCAAGTGGAAAATGTTCTCAATTTTACAAAGCATATAAAACTACCCAGACTCGCACTATAGGCTGTAGAATTTAATGCCCTAATAAGATCTGTGGTCCTGCTTATTGAAAATCTCTGAAAACTTTGAACTGGAATAGCAAATTTTTGAAATTATCTCAGGCTTGTCAATATTTCCATAGCTCAACCAATAATGTATTTTGAACAGTTACCATGGTTACCTGGTGGAATGTAAATGAAGAGATTGGTTAACTTAGCGACGTAATTTGAAATTGTCGTTTTTTGTTATCCGATTCTACAGTGTTGCCCCTTTGAAAAGTAACATGGACAAAAAGGACAGTTATTTTTGAAAATGTTTGGAAGATTTGTGGACAGTAGTTCAGGGGTGTCACGGTTCAGTTCCCTTAGGCCTAATGGCGTAACATAAAAAAATAGGGTAGGGCAGTCGCCATTTTATTTAAAATTATATTTGATTATTTTGCAAAAAAAGTCTAGGGTTGGGCCAATTTTTAGGGTCGGTTGGGTTACGCCAATCAAACAATTTTTTAGGCCTTGCCCTTAGTAGGTGCCACATTTGAAAAAAAGCCCCAGGGTGTTACTCTTCACTAAACATGAATGTTAAATCATGACATGTCACTGACATGTGCACATTTTTATGACAAGATTTGACAATAGAATTGTCTGGTTAACAGAGCCATTGCTATACCCACACACAATTCCTTTATTTTGTAACATCATTATTATGAGAGCCAAAGTCACGCAGGTATTAAGAAGATGCATTATATGTAGTATTATAGAATAAGTTTGAGCAGGGTCCATGGTTTGAGTATGAATCCTAAAAACGTTAGTCATGTTCATTGTTCACACGGAAACACCAGAAGTGAAGAATAAATTTAATCTATTTAAAAATTTTAATCTTTAAAATAATTTTAATCTATTTTAATCTATCTAAAAAAACACACCAGAAGTGTTTCACAGAATAATGGAGAAGATCAGAGAGGACTCCCCAGGATCTTTAGGGATCTTATTCCAGGTGTAACATTTTGAGTTACACCCGGCGGCGTAAACTTACGCTAACATTGATCAAAATTTCACAAATATTTTCCCTACTCCTACCGCGTGTCCACACCTAGCCTACTTCTAGCACTACGCTGACTAGTTCCACCAAGCATTCACTTCTGGTCAGCCTTTAGAAACATCAGCTACCACTTCTCAGGGTCAGAGTAAGCGGGCGGCCGGGATGCCATGGCCGCCCCATTTTTTGAGAAATTGGTTATGTTTTTCTTTATATCTTTATTTCAATTTGGGCATATATTTGTAATTTGGCCGCCCCATATTTGTGATGGCTGCCCCACATTTTTCAACCTTGCTATACAGCCTTGCCACTTCTGGTGTTTCTGTGACCTTTTTCAACCACGCGATATGTAATTTATTTTTCCGCCTCAAAAAAAGGTTGAACTTACACCGGTTGCCAGGCGTAGCAGCGTTCACATTGCAACTTACATCCGAGATTATACCCAGCCTGCTACTCCTGACTTTTGTCAGGAGTAAATTGTCAGACGTACTCCTGGCGGAACTTATGCTGACCATCGTTCACACTGTCACGCTACTCCTAGCAACTTGTGCCGACCAAGTTCCGCCGGGGTGTACGTCCGACACCGTGAACACAGTATTGTGGAACATTTGGCGATGAAATTTCGAATGCGCCTGAATATGGGGCACTCACTGGCAGCCATGGATTAAGTTGGATTAATTTTATTGCAGCTTGGTGACAAGATAATCTTGTCATGACATATGATCACTTACTTACCATTTATGATTATGAACCTTCCCAATTTTAGCAGCAAATATATAGGCCCTATGGGTATGAAATAATATTGGTATTTCTTTTTATATATTGGCGTTTCCCTCTTTATTTATTTATAGCAACAGACAACATGTCTGTGGGTATTGTTTTCTATTTTTTTTTTCTTCAAACAAAACAATTTTATCTGTCTATGGCAACTTGCATAATGAAATATAGGCCCCTGTGGTTTCAACGAAAAACCAGGTTTCTTCAGTACCCTATGAAAAAAACCTGTCGTGGACAAATAAACCAGCCTGTTTCTACTGAGCAAACGAATGCGGGTGAATGCGAGTGAATTCGGGGTGATGCGAGCCTTTGCGAGGTAATACGCGGTAACGGCCCCAGCAGAAACAGTACGGGTGAAGGTGAATGCGCGGTGATGCGAGTGAATCCGCCAACCACCTTTTGAGGTGGTTAATAACGGTAATACGAGGTAACGTTTGCAGTGGATACAGATTTGGTGGCGACGGGCTACCCCGGGGACTCCGCTAGTCCCCTACGCGAAAGGCCTCCCCACGTCAGACATCTCGCTCATGTGGTGTGTGTGGTTCATTCTCACGATCTGACACCGATAATATAAAATTGCTATAATTTCATCTTGCTATAATTGCTATAATTTCTACTTGACCGTGGTAGCTCCTAAATAGTCTAAATCATGTCTGAAAAGGAAAAGGGGTCTGATACAGCGTCTATTATTTGGTCGAACGATATGGTTGCGTTTCTAATTTTATCAGTGGCAAGACATGGTCGTGAGGAAGGTTTTAGATGGGAAGACTAGACGCAATGCTGATGCTAATAAAAATATGACGGAAGCTGTAATGCAACAATTCAGCTCAGAAGCCACCACACCATGCAGCAACTGCAAAAATCCCTAAAGAACAACATGAAAAATCTCCGCGAGACTTCCGCCTTCCCTCAGATTAACATGCGCGAGAGAATCGTTACCCTGCATTTTCAGCCCAGTAGAAACGACCCGGTGAATGCGAGAGGATTGAAATGCGGGTGAAGGTGAATTCGCGGTAATGCGAGGTGCTCAGTATAAACACGCTAAATGTGACATGATCAAGGGGAATGAGTCACATGTCGATCCTAGTTGAAAATGAGTTTTATATGTTTCTAAAGAGGACATTTAGAGCTTTCAGCAACTAAAAACACCATGTTGATATGACTTTTCTTTGCGAAGTTACGTCAATATTTATCAATCGCTGAAAACAATATAAAACAAAAGAATTTTAACACTTTCTTTGCCAATATCTCAAAATCAATATTTAGCGACATCCGACTCATTTCCCTTGATCGTGTCACAAATAAGTTTTTTTTCCCGAAAACAGTTAGCTTTTTGAAGCGATTGATCTCGAGACTGGTAAAATTATGCCGCATATCACTTTGTCAAATCTGTGCAGAGTAGGTTAGATATGAATATTGAAAGTAAGACCAAAGTGCTATACACCTTCCGTGATCCGTGAAGTTTGTCTTTTTAACAACTTTTCTTGTTTGAACATGAAGCCAAGTCAGTATTTTAAAAAGCAATTATAAATGATTTGAAAAAATAGATTCCTATTTAAATTAGTAACCTGTTGAAGTTTGCCACAGTGAGAAAGCAGGTTTTTTAAAATCTCGAGACACAGGTATCATAATGCCTTATATCACTTTGTCAAATCAGTGCAGAGTAGGTTAGATATGAATATTGAAAGTAACCAAAGTGCTATACACCTTCCGTGATCTGTGAAGTTTGTCTTTTTAACAACGTTTCTTGTTTGAACATGAAGCCAAGTCATTATTTTAAAAAGCAATTATAAATGATTTGAAAAAATAGATTCCTATTTAAATTAGTAACCTGTTGAAGTTTGCCACAGTGAGAAAGCAGGTTTTTTTAAATCTCGAGACACAGGTATCATAATGCCTCAATCACTTTGTCAAATCAGTGCAGAGTAGGTTAGATATGAATATTGAAAGTTACACCAAAGTGCTATACACCTGATCCGTGAACTTGGTCTTTTTTAACAACTTTTCTTGTTTGAACCTGAAGCCATGTCATTATTAAGCAATTATAAATGATTTATCAAAAAATAGATTCCTATTTAAATGAGTAACCTGTTGAAGTTTGTCAGTGAGAAAGCAGGGTTTTTTAAATCTCGAGACACAGGTATCATTATGCCGCATATCACTTTGTCAAATCAGTGCAGAGTAGGTTAGATATGAATATTGAAAGTTACACCAAAGTACTATACACCTTCCGTGATCCGGGAACTTTGTCTTTTTTAACGACTTTTCTTGTTTGAACCTGAAGTCAAGTCATTATTAAGCAATTATAATTGATTTGAAAAAATAGATTTAAATATTAAGTTTTCGCTGATCAAATTGTCCCCTTTTAATTTCCAGCCAAAGTGAAACAAATTTCTGCACATTACAACCCGTGTATTAGCTCGCCGATCGTAAAATTGGACTATACCACATAGGCCTACGTGACTAATCAAACTTTCAAAGGCATCCATCTGATTAGAGACATAAAAGTGTACAAAAATTCAAGTGTTATTATAAAATACATAATAGTTTACAATTTCGGTATATCGCACTTATCTTTCTTTGTTACAAAACAACACATGTGTGGAATGAATGCTGTCATTAGTAATGACATTGTCAGTATTAAAAATAACTTCAATTAACACACAGATATTATGATGATGATTAAAATCACACGTAATATCCTGCAAATTTGTTTGCAAAATCGTTAAACTCACAGTTTGTGAAAACATCACATGTTACAGATATGTTATACACTGCATCATTAGGCTGTTCCTGTTGAAATCCACACACCCCATGTAACATGACCTTAATCTTCCACACATGGAGTGTGTATAGTACCCATTCACCCTGTCCCACACACTCCCTGTGTGGAAGATTAATAAAGTCATGTCTTCCATAGGGGGGATAGATCTCAACTGGAACAGCCCATTTTCAAACACTTAATAGTCATATCAACTGCAATTAATTCAGCTGTTCGTTATAATGGTACATAGCTATTATTAAGCTAATATTTCTAAGCATTACATACGTACATTTGTACAAGCTGGTATACCCAGTTGAAATCCCGGGTTGAAATCCCAATATCATGTTTGATCAGTACCACGAGTATATCACACCCGGGTATCACCACTTTCTTAAAGTACACAGCAATAAACGCAGTCCAACCTCTTTTATCCGGCCATTATAGGACCAGGTATTGGTGGGGTACTTAAGTTTGGTTTGAGTAGGGGTGTGATGCTGAGAATTTGAAAGTGGACCTATAAATACACACTTTTTAAGAAATTTGGACCCATCGATATACCAAAATTCAAAATTTTTGGCTAACTTTAACACAAATTGCCTTTATTTTTACAACTTTTCTCCCAAATTTCGTCCAAATTGCAAAAATTTTGGTTACAGTTAGTCAAAATTGGGCTAAAAATTGAGAAAATTTTGAAAAAAAAAAGACCCATCCATATACCAAAATATTCAAATCAAAGAGGTCCAGATAAGGGAGGTGGTGCTCAACAGGGTGTTACTTTTAGGGATAAGCGCAATATGTTACTAGTAATTCTCAGGGGACAGGGAACACCCTATCCCGCTTACCCAGCTTGTAGAAATCTACTCAATCTCAATCTACTTCATTCTAAATCATTCAGAACATTGTTTTAATGAGCTTAAAATAATGCCCTATTGTCATTTCTTTTTATTTCACAACATTAATTTTGCACTTGTAATTGTATGCAATCCCTGTGATTTCAAAGGGTGATATGATATTTCATACAAATTTTGATGTTTTGCTATTTTCCAGCGAAGTGGTTATGTAACTCCTTGGTAACTGGATCACACCTTTTGGAATTAGCCTTTTCGAGATATGGTGGACACAATAGGATGGTGTTGCATGAAATGGGTAAAGTCTTTTGAATTTGCTGGGTTTTAACCATAATGAAGACTGCCCTCCTATTGTGTACTCCATATTTTGAAAAGGCTATAGAAATGCCATAGACATTATGTGGCGATCAGTTTGATCATGGTTCAGGACTCTAAAGCATTATCCAGTTAACATGATAATCCGCTAAGTTACATATATTAACACTTCGCTGGCAAATAGCCTTCAACCATCATTGTTCTTTTCAAAAAGTCAATCTTATAAAACAATCTACCATAACTTCCATGTTCATAATTAAACAGCTTTACTTACATCAGGTAAAAGGTATAAAACTAGACATGTGATGAACTTTTTTGTGGACATAAAAACTACATTCCATAATGCAATGAAGTGATCTGTGTATATTCCAAGCACTGCTCAATTACCCAGTGACTGCTCCACCCAAGTAAAAAAGGGGGAGCAGTCACTTGGTTTAGCAGTTATCTGGATACAATACAGGTTTTTTATTTATTTCCGCAGTCAAAATGCCCTATAGAAAGACTAGGTTTGCCACAAGTCTACAAAATAAGAGTATGAATGTACTTTTTTATGGAAATGACTGAAACAAAGTTAAACAACAATTAAATACTTGATACAATGCTTTAAAAAAGTCTGTCAATATCAGCGTATTAATCAAATTAGCAGAAAAACTTACAAATTGGAAGACAATGCCCATAGTTCCACATCACATGCAACTATTTATCGTCTGCTCTTGTCTTGATGTCTCTTCATGTGCAACGACAGATGATCGGAGCGCGCAAAGCATCTCTCGCATACGCGGCACTTGAACGGTTTAGCGCCGGTATGTTTTCTTAGGTGTCGTGTCAACTCGTCGGAGCGTGCAAATCGCCAGTTGCAGCCATTCCACGTACATCGGTATGGTTTTTCTCCTGTGTGTATTCGCTGATGAGCTTTTAAATGGGAACTTTTGGTGTAAGATTTCTGACAACCTGGTTAGGAGAGAATTAGAAAAGAAATTATTAGTTTCATATATTTATGTGCATCCAAAATCTGACCATAGAATATATATGCCAAACTCTAAGAAGATGGAAAAAACACTGTTTTAAGGCCCGACTGATTCAAATTTTGCATTTGGGAGAATTTTTTGTTGTTGATAATTTTGCTAAAATCGTGTACTGACTCCGCCATTTTTTGGCCAAAATTTATTTGAACAATTTTGGAAACAAATTCAAAAGATATAAAAAAAATATGAAAAATGTTCAATGTTAATCATTTACCATAAAATTTGTATTATATTGCGAATTCAAAAAATCCAAATTACTAGTATTTGATATCATCCAGACATTCCACATATTCAGAATACAATTCGAAATGTCTGATGTGCTCTCAGGTCCCACAAAAAATACTGTGGAAACGTTGCTATCCGATTCCAGTAAAGAAATGCGAAAATAGGGGAATTGTCTGTAATATCATTCTGGGACTCCCAGGATTTTACATAGCTATACTATTACTAATATAATAGGCATACTAATTTTGCGTGGTATACTAATTAACCATTTAACATTCTATACATACAATGTGTACAATCACAGCACTTTTGTTGAAATGTCAAACCAAATGAAAAACATGATGCTATCAATAATCATTTGGTTCAGTTGTCAAAAACTTGGGAATCCAATCCAATCATCCATTATGGTCCAGCTAGAACCATTAACCTTAAGTGAACCTGAACATTTCCTTGAACTGAATCATTCAAAATAAGTTCATAATGCTTGAATGGGTGTGTTCTGATGGTCACGTGATTATTGAGGATTGACGTACTTGAGAATTGCAAGTTGAAGTCAATACACGACTTCATCTCATTGAAGAGGTGGAAAGCTTTGAATTTGGGTTCCATCATTAACACCAAAAGTGACTGCACCCAGGAGATAAAATGAAGATTGGCAATAGCTTGTAGTGTAGTTTCAAACCTGACCAAACTGTGGAAAAGTAAACTTCCTCCATCCCTCAAGGTTCGTTTGCTAAAATCAACAGCATTTGCTGTGGCATCATATGGATCCAGCGATCTGAATCCTGGACGATGAAATTATCTGACAGGAAGAGACTGGATTCTTTTGAGCTGTGGTGCTATCGACGAATCATGAGGATTCCATGGACTGTGAGGAAAACAAATGAGTGGGTTCTTCAAGAGCTTGGAGTTCAGAAGACCTTGCGAGCCGATATCATTGCTAGAAAGTTATCATACTTTGGACACATCACCAGATATCACTGCCTTCAGAAAACAATTGTTCAAGGAATGGTTGAGGGAAAACGCAAGAGAGGTAGACCTGCAGCGAGCTGGCTTGACGACATTAAAATTATCACAGGCCTGAGCATCATGCATCACTGAGGCTACTGGGGCTGCCACTGACCGCATTCGATGGCATACTCTTATACGAACCACACCTGCATACGTCTATGCAATGTGACCTTAGAGAGAGAGAGAGAGACACGACTCCATTGTCGACTAAAAATCTTGAGACAAACTTAGGGACTGAAATCCTCAGGGCAGTTCACACGGCAAGTTTTTACTTGAGAACCACATTGCTTAAGCTTAAGCAAAAAGCCATGTGTGTGACTGTGAACATGCCTATTGCATAACACATGAATTGAGTAACCTTTTGGGAATGATGATTAAAGATTGATAACCAACATCAACACCAAAATAAACAACAAAAGTATAAAAAAGTTCAAAGTTTTGTAATCACAGTATTTGGCTTTTCATAATATGATGATTACTAGTATAATACTGTACATGTATAGAGGGCAAATTTTGGTGTTAATTTTGTGTGATTTAAGGGAACTGGAATGAGCGCTTTTCGACAGTATTTTTTTGTGGGACATGAGAGCACATCAGACCTATCGAATTGCATTCTGAATAATGAAGAATGTCTTTCTGATATCAAATAATTTTCATTTTATGAAATTTGATATTTTTCACATTTTGGAGATATAACAGTCCTTGAAGTAAATTTTATAAATTTGATAAATATAGTCTTAAAGTGTATGTAGCTGGGAGGAAAAGCCGACGATCAATTGAAAATTTTGACCTTTCATATTGAAAATATGGATTTTTTTCCCAAAAAGACCTAATTTTTTTTTTTTTTTTTTTTAATTTATTGTCGGCTTTTCATTCCACCTACTTACTCTTTAAGTATAAATCATCAGATTTATAAAGTTTACTCCGAGTACTGTTAAATTTCAAAAATATCAATTTTGAATGATTTGCCATAAAATGTGTATTCAGAATGCAATTCGATATGTCTGTTGTGCTCTAATGTCCCACAATAAATACTGTCCAAACGTTCATACCCCTTCCCTTAATCAGCTGTAAAAGTTTTTCTGCCAGTTATACCACAGATCCTGGTTATACAGGTTTTGTACTTAGGCTGTTTCAAAAATTTATAGGCCTATATTAAAACACATACTGTAAAACTTTGTTACAAAGCACATGTGCCTATTAACACAGAAATTTGTTAATTAAAAGATTGTTCTAGTACAAGCAACTCGTTAATAGGCACATACGCTTATTAACATATTTTACGATATGTTTTTTAATACATAGATTTTTACCGTACATGTGTCAAAAACATTTCTGTGGGCTTTTTTAATTCACGGTTCTGAAATTACTTGGGAAAATTTAAACCGCTATACAGCATAAGGCCAAGAAAAAATTGTTTATCCAAAATTTTTTCTGGGGTACATGTAGCGTTGATTGGTTGATATAGTTTTTTCATAAAAACCGAAACCGAACCTATAGTTGCTGATTATTATAATCTTTATACTATAAAAGTAAAAATGAACTGTTTAAATACTTTTGTCAAAAATTATAAAAGAAAAAAAAACAGGGTTGAAAAAACTTGATTCTCAAAATCGAGAACAAGGCAACAATTGTTTTTTGCCTTATGTGACACCAGGTATTTGAGGAAATTTCCTCAAATACCTATGGTGTCACATGGTATTCTTCAAAGACAGGATTACAAAAGGGTTGCACTTTTTTAACAACTTTTTGTTGCAATTTTTGTCATTGTAACGTTCCAGAATAGAAGGCGTACATATAATTAATTTTGTCAGCCAAAAAAACTCATTTTTACATGTCAATATACCTGCCACAGGCTGGTTTCAACAAGGCAGTTCATTGCCCCATCAGTAGTTCAAGTGATTAGTCCAAAAGTTCAATGTAGTCTCAGTGGTGGGAACCAAGGGGGCATGGGGGAAATGCCCCCTCAGTCAGAACTCTTGCCCCCAGTAAAAACCCAAAATGAAAAAAATGAAAAAAATTCCACTTTTTGAGGTAATTTTGCACAAAATTTGTTGATTTTGCCCCCCCCCCCTCAAAAATTTTTTACCTTGCCTCCCCCCCCAAAAAAAATTCCTGGTGCTGCCACTGGTGATTATTCCAAATGTTCAATGTAGACTGGAGAAGAAATATTACAACTTTAGGTTCCATGGTCCCTATATTGATATTCAATAGTTATTTCCTACACATCTTAGGGTTAACCCTAACCCTACCCGTGGTTTTTGGCTATCGGAAGGGAAAGAAGGAACAAAAAAGGAGAGAAGATGAAGAAGAAAGTCACTTGGCACCCCGGGATTCGAACCTCGGACCCTCGCATGCCACGCAGAAGATCCCCAGCATGTAGCTACACAGGTGACGTTGGCCCGCCAACGATTCCCTGGGTATATATGACTTGGTCTGATTGCGCCATCAAGTCCCGTGGAATGCATGCACGCAGAGCGGTTTTAATAGTGAGCTTTAGTGAGTCCTAGTTCTGTTAGGGTTAAAGTGTCTAAGTGGGCCTATTTGTTTGATTTGTTTGAAAACTGCAGATTTAAATAAAATCTCATGTCGCCATGGGATTCTTTGACTCGCTCATATCCCAAATTTCCAATAGTAATAGGGCCTATAATTTTAAAATTATACTTTGGAGTTGGACATCAACTTCAATGTCAGAAAAGGTCCATGATCTCTACCATCACTCGCCACTAGGAAAATGACCTGTTCACACGAAATGAGGGTAAAGCGTAAGTTGGTGATTTCGAGACCTTCCAAATGTTGAGTTGCTTTTTGTAGACATAATGATATTTCCTAGTTGTGAATGGGGACATTATAATATAAGGGTGTGCAATAAATTGAGAAAATATTAATTGTCGCCATGCAATAATTCTCACTGCTTCATCGATGACCCCACGATAAACAATAGACTCAACAACTCCCGAATGAAAACTGAATAAAGTTGCCAATTTGTTACCTTTCTAAATATAAATGAAGCACTTGTGATGTACCTAATTCCTTCCATGAATCCATTTTTAAATATTTTAATTATTCGTTTGGTAGAAAAATGCATGAGAATTAGGCCGAACATGGACAGCATTCAAGTTTCCTGGTCTTAATATTTATCGTGATATGATCAATATCGCAATAAATTTTGTAGCAATATCGCGACATGGAAAACCTTGGCGATGCCCACCCTTAACATAATGTGCTGTATTCAATTTTACTATACCTCATAAATATTTATTAGGTAATCCAGACATCTTATTGGTTAATAATGCCAGCGTCCGACACGGTATTTTGACTACTTCCCGCCTGTGCAATTACGCTTAACGCTAACGCTGGGAAGTAGTAAAACTTCCGCACCCTACTACCACACGGTATATCGACTTCAGCAGCGTCACCGTTCCTTCAGACGTAGCACTATGCTAGACAACGACGATTCTGCAGATGCGAATTCGTGAAAATGGCGTCTGCTGCAGTTATTTTGCCGAGATTACCCATAGATAATAACTCGCGAATTTGACGTTTTATGAAACAAAATATTATTTATGGAAATTAGTTAAAAAGAAAATTTGAAAAATATAGGTCAAAATGTAAATATTGATTGAACAGAAATCCTGCAATAAAATCAAGTGAGCAAAATATTAGGCCTAAGCTTTTACCATGCCGACCGGCACGTTGACATGTGTGTTTTGACTTTTGTTTACGATTTTACCGTGATAGTGAAAATATTTATGAGGTATAGTAAAACAAATACAACATGCTTCATTGCGGGGAAGTAGTCAAAACTACTGGTCCCTCGGTGTTGGATGATTTGACTACTTTCCGACGCGTCAGCGGAGGGAAGTAGTCAAATCATCCAACACCGAGGGACCAGTAGTTTTGACTACTTCCCTGAAATGAAACATGTTGTATTTGTATACTGCCCCCATTCACAACTTTGGGCCATACCACATTCGTGCATAGGGCCAACGAGGCGCTTGCACCGAGTAGTTCCTCGAGGGGAGTGCGTACGAAGCGCGCATGGCCGCGAGCGGCCAAGCGGCCAATGAGGTGCTTGCGCCGAGATTTTGTAATGTCAAAGAGGGTTGTCATGGTCCCATACAGGCATTGAACAAGTGCTATACCACATAATACAGAATCTCTTCAAGCAAAGTACATCAACAGTTGGAAGTTGGTACCTCTCGAATCTCCTAACTTGCGACTTTACCCTCATTCGTGAGAGTAGGTCACATATCTATTTTTAGCAAAATGCTGCCCCAAAGTCTGCCAGAGATGTTGTATTTTTTGTGGAGTTATCATCTGCTTCAGTGGGTAGGATTAAGGCAAAGCCATCCTACAATATATTAACACTAGGATCCACAACATGCTCATCTATCAGGGCATAGTTCTTTAACCCCAATACAGTTGCACATTCATTGAATGACCTTTCAAAATTTGGGTACAAAAACTCATACTCTGCAGCTTGAGGTCAAATTTTGCACTATGATTGTTTAATTGAGGTTATTGAACTATGCCACTGGGATGAGGCTATTGTGGTCCTAGTGAAAGCCTGCAAGTTATAATGACTTTTAGTGACAACTCACTCAATGAATGATAAATTAGCGTAAGTTTGTTTATTTGTATAGATCACTTATTTCAAATTTTAACTTCTTTCATGGGTTTTCTTTATTTAATCCCAAAAATACCAAAGCGAAGGCAGAAAAATACCAACATCGCGTGTTATTTTGATACTGTATTCAGGTTTTTAAATAAGCCTATAAAATTTCAATCAGACATCATGATCATTCATGGCACTGACGCGGCGGCGGTGTCTGATACCCTCTGACAGTCCAGGATACACCTGCTTGTCTTCAGGTCTGCTGGTCTTAAGGTTTGCTAGTCTTAAAGATCACTAGTCTGAAAGTTCGCTAGCACTCTATCATAACCCAAAACTTAACCCTAAAAGTAACCCTAACCTACGGACTAATAAACCCTTTTTATTTGATAGACTTGTGAACTTTTTTAGTCTAGTGAGCCTTATGTGACCCGCTCTGGCAAAACAAGGAACAAGTCAAATTTGTGATATTTCATGATTTGAATAAAAATGTAAGCACTAGACAATATTAAAGCTCAAAAATAATACCAACATTATATAAATAGCAACAATACTTTTCAAGATATGGATAATTTTGCAAATGATACCTTAATATATTTGCCCCAGATATTTGCCAAGTTGCTATTCTGAGTAATGGGCCAATTAATTTCCTGCCTTACACAGGATTGAATAGGGATTATCATAGTTCAACTGTTATTTATTGATTAAATAAACTATACTGTTTACTTTGAAGGATGAAATTGAGAATTCAAAAATTTCATTTTTTTATGGGAATGTCATCTTTAAAGTCCTAAACTCAAAACATACTAAACGGTACATTTTGGCACTGCAGAATTTATTATATTGCAATTATGGTTGATTTTATTATACAATATACATTGATATAAATAAAGCAGGGGTGTTATTTGTTTGGTCAGCATCATAGTTACGATGATTAAAGTAAGAAAGTTGCAAATTAACCTATTTATGCAAATGTCATTTAACAGAGAAAATGTCAAATAAAAATCAAATAATAAAATATTTTGCTATTCTCAATTTTGGACACGGGAGGGAAACAGTAAACTCAAATTCAATTGTGAGGGCCCTATATACACAGATTTAATTTGGCCCCAAAATTTGATACAAAATAATGAAAAAATTAGCACATTTTCCATATTATGTTGAGGTAAAATTGGAAAAGGAAGTTTATTTTGCATCCCTATTATTAAATTATAGGCCTACACCTACATAAAAAGCCTAAAAATACACTCCTTAGCCCTTGCAACCCTGTGAGTATAAATTTGACATAAATAATTTGGAGGATTTACATTATCATCATTGCATGAATTATGAAGGATTTCATGGATTTGCAAGGTTATAATGTTCAGTTTGTCATGGCAACCATTTCACCTGATAAGGTCAGTCTAAAGCCTCCCATTGGGCCATACTTTCAGACAGGGATCACCTCAGATGTTTTCAACCCATTCTACTCCAAATTGGGGTGAGTAGGACTAGGCCTACTCTGTAGGCACACTATTACTAGAGCGGTTACCGCACCATAGCTGAACCATGTGGCTTTGGCAGTGTATTGTATGGTGTTCCACTACCACACAGGGGTGGGGGTGGGGAACTGATTCACACAAGCAAGTAGAAAAAAAACCACTTGTGTTTACTTCTCTTTCATTTTACACCACTCTGGGGTCATACTTTCTTGGCATTTCAAGATATGAAAAGGACCCAAAATATGAACATAGACCCAGGATTTATGAGGAGTGTCACCCTTGGTGGTGAAAATATAATGTTTTTATTATATTCTTTACTTTTTTCCTCTCTCATTTAAAGGAGGATTTTGTGATCCTGGCATCCTCTTTTTATGACATTTTTCAGTAGATATTCACGAAAAAAGCTTATTCCCAAAATTTCAGTTGATTTTGATTTTGCGTTTGCGAGTTATGCATGAATATGTGTATTACCAGGTATTACCAGAGGTTGATTAAATGTAAGACCAGAATACATTGCAGCCACTGACAGCATGTTTGAGAAACACATGGTTATTTTCAGAAAACATCACGCTGGGCTCCTGCTGTGCATGGTCAAGGTTATTATACAACAAGATAAGCAATGTGTCTGCATGCATGCATGTGCAAGAAAACTTTGCTGGTTTCACCTTCTTTTCCCAAGCATTTAAAATATCTAAAATTGTTTTAAAAACACACGACTTTTTAACTTTCTTGGTAGCAATGTATCAACAAACATTACCCGTACCCAATTATCAATTCAAAACATAAAAGTCGCGATGAATATTCCATCAAACTACTGGTTCTTATTTTGCACATAAATTTGAATGTGAAATGGTGTTGAAATGGCTCCTTTATTACATTGCACCTAATATCATACTGCATGCTGGGATTACATTGAATCAACCTCTGAGGTATTACACTGCTCCATAGGCCACTGTTGTAATTTTGTTCTGGTATACCAGAACGAAATTCAAAATTGACGATACTTTTGCTAAACGAAATCATCTGCAAGAAATTTTTGGTACATAAACATTGTGCTATTTTTTGAAAAAAAATGAAAAAAAACTTTAAAAAAAAGACCCATTCATATACCAAAATTGGCTTAGAAAAAGGGGTCATTGATATACCAAAAGGCTGAAAATGCTACCCATATTAGCACGTCCCCGTATGGTCATTTGTACTAAGTACTCCCCCCGGGTATCGGCCTATATGTGTATCGCTCATTCTACAAAATCCGGTGCCAATAGCCTTTTTTCCATTCTTTGGTCCACAAACACTTTGTCGAGCATTTAGGGCATCAAATATGTTGTTTTTCTGGTAGAACTCAACGAGATCTACACGGACATACATAGTTTTCCATACTTTAAATGCTTTCTTCAGCCTGATTAACCCTTGCAAAGGCTCAAAAATCGCTAAAAATGCGTTTCCACTGCTCAAGTGTCACATCTAACACTGAATATTTTCTTTGAATAAATGCAATTTCTTTACATATTTGTTGTTTTTAATTAGATAACGCACCATCATATTGTTTATCAACATTATTTTTTAGTGATTAAAACGCCTTTGTGTCACTCTAAAATAAATTGCACTTTCCACCAAAACGCTGTGAGCTACGTTACCCCTTTTTAACACACGTTGTTGGAAAGAAGTAAAACAGAGGTATGTAATTTGCGGTTTTTGAAAGGAAACACCCATAGGTTTTTAAAAATCACAGTAAAAATCGTGATGCTGTAGCATTTTTGGCATAGAAATGTTGTAAACATTGAAAATTTCGACCGACCATGTTAAGATTGGTGAGCTACGTTACCAGGATTCTATAGTATGCACTTGTATTACATGTACTTCCTAATAATATGTGAAAGCTACTAGTGGTCGAACCCCATTTATATTAGAATTAACCGACATAACGTGCTAACGTTCGCAAATCACATTAAAAACATTAAATACCAGTGAACTACGTTACTGTGAGCTACGTTACACACTCATTTAGGGGTGGTGCAATAATTATGTGTACCCCGGGGTGAATTATAGGGGGGCAAAGATTTTTGGCAGGCCAAAAGGGGGGGCAAGCATTTTTGGCAGGTCGAAAGGGGGGTCAAGCAATTTTGGCAGGTCGAAGGGGGGCAAGCAATTTTTGGCACAGATATTTTGGGCACCGTTTCTATATTATGCCCTAAAAGGCGAGGAAAAGCGTTACGAACACGTTCAAATATGCAAAATTTCCTGTTCGCTGCGCTCGCATTATATGTTAAGACAATTTAAGGTTTTAAATTCGGGTTCCCCAAAATCTTGCATGTGTAAGGGGGGGGCAAAGATTTTTTGGCACATCAAAAGGGGGGGGCAAAGGTTTTTTGGCACGTCGAAAGGGGGGGGGGGGGGCAAAGATTTTTGGCACTGCCAAAGGGGGGGAGAACAAGCGATTTTTGGCAGACCATTTTGAGAATTCACCCCGGGGTACACATAATTATTGCACCACCCCTTACGCATCTTCAAAACTTCTATGAAATGGCGAAATCTATTTTACATTTTACTCAAGTGATCTTTAGTTTGCTTTTTATGACCTTGGATTGAGTAAAACCAGCCCATTTTGTAGTCAGTAACGTAGCTCACATTACATTGAGCTTTAGTGTTAAAAAACATCATGACTTCCTGAAAGAAAAATATGCAAGTGGTGTTGGCAATTTTTACATCTGAAAGTTGTGATACATTTACTCTTAAAAAACACAAAAAGCAGGTCTTTTTGAACAACTTTTATTTTTTCAATTTTTTTAGTGGATTGGCACCGGAATTTGTAGAATGAGTGGTATGTTACTAGACCCTCTGAGTGTGGCCAAATGGAAGAGGAAAAAGTAAAGAATGTATTATAATTATTTTCCTCACCAGGGGTGACACTCCTCATAAGACCCGCGTCAATATATTCCTATTTTGGGTCCTTTCATATCTCGAAATCTCAAGAAGGTGTGACACCAGTGGTGTCAAATGAAAGAGAAAGAGTAAAGAATATAACTGGGGTGACCTCCTCATAAGACTCAGGTCAATATTCATATTGTAGGTCCTTTTCGTATCTGGAAATCCCAAGAAGGTATGAATGGCCCGATTGACAGTGGTATACCACATTATATACTGCAGTCAAAGCCCCAGCTATGGTGTGGTAATGTACCACTCTAGTTTGTGGTAGTTGTGAAGCATAAAAAGATGAAAAATATTAATTCTGCAGGTTTTTTGGTTCTTGACTAAATGACATCACAACATAGAGGCACTGTGCTGTTGAGTTTGGTATGGTATGTAGAATATATCATAAACCTTTGGCAAAATGGTGTTTTGAATGCACAATGATGTTTTAAACATGCGAAAATGACAAATTCTTTTGTACCTTTTAACGCATAAAAGAATAGGAACTTGATTTGGTAATGTGATCCCTGCACCATGAAATTACATCTATACCACAATGTTGACATACTAATCCATCATCATACTGAAGTCTTGAATAGTCTTCCACCTCCAAAATCTATGTTCAGTGTTTTCAGTGTTAAATCAGTCAACCACTTCAAGTTCAATGTTAATGTAAATTATAATGAAAATACATGTATTATAACAATGACAATACATAGATCCATAATCCATCACAGTGGCGTCTTTTTGGTGCCAACTTTATATCATGCTTATCAAAATACTGAAAAAGGAATTTATAGTGCATGCAACCATTCAGGCTAATTTCACAGTAAAGATAATAGATGAAGTCTTAATCAGTGTTTAACCCTAACCCTACCCGTGGTTTTTGTGTCGGAAGGGAAAGAAGGAACGAAAAAGGAGAGAAGATGAAGAAGAAAGTCACTTGGCACCCCCGGGATTCGAATCAAGTCCCGTGGAATGCATGCACGCAGAGCGGTTTTAATAGTAAGCTTTAGTGAGTCCTAGTTGGGTTAGGGTTAAAGTGGGCCCGAGGGCCACATGCCTTTGGAAATCACTGTGGGCCCACTGAACCTGATCAACTTTTCATTTTCTCCCTAAACTTGAGCTTTGTCCCCATTCAGAATCAAATTTCATCGGAAATTCGCCCAAAAAAAAATGCAGAAGTTTCAGATCCCCCTCCTCACCCCATTTCCCGAAAACAATTCTTGGTGCCGCTACTGGCAAAACAGACACCAATGCTTATATCAACATCAATCCATGGGGTTTTAATAGTGAGCTTTAGTGAGTCCTAGTTGGGTTAGGGTTAAGGAGGCATATAGGAAAAACATGCATATAGCTTAACCCTAACCCTACCCGTGGTTTTTGTGCTATCGGAAGGGAAAGAAGGAACGAAAAAGGAGAGAAGATGAAGAAGAAAGTCACTTGGCACCCCCGGGATTCGAACCTCGGACCCCTCGCATGCCACGCAGAAGATCCCCAGCATGTAGCTACACAGGTGACGTTGGCCTGGCCAACGATTCCCTGGGTATATATGACTTGGTCTGATTGCGTCATCAAGTCCCGTGGAATGCATGCACGCAGAGCGGTTTTAATAGTAAGCTTTAGTGAGTCCTAGTTGGGTTAGGGTTAAAGTGGGCCCGAGGGCCACATGCCTTTGGAAATCACTGTGGGCCCACTGAACCTGATCAACTTTTCATTTTCTCCCTAAACTTGAGCTTTGTCCCCATTCAGAATCAAATTTCATCGGAAATCTCCCGGGAAAAAATGCAGAACTTTCAGATCCCCCTCCTCACCCCATTTCCTGAAAACAATTCTTGGTGCCGCTACTGGCCAGACAGACACCAATGCTTATATCAACATCAATCCATGGGGTTTTCTGCAACTATTATGCGAGTCTGAAGTCTTATGAAAGCGTCACAATTATGTGGACCAGTGTAACATTAAACATGTTACCCCTTCGGAGCCTGTGAAAATTGATGAGGGGCAATAGATTTCAAACCTAAGGTCTTTGCAGTCAAGTTAGCTCAATCGACAGACGACGGTGGCCGACATTATTCATGTGGCAACAGCCAATAGCGTAAACAAAACAGACAATATGATGGCAACACTGCCTGGAGGTTGGACGCCCCGTGCCGAGGTGCGTTTTTAGCTCCGTTTTGGCCCCGTTACAGAAAAAAAATGCACAAAATATATTTCTCAGTGCAATGTAAAAATTTTCACATGAAAATAAATATTTTTGGATTCAAAATGAATGTGAAGAAGAAAAAAATTATAGCCGGAAGTGGGAATCGATCTCTGGACCCTCTGCGTGGGAGGCGAACACCTTACCGCTAGCCCACGCAAACATTGATACATGATGGGAGAAATCTTTAGTATATATCATAAACATATCGTGCGTTATTCATACAAAACATTCAAAAAACAGTACTTACAAATGAGGTTCACTGTCAAACCTCACGGATTTAGACTGATAAAATAGTGCTTAATAACATGCATACACTTTTGGAATTATTTGAGATAAGGCATTCAACTATGGTGTGAGAGGTTGTGGGTTCGAACCCTGGCGGTGCCTAATACGCTCTCATGAAAAATTCCCCTCAATTTGATTGATCACATCACATTATGTTCTACAACAATAAGGCCTAAAAAAGAAAATTGTTTGATTGGCTTCAAACATAAAAAATAGGGTAGGTAGGTCAGGATTTTTTTAAAGCTGTAAATTGCATTTGATAAAGGCCTTGGAACTTTTTTTTCTTCCTTTTTTGTAAGAAATTTAATTAATTAATTAATTTTTTTATTATTTTGTGGGGTTTTGTGAGGCAAGGGATAAATACCAACCTGGATAATGACAAAGGTGCACCCTCCTCTTCTCCAAATCAGGATTGTTTTTTCGGTTATACTTGAGAGTAGTCGTTCCATTCTGTACAGGCACAATGGCAGGGGGGGCTCTGTTGCTACTGCAAAGTCATAAGGTGGCGGAGGGCCTCTAAGCACACTATTATCGATAAATCCTTGAGGAAACATATGCTGCTGTGTCGGATTAGCCGGTGATCCCGGATGAGAATTGGGCGGGGTCGGTGGCATCTGGCAGAAGTAGTTCGTATTGTTAATAAAAGGTTGTTGTTGTTGCAGCGGTTGCTGACAACTTTTCATGTTCATATTTTGGTGTGATTGCTGAAGGCAATTAAAGCTAAACTTGTACTGATTCATTGCTGGAGGAAGTTGGTTTTGTTGATTACATGTTAACGGTGATGAAGAAGAGGAGCACGGGATGTGTGATGGTTCTTGTTTGATTGTCATAAAGCATTCCACAGAGAGTCCTCCTGGTGGCAGTGATATGCCATGGTTACCATTATTGCCATTGCACTGCATTGAATATTGCTCCTGTGGTTCTGATTTGATGGTTACACCGTGGTTATTACTAGGACAATTTACGCCACCATTATTATTACAGCTGCTGTTCTTGAGGGGCAAATTGTTCATGTTGTTCTGCAACACTTGTTGGAATGGCATTTGGGAAGACAGGCACGGACTAACATCTCTGTTTAAGAGTTTACTACATGGCGGTAACTTGGGGATTGTTGGATCCATTTTTGAGTTTCTTTCAAATTGGTCTGGAAAGACAACACTGAAATTTCCGTTCACGTTGACGGGTAAGCTTCCACCATCTTGAAGAAGATCGTCAAGAAAGCAGGCACTGTTGCGTCTCTCGTTGCTTATATTGCTGTTAACCTGTTCTATATCTGGCATACCATCAAGGTATCTGTCAAGTTCATTTTGTGTCTGAAAGGAAAATAGAAAAGAGAACTATATATATTTATCATCATATTTGAACATTACTCCTGGTTCACTGGGATTTTACAAGAACCAGGAGCAATTTCAGAAGAAACAGGAGCTATTTTCAAATAGTAAATCCTTTTCTGCATAAACAGTACAGCATACCAGCACTACTGCATCAAGTGCAAAACTGTAACCAGGAGCAAATTTGTTTTAGAAAATTGCTCTTAGTTCATGTGAATTTTACAAAGACCAGGAGCAATTGGTGGCTTTACAAGGGCAAATTTGCTCCCTGTGCCTGCTTATTTCAAGGCTTGGCTTTAGCAAGTGGCTAATATGTGCCCACAATCGGCATAAATCCTCGGGGAAGGGGGGTGCTTGAGCACTTATTGGCCCAATATTTAATTGGCTAAAGGGCATATTCCCTCAGTCCAAACCCTAACATAATTCTGCACCTTATAACCAGTATGTAAATCAATTTATTGATTGTATATGTGAGGGCACGGTGGCTCAGTGGTTACGGCCTTGGACTCGTAATTTGAGAGCTTGCACGAGGTGCGTGGGTTCGATTCCCCATCCCACCACCGTGTTGCGCCCTTGGGCAAGGCGCTTTGCCTCGCTTGCCTCACCCCACCCAGGTGCAATGGGAAGCTGTTAAGGGTAGTCACAGTCGTTGTACTGATGGACCCTGCGCCACTTGTAGGCTGCAAACGTGGTTCCGACATATTCTAATTAAATGGCGGAATAAATGTAAAACGCTTTGAGGCTGTTTACGGCATAAAGCGCTATATAAATATCTACATTTTTTTATTATTTTTTTTGAAGACATAGTCTGTGCAGATCGTGTACCTATATTGAGCTTACCCCCTACACATACATACCAAATTCGTATAAAACTTAAGTTATATGAAAAAATGTTGCTATTTTACCATAATTATACCTGAAGTATGATAAAAATTTGGGTGATTATCCCCGGAAATCCATCTGTGATCATGATATCATCACCATTTCTGAAGGAAAAATGCATTACTAACCACGTTGAGTTTAGCGTGGGCGTGTGGGTATAGTTTATAGAATTCATTTATTGAAGACTGACTATAGACATTCTTACTGATTCTTGATTGAGTTATGGTATGAATTGGTGTCAGGATTATCACCGGATATCTTTAATCATGACATAATTGCCATTTCTAAAGGGAAAATGTTAGCAATGTTAGAAACTCTTTGAAATATTTCTGTAAAAAAATTTCCAGCCATTTTTCAATTAATGGGCATTTATGATAATCTTTGGTTTGTCTGATACCCTATAACACCAGTAATTTAAATAAAAGAAAATACCACATAACCACTGCGCATTCCACGCGTGATGCCATGATGCAAATCACACTAAGCGTAACCCATGTCGCTACCGGTCGGTGATTGTGTGCTTGCTTGGCACGCGAGGGATCTAATGTTCCAATCCCGGGGTAGCAAGTGACTTTTTTGTTCATCAGCTTTCCTTTTTTTGTTTCTTCTTTAACTTCGGACAGCAAAACACCATGGTTAACTAACATGCATGCATTATTTTCCTAGACTGAGGCCAGGGATATCGCTAGGCAAATTTTAGTGCCGGGTGAAATTTATATGAAAACGGTAAAAAAAATTGAAATTTTGATAAGAATTGCTCATTTTTATACTGATTGTTCATTGATTTTGAAACATTTGACACTGGAGTGCCGGGTATTTGGGCTCAAAATTAACTTGAGTGCCGTGTGGAAATTAAAGTGCCGGGCGGGTCCGCCCACCGCCGCCCAGTGTAGCTACAACCCTGACTGATGCCTATGCTAACCCTAACACCATTACCACAAAATACCACACAGATAACCACTGTACTGCACACTGACATCAAACATGATGCCATGTCTTAATCACGGCAAGTCCAATAAACTTCCTGCAAAACATTCCGACATGTTATTTCAGTATTAACAAAATATTTTGTACAAATGTTTGCCTCCCCAAAAAAAACACCAATGTTTACTATAATATTTAAAAAAAATCTTTTGGTAATGTTTTTTCATACAAACATTTTCAAAACATTTTCATGTGACTGGACATTTATATCTGATGTTTTGACCAAAACAAAAACCCCTTTATAACATGTTTATAATGTTTTAAAAACATTTTTGTGTTTCCAGGATCACTAACAACTTATAAAGCAAGAAACTTACCAACAAGTTCAGATACGAAAATCTATCCATGTAGGCCCGTATATTCCTGTTTAAATGAGTATTGTTGCATGCCTTAATGCAAGGTCTAGTCAACACTCAACACTGAATGCAAATTTACCAGCACAATGATTTATATAAGTATTAGGTATGCTATTCTTTAATACATGAAATACCGCCAGCCAGAAGCTTCAAATTAATAAACTTGCCCAAAGCACAGAATGCTTAATCACCGCCCCCATTAGTGTTATGCAACCATGCAAGACATTTTGGGTTATTTTTGCAGGCAATTTGCACCAATATCATATCACTAGTCATTTTCAAGGGATTTGATTTCTGTGTGTTCAAATGAGCATTACACTATGGACCACAATGGCCTCATCTCAATGGCATAGTTCAATAAACTCAAACAATCATAGTACTAAATTTGACCTCAAGTTGCAGAGTATTAGTTTTTGTACCCAAATTTTCAAAGGTCATTCAATAAATGTACAAATCTATTGGAGTTGAAGAACTTTGCCCTGATAGATGAGCATGTCGGATCCTAGTGTAACTGTAAGGGTCAAAATTTTAACGGTGAGTAGTCAAGCACTTGCTTGCATGATGCTAAAGTTTGTTCGGCTTAGGGGCCTATATATAAGGTGGAAAAAATAAGACTCGTAACACCGTGTATTGATATAGAATAGCGTGCACGTGCACACTTTTAGGCACAGTGCTTACGCTAAATTTTGTGTTATGTAATGCGTGACTGGCACGCTTATGTGAATTCTGTGGCGTGAGTTGGGACTTTATTGACTCCGCAGTAACAAAAGCCGAATAATTTTCGCCTTATATAAACCGAACAAACTTAAGTATGATGTTATGCAAACTGTAAGAGCAGAGAGCTAGCTGTGAGCGATGGATTTAACTCGGTGTATTATCTGATGAAGACATTTACTGATATACTCAAGTCAACAATCACAAAGCACTGCAGCTGAGTATCTATGCAGATAAATAAAAAGGTACATAAAGAAATGAAAAAAGGAAGGAGGGAATAGCCCGGGGGAATAGATGCGTTGACTTCTGACGTCAATGCCTGGCAGTGTGCGCATGCATCATCACAATTTCCATTGTTTTTTGCGCATCAAATTTTGTTCAGGGCTCATGTTTTTAAAACTCCCGCCACATCACAAAAAGGCTATTGAACAGTGTAGTGGTTGCTGGTTGCATGAGGTTCACTCAAGCATATCGATATACCAGTCACTTGCCTTTGTTGATAAACATTGAGGTCAACTCATCTATACTTTTAGTAATCGAAAGAAGGGGGAATCTAGAGGAAAAGGAAGAAATAAGCGGGTCTTTTGGTTGGTCAGTAGAGTTGCTGGTTGCTGTGTAGCATCCAACATGCCCCAATACTAAACTGCACCCAATATTAAGCACTCCTGATAAGTGCCCCAAATAAGCACCCCTAAGCCCCCTCCCGAAGTAAGTACACCCTATACTTTACTTTATTTGTTTTTCAGTCTGACGCTTAAAATACCGCTAAGCCCTGTGGTCCAGCTATGGTGTAAGAATCGCCCCAGTTAATTAATTGTCAAGTGCACTATTATCAAGTCTAGTCCTTTTGTTGTTGATGTTTATACAGTATAATCACTTCCTGTCCATACACTTATTTAAATTCACCAATTTGTGACAAAAATTACCCGGTACTACCAATTTTTGAAGCATTTGATATACTTAACAATTGTGTACACAGCAATATGGGTTTTATCAATGTTTATTGATTTAATGTGTGATGTGCCCCAAGTAATTTAATTTGATGATTTATCTTTGTTTACAAAGTTACATGAGTGATGACATTTTGGGGGAATTCCCCTCTCAAATTGAGCAAAACAAGTTGAATCATATCTAATTTGGAATATTTGGAAAACCCCTGAGGTTGTAAAGTGAAAAGTGATGTAATGGAATTCCCCTAAGGAAGTGATGTCATGTGAAAGGTTAACCCTAACCCTACCCGTGGTTTTTGGCTATCGGAAGGGAAAGAAGGAACGAAAAAGGAGAGAAGATGAAGAAGAAAGTCACCCAACTTTTACCCAACTAGGACTCACTAAAGCTCACTATTAAAACCACTCTGCGTGCATGCATTCCACGGGACTTGATGACTTAATCAGACCAAGTCATATATACCCAGGGAATCGTTGGCGTAGCGTCACCTGTGTAGCTACATGCTGGGGATCTTCTGCGTGGCATGCGAGGGGTCCGAGGTTCGAATCGGGGGTGCCAAGTGACTTTCTTCTTCATCTTCTCTCCTTTTTCGCTCCTTCTTTCCTTCCGATAGCCAAAAACCACTGGTAGGGTTAGGGTTAGTGACCATGCATGTTTTCCCTATATGCCTCCTTAATGTTATAATTAAGGCTTGGGAATTTCCAAGATCACATTTGGCTATTAATATTTGGGATTTCCCATTGCTTGATATATAAGAAAATGTAAACACAATTATTGTCACAGTTGATAGTGTTGATCTGGGCTAGCTAGCTAATATGCTTACAATCCAATTCCTTCAAAGAAAGGAAATTGCAAACCAGAATATTTTATGTAGTCAAAGTACTACTATTTGCCAGTGTTGTCGGAGAAGATCTAGAATACGTCAAAGAACGTACTTCTTCCAAGAAAGGAATATATATTCTTCTGTCGACTTGCTGAAGTCTGGTGTTTTGATTCAACGCAACTGTCAAAATAAGTGGGGACAACTGCATCGCTGTCCTGCTTCCTGAAGATATTGTGTGAAAGGTGGAAATACTCAAATAGCACCAAGTTTGGAGAAAGCAGCGCAAGGAGTTAAGTTGGGAGAAAGCAGCGCAAGGAGAAAGCAACGCCATTTTTGTGTGAGGATTTCATACGCAAGGATATTTATAAATGCAAGTGTTCACTGGACTTCGCTGATTTTCGCAGGACAAGTGAATAAGGATATATTACATCAGTCGTCCAGAACATTGCAAGAACTTTATGATCATCAAGAAGAAGAATGCTGGCTAAGTACTAAATAGATAAAGAGTGATTATATTTGATTATTGTGTATGAGCATTTGTTGTCATATATTGTATCAATCATAACGTGCTTTCAATTAAAGACTTAGATTTTGTTAGCTTAAGGGATCTAAAATGAGCGTTTATTGCGTTTCGACAGTATTTTTTGTGGGACATGAGAGCACCTCAGACCTATCGAATTGCATTCTGAATCTGAAGCATGTCTTTCTGATATCAAATAATTTTCATTTTTGAAAATCACAATATAATACAAATTTTATGACAAATTATAAAATTTGATATTTTTCAAATTTTGATATATAACAGTCCTCGAAGTAAATGATACAAATCTAATGACATATTCTTAAAGTGTATGTAGCAGGGAGGAAAAGCCGACGGTCAATTGAAAATTTGGACCTTTCATATTGAAGATATGGATTTTTTCCCCAAAAAGACCTAATTTTTTTGGTGTTTTTGGAATAAAAATCCATATCCTCAATACGAAAGGTAGAAATTTTCAATTGATCGTCGGCTTTTCATCCCACCTACATACACTTTAAGTATAAATCATCAGATTTATAAAGTTTACTTCAAGTACTGTTAAATATCAAAAATATCAATTTTAATGATTTGCCATAAAATGTGTATTAAATTACGAATTTCAAAAAATCAAAATTATTTGATATCAGAATGACATTCTTCGTGTTCAGAATGCAATTCGATATGTCTGATGTGCTCTAATGTCCCACAATAAATACAGTCCAAACGTTCATACCCCAGCCCTTAAGGGATCTAAAATGAGCGTTTATTGCGTTTCGACAGTATTTTTTGTGGGACATGAGAGCATCTCAGACCTATCGAATTGCATTCTGAATACGAAGTATGTCTTTCTGATATCAAATAATTTTCATTTTTTGAAAATCACAATATAATACAAATTTTATGACAAATTATAAAAATTTGATATTGTTCAAATTTTTGATATATAACAGTCCTCGAAGTAAATTATATCAATCTAATGACATATTCTTAAAGAGTATGTAGCCGGGAGGAAAAGCCGACGGTCAATTGAAAATTTTGACCTTTCATATTGAAGATGTATGGATTTTTTCCCAAAAGACCTTTTTTTTTGTGTGTGTTTTGGGAAAAAATCCATATCTTCAATATCTAAAGGTCAAAATTTTCAATTGATCGTCGGCTTTTCATCCCACCTACATACACTTTAAGTATAAATCCTCAGATTTATAAAGTTTACTTCAAGTACTGTTAAATATCAAAAATATCAATTTTAATGATTTGCCATAAAATGTGTATTAAATTGCGAATTTCAAAAATCAAAATTATTTGATATCAGAATGACATTCTTCGTATTCAGAATGCAATTCGATATGTCTGATGTGCTCTAATGTCCCACAATAAATACTGTCCAAACGTTCATACCCCAGCCCTTAATCAAACAGTGTATTTGTGTTGTGCATTCGTGTGAGTTCGGGTAAAAGGTGATTTTGGCCTTGAGTCAAGTACGACTCGTAACAAATGCAAGATTGTGTTTTGTGATACAATTTGCTGGGAAGTAAGATTTTCTCAGAACTCCTACCATTTTCATTTAGTTTTATTAAATCATACAATTTAGTGAATTAGTTTTATGAAAATTTGACCTCATAATTTCATACTCCATTTAGAAATTTTATCCAAAATATCACTTTCAACGTTGTTGCACTGAGCCAACGAAGTGTGGAGACTATTTCATTAAATCCATTATTCTTGCAGTTTTTATTTTGAACGAGTCACACAATGCCGGTGTTGTTCGTTTGATTAAGCTCTATTCCATAATCGGAACTTTCTAAATGACTAATTTCATAGTCTGTGATCTCTGACCATGCTGACCACGGGCTGACCAGTCCATGCTCTGATCTTCATTAATCTACATATAGTAAGCCAAAAGAATTAAAAGGGCATTTCGTGATTCACAGCCTCATCCCAAAAAAAAAAAAAAAAAAAGTTGAGATTTTTATACCACTGGATACCTCTGGCTACATAATGTTTATGTACCAAATATTTCTTGCAGATTAATTTGTTTAGCAAAAATATCGCCAAATTCGAATTTCGGCCAAGATTGACTGAATTTTGATGTCGTCATTGGTTTAACACGTAAACACGAAAATGTCTCAAATAATTCCAAAAGTGTATGTATGTTATCAAGCACTATTTTATCAGTCTAAATTCGTTGAGGTTCGACAGTGAACCTCATTGTAAGTACTGTTTTTAAATTTTTTTGTATGAATAACACACGATATGTTATTATATATACTGAAAATTTCCCCCATGTAAATCAATACGATTATGTGGTGTAACGGTAAGTATCTCGCCTGTCACGCAAGAGGTCCCGAGATTGATTCCCAACCCCGGCGCGGCGATCATCAATTTTTTCTTCACATTCATTTTGAATCCAAAATTATTTATTTTCATGTGAAAATGTATACATTGTACTGGGAAATATATTTTGTGCATTTTTATCTGTAACAGGGCCATATAGAGCTAAAAACGCACCTCGGCTCGGGGTGTCACGTCCAGGCAGTGTTGCCGTCATATTGTCTGTTTTGTTTACGCTATTGGCTGTTGCCACATTGAATAATGTCGCCACCGTCGTCTGACAAGCACCCAATACCTGTTACTCTTTAAGCTCTTATTTAAGAATTAAAAAGCGGTGAGCTGAAACGTAAGGAAGGAACAAAATCAAAAGTTGCACATTTGTGTTCTAATCAATGGAAGCATGGCGCTAGTTCTCTTGTTCGACAACGCTTTGTAATGAAATCAATAGCATGGAAGTGATGGAACGGAGCAAACTGCAACTTTTGAATATTTGCATAATTCTTGTGTTTTTGGATTGTCGCGTCTTTATTTCTTAAACGATTTCAACAAATGAGGTCTTAAATTTGTCGAGCTAAAAGAGGCAGCTATTGGCTGCTGGTTCTAATTATGACATATCTGTCTTTGTTTAAGATATATAAGGGGTGAACATAAGTGGTACCTTAATTCTTTGGATTACTGTATATGTAATTGTTTTTATTTTTTTTACGATTATGTTATGTAATATTGATGTATTTAGTATAACTGCATCTTTGCATTTTTTTTTGAGGGGGGTCTGGCCAGCAACAGTTCTGACTGGGAGAATTCCCCCCCTCCCTCCACACCACCCATGTCCCACCACTGTCATGATTGTTACATCCAAAGGTCCAGTAAAATTAATGGGGTGTCACTGCGTGGGAGCTGAAATAGATAATAGCAGTCAAAACAACACAAAAGGATGCGTGTGTGACAGTGTATCATGGGTGGACAGTTAATACAATGGACTAAATGATCCTGAACCTTGTTATTGAGAAGCGTAGATTTTTTTTTTTTTTTCGTTATTTTCTATTTATATATCTTCTATTGTGGATATTGTCATTGAATAATGACTTGGGGGGAAAAAAAGGAATTGTACTCAAAAGTCGAAGAAGTCCATGCCAACTATTTAGCATATGTCTGAAATACAAATATCAGCTCTCTTAAAATCTGCAGATATGCCATACAAATGTGTCAGCATTCTAAGATTGAGTTTTTAGTGTTTTGGAATGTGGTATTCATATTACTTATCAGTCAACATGCTGAGCACCTCTGATTGCATAACCATGTCGCTACCCACCCCCCACCCCCACCCCCTCCACTTTTAATCCTGTCACTGTCAACTGCAGGGAAGCCCTCCCTACTAGGGCCTTATGGCAATCCAAAGTTGCACTAGATATCATAGACCATGGCTATATCCAGAGAACTGCTACCCAGTGACCGCTCCCCTCGAATTCGGCTGGGAGCGGACGCCGGTCACTGGGTTTTAGCTGTTCTCGTATATGTATAATATAGGCCTACCAACCAAAAATCACATTTTTATTAAATAACTTTTATTTTGTAGCCAAGATTTGAGAGTATAACCATGCGCAATTTCAATATCCTGGCACATAAGAAAACAGAGATATGATGAAGGAGGTAGAACTTTTTGAATGACCCTCGTAGTTGTATTTGCCACTGAGCTCCATGTTGATGGGCAAACAGTGGCGAAGGAAGGGATAAATTTGGCATGGAGAAATTGGTAGTAGAATGTCGAAAAAAATTATTAAAAAGCAGAAGAATAAATTGTGGCTGATAAAAAAAAGTAAAGACAGTCTGCAGTATTTTTTTACCAATAAATTTTGGCGTTTTGATGATACCCAATCATATTGGAACTCATGCCACTTCTTGAAAGCAATGACATGTATGTAGCACTGCCATTTTACTAGAAGTCCAAGTATTCAATGGTCCCCTGCAAAGGTTATGTTGCATTTGGCTGTGAGGCTTTGGCACTTTAGTTGGAGCAAAGTTTTGGAGTAAGCATGTGTGAACTTTGTGTGTGTGTACGTAGTTGGGCAAATTCTTTGGTATGCCGGTGCAAATTTATGCCGACTAGTACCCATGTCTGCAGTGTTCGAAATATGCCTCAAAAAGTTACAGGCCAGCCGGGCTTGACCTTAAAAAGTTACCGGCCAGCCGGGCTAACAACTAGATGCCAGTCAGAAAAGTTACCGGCCAGGCCAAAAAGTTACAGGCCAATGGCCGGCTGACCGGCTCTATTTCGAACGCTGCATGTCTGAACATGCCTTAAGTTTAGTGGTAAGCACCGAGGATTGTTGATTTTTTGATTAAAAAAAATATATTTAAAAAAATCGGATTTAAAAAAAATTTAAATCGGATTTTTGTGATTTAAATCGATTTTTTTGATTCCAAGAACTGCTATAGGCCTACCCCATGATAAAGTCAAAAGAGTACTAGTGGAATGCTAGTCATATGCACAATCCTACTAGGTATTTACAAAAAATCAAAATGTGTTTTTACATGTGAAAATTTCAAAGAAAAAATTTGGTAAAATCATGGGGAACAAACCTGTTGAATTCTGCACCTTGAAGATGAATTTTTAGCAATAGATAGAGTGGCATGCATCATAGAGGTATTTTAATTGTATCCAAAAGTTGTAGAAGCATTAAGAATGAAGTAAAACAGTCAGTAAGTAAGAAATTAACTTACATTTTGTCAAAAATGGTAAAAAATGGAAAAAGTTGATTTAAATCAGTGATTAAAAAAAAATCTTGTTTATAATGAGTGCATTGAAGCATAGCCATGCATTAAGCCTTCAGGCGTTTTCCACGAAAAACCTGAATTAGTATATACTTATGGTCATTATGCTTGGTGTTGAATGGCACGCGCATGAACGTTTGGCGACTGACCAAGTGGAATAGATCATAATATGACCAGGGTTGTAGCTACTCTGGGTGGGGGTGGGCAGACCCACCCGACACTCTTAAGTTCCACCCGGCACTCAAGTTAATTTTGAGCCCAAATACCCGGCACTCCAGTCTCAAATGTTTCAAAATCAATGAACAGTCAGTATAACAAGGTGGTTCTCGAACCACGAGTCTCGCCTGCTTTCGCGATCGCCTGCTTTTACGATTACTTTTGGTAGAAGTAAATGAACCTGCAACAACCCATGGCGATTTGCCTGTTCAATTTGAGCTTGATTGGACCAATATTGGAATTTGACCTTTGATCCCTAAATTTTGGTGGGTCTCGGCTGGGCACAATTACCTGGCTGATGGTGACCTCGGATGACCCCGAAATAATCTTCCGAACATTTGACTCTAAATGTTGATTGTACCCACCAAGTTTCATGCCCATACGACAGTTTTAGTAATTTGACCTCAGATGACCCCTGGTGACCTCAGATGACCCCGAAATAATCTTCCGAACATTTGACTCTAAATGTTGATTGTACCCACCAAGTTTCATGCCCATACAACAGTTTTTACTAATTTGACCTTAGATGAACCCTGGGTGACCTCGGATGACCCCGAAATAATCTTCTGAACATTTGACTCGATGTAGCACCCCAAAAGAGACCATTTTTGACATAAAAACCCATTTTAGACATTTTTTTGAAAAAATGCTTCCTTCACCCTAAAAAGGTGGTTTTAAATGGTCAGTTTCCTATCCTTTTGTACATGAGAGACATTCTTCAAAGTCTTTTTTTGGCCTACATGACCGAAATTGATATATATAATGCGCAATATAAACCGAAATTGATATATATAATGCGCAATATAAAAACAATATTTCATTAAATTTTGGACCCCCCCTCAACTTCGAGTGTGTGGGAGGGGGCCACATGGGGGGGGGGGTACTAGTGTGCATGAAGACTACATTGTATGATAGACCATTTTTGACATAAAACCTGTTTTAGACATTTTTTGAAAAATGCTTCCTTCACCCTAAAAAGGTGGTTTTAAATGTTCAGTTTCCTATACTTTTGTACATGAGAGACATTCTTCGAAGTCTTTTTTTGGCCTAGTAATAACTTGGCCTACACGACCGAAATTGATATATGTAATGCGCAATATAAAAACAATATTTCATTAAATTTTGACCCCCTCAACTTTGAGTGTGTGGGAGGGCCCACATGGGGGGGGGGGGTACTAGTGTGCATCCTCTGGTCATACTACCCCCTACCACATTATGTTGACCGTACCCACCAAGTTTTCGTGCCCATACGACAGTTTTAGTCATTTGACCTCAGATGACCCCTGGATGACCTTGGGTGACCTTGACCCACTAACCAATACAAACTTGTTCTGTCTGGGGTGAAGATGCACCCACCCACCAAGTTTGAAGAACGTGCGACCCCTAGTCTCCGAGAAAATAGGTTTTTGCATTTTATGCATAAATTATGCAAATTAGGTACTTAATTACCATATTTTGCGCTGAAAATCGAATCGGGTTGAGATCCTCTGGTCATACTACCCCTACCACGTTTCATCATCATAGGGCTTAGGGATCTTACGAATCCCCAGATACAGCTCCACAAGGCGGATTTCTTCAGATTTCCAACCATATTTGTAGAATCGTTCCGCATAAATTATGCAAATTAACAACTAAATCGCATACTTTTCAGCGAAAAACTAATCAGGTGATCAGCAGATGTGTATCATAGCTGCCACCAGGTTTCGTTACCATGCGCCCGACGGATCTTGAGATAGTCTGTCCACAAACTCCGCTATCAATTTGCGCTGATTTTCGCATAAATTATGCAAATTAGCTATGTCAATTTGCATATTTTTCACCGAAAACATACGGTATACGGAGCAAACTTGGATACCCTTCCTCCCACCAAGTAGCGTCGCCGGAGGTCTTACGGTTCCCCAGATACAGCTCCGGACGGACACACATACATCCACACACCCCATCCACACACACACACACGCACGGACAGACAGAAATAGTGATTACTAAGTCCCATCCTGAACAAAGTTCAGGCGAGACAAAAATGAGCAATTCTTATCAAAATTTCAATTATTTTTACCATTTCATATTAATTTCACCCGGCACTAAAATTAGCCTAGCTATAACCCTGAATATGACAAGGATTTACATTTCACAATTTTATAGGGATCAGATTGACAGCCTCACCGCCCCCCCCCCTACTTTTTCCTATCAAAATGGAGATCCTTTGGCATGAGAAGAAAGCTCATATTTTTCTCATAATCCCAGTCAAATGTTAGGCCCAAATTATAGATGTTATGAATGAAAAAGTGATACCCTCATCCCCAATTGTAGTATACTACACATACTATTTAACTATGAGCCATTGTGAAACACATTTTTGCTGAACCATGAAATTGTATCAGCCTATATTAGTCTTATCTAACTTACTCACTAGTCACTATAGCTTTTTGATCAGTCTTAAATGGACATATCTCCAAAAATAACCCCGGTATGGTGTCAAATGAAAGAGAAAAAATGAAAGAATATAATACAAAAACATAGAGGGTTCCACTAATAGTTTTAAAGTTGTGGTCCATTTTGATCTTCAAAATCATCAGATGTTATCCAATTGGACTAGTACTAATCACAGGTTTAGCAACTTTCTAGATATGCTTGAACTTGATAAAAATGCCCTCCGTGTATCGGATTTCCCATACATTGCAGTATCGCGAAATGCCAAGAAGGTATGACCCCCTGTGTGAAATGAAAGAGAGCAACCCCCCGCCACATGGTCCAGCTATGGTGTGGTAACCGCTCTAATTCACATTAAGAAAGCTAAATCTTATTTCTGCATACCACGACACAAGTCATGCCATGCAACTGGTCGTGGGTGTTGGTGATAGCCGTTTTGTAAGTTAGATAAACATGATAAATCTATCGTGTGGTCATTGGCAAAACGGTCCATTTAGCGGTGACACTGACAAGCTTTGTATAAAAGTATTGATCCAGTATATGATTTGACTGCCCGCCCTTCACTGCAGGCAAACTTTGTGCTTACATAATGATGAAACAAATTTGATTTTGCAAGTGTAGCAAATGCATGGCACTCTGTAAATAATTAAGAGTTCACTTTATTTTTTCAAGAAATTAGTCAAGTCCTAATTTAATAAAAATTAGCAAAAAGTTAAACGTAATTTGCTTCTATTTAATTGTACTTTTGCTATTATATCTGTCACAGTTCTTACAGTTACCTAGCCGGTTCCAAGGTTTAACCCTTCTCCCTTTGTGTATCGGATGGAAACACTGTAAGCCTACAAAAAGACTACAATAGACGTAGACCTAAATCGGTTGTGCAGCCAGGATTTTTCGTGGGGGAGGGGAGGGGGAGGGGAGAGGGAGGGCAGCAAGACAACTTTCAAGGGGACAAAATTTGACAATGGTCAAAATAGGTCAAAAAGGTGTAATCAAAAATATGAGTGTATTGATTTGAAGCGTAACCATGCATGAAGCATTCAGGCTTTTTCCGTGAAAAACCTGGATGCCAAACTTCAGTGAAGCCTTCTAGCTTATTCCATGAAAACCTTGGATGCCATACTTCAAACTAAATAAGCATTATCCTCCCTATCTTGGTGTTAGGGTCCTCCAACTCCGTAGTGTGTGCTATATCATAATTTGACAACTTTCTAAAGGTTTATTCACAGATTTTATGGGGGTGGTTAGTCTTTGCCAAAGACCACAATCAGTGCGGATGAGAGCGAGTGCCGAAGGCGAGACAGCAACGAAGCTATGGCAACGAGCCGTGAAGGAGTCTAATCCAATGCGGCTATGGGATAGTTGGATATGATGGGAAAATATATACTGTTTCCCATATTAAATGTGTGATTTTTTTGTACTTCTAGAATATTTTAATGTAGTAGGCCTACCTTTGGTAAATGACTACAATGAGCAAGAGACAGTTCATCAGGATTCAAACTTTTATTTCATAATTTTAAGAAATGCCCCCTGAAAATGTCTTAACCAACTGGAGTGCTAATTAGGTTGAGTAATGTGCAGTGAGTGAGTGAGTGAGCGAGGGAGGTAAAAAAGTATGTAAGTAAATATGTACTATTATATAAGTAAATAGGCCTAAATAAGTAAATATTAAAGTACTGTAAATTAATAAGTAAATAAATAAATAAAGTACTCAATTTCTGATCACAAAATTGATCACAGTCAACACATACAAATATGTAGGCCAAAAGCCAACTGTCATATTTGACTGTGATTTGAACCATTCACAATAAATCTGTAAAAAATTGGCATTTTTTGCAGAACATAAATTTTCACGTTTTTGCACTAGATGCTTTAATAATGCAGCAACTGTAAAAATAAAAACATGCAAATAATTGTTAAATGCATTGTTCAATGTTTATACAAAAAACCCAAATCACGAATTAAACAGTAACAGCAAAGTAGTTCGTTAAAATTGGTAAGTACTAGTAGTTCTTCAAAATTGACAAAGCAGAAGCACAAAATTTTACATGCGTGAAAATCGAAAATGACCAATTTTACAGTAGGGTGCATACAAAATGAAGTTCAATTAAATGTTGAACTTATGACACATAATTATCACAATATGGTTACAACTTGAACAAGAAGTTGGCTGGGTGAATACAACTTTGAAACACAATTGTCAACATAAACACTTGTATTATTTTTATTCATGTCTGTCACTTGTGACAAAATATGGTTCAACATGATCAAGAGGCATGACGTATTGAGGCACAACGTATTGCAGCGCACAGTCAAAAGAATCGCAATCTTGTGTATTCACTTCCTCACTATTTACACAACGAGTAGAATACATGTAGGCAAAAGTTGCACAATTTTGTCTACCGGTATTTTGACTAGATATGCCCAAACCAAGCAACAGCGGCTTGACACCAATGTGATCGGGAAGAGGAGACCAGTGGTGTAGTCAACGTTATGTACTGGGGAGAAGCTGTCCCCCTTCATGGTGTACAGTGGCATGCACAAACAGGGGGGGGGGCATGTGCCCCCACTTTTGTTGGTCATTCAGGGAAAACGCTAAAACCACACCTTACACACCTAAATCAGACTCCATTCGGGGGAACTGAACAACCTGCCCCCCCACTTTCAATGTGCTGCGCACGCCACTGGTGGTGTACAACTATGAGGAAGGTTTTAAACTTCATTTTGGGCTAAATGTTTGCACGCATTCATCCCTGTAATACAATTCTGGAGGCGGGGCATGGAGATGACTTGCAATTTTGCCACCCCGTTGGAATTTTTCCCATTGCGCCACTGCCCCATGGACTATCTTGTCCCCTCTTGCCCTTGTCAAGCTTATTCAACTTTCAACAGTGGCGGCACCACGGGGGGGAGGGGGGCATGGGGGAAAAATGCCCCCAGTCAGAACTCTTGCCCCCCAATAAAAACCCAAAATTATGAAAATTTCATCTTTTGGTGGCAATTTTGAGCAAAATTTGTTAATTTTGCCCACCCTGTATTTCACTTCCCCCCCCCCATGCCCCCCAAAAAAAAAAATCCTGGCGCCATCACTGACTTTCAAATAACATTAGGCTACATGGACTACAACACTTTCTGAAACCGTAATGCTATGAAACTTGGGTTATAGATTATCCATGCCACTGTTAATACATGTCTTGTCACAATTATTCATTTGCTCATCCTATTCCTTTTAAAGGAATTTTTATCATGGATATAATATTTGCTTTGAGTGTGGAAGAGGCAAAAATTGCTGCCAAACCCGGCAGGATTTGGGCTCATCTCACATGTTATTGGTTAAATTTTATTTTAGTCAACAGTGGAGTAACGCATAAGGCCCCTATTCAGTCAATTTTGAGTTTCCCGTCACATAATTTCTGAAAATAAGTGAGGTAACTTTTTCATTACCGGTATTCATTATTCATTATTTTTCTGCCTTTCATTATTAATATGACCAACATGCATGTAAAATGTGTTGTTATTTGCCGCTCACTCACTTGAAGATGGATGTTTAGCCCAAATGAGATTCAAAAGTATATTAAAAAGAGTCTGCAAGATTGACAGCAAAATGCATGTTTTGACTTTGATTTTTCCACAAAAAATAAAGGGATATTCATAATTTTTTTGGCAAATATAACCAGTTTTTATCGGTATTTTTTGGAAAATCACAATAATGAATTCAAGTGAGGGTCAGAAAATGAAGTGAGGGCGGGTGACGTGAAACTCAAAATCGACTTTCCTTGGCCTAATGAAGCTACCCAATTGGGTAGCTATTGGTAGATTTAACCTATAGCCGAGTTTGAGAACTGTTGTTCTTTTGGAATCAGGCCCCTTGGGGTCATTGTATTTGTAGTATTAAAATTGCAAATGTTTGACACAATAATTAAAGACTTTGCAATCACCCCTAAAATATTGCCAACCACTTTACTGCAGTGTACAAGGGTAACCCTGCCTGATGCCCAGGGACAGGCGATTCAAGGCTGAACTTTTTTTCTGCGCAATCTCCGCATAATTGGCTATTTTTTCCTATGGGCAGGGATACATGATTTGCACTGAAATAAAGTTCTGCGCAATCTCCGCTCAATTTGCTATTTTTTCCCGCGCAAATCACCTGTCCCTGCCCATATGGACCAGTGCAACATTCAGATTTTACTTCTTCCACAAACATCTGAAAGTGATGTTGTCAATTAAAAGGGCATTTCGTGATCCACAGCATCATCCCCCACTTTTCTCAAAAAAGTTGAGATTTTTGATACCTATAGCTTCATGAAAAAATAAAAAAAATTTGTTGCAGATTAATTTGTTTAGCAAAAAATATCGTGAAATTTGAATTATGTTCTGGTATACCAGAACGTAATTACAACACATTGTCTATGGAGCAGTATTTTTTACACATAAGGCCAATCAAAGTCGATTTTGAGTTTCCCGTCACCCGCCCTCACTTCATTTTCTGACCCTCACTTGAATTCATTATTGTGATTTTCAAAAAAATACAGATAAAAACTGGTTATATTTGCAAAAAAATGATGAAACCCATTTATTTTTTGTGGAAAATCAAAATCAAAACATACATTTTGCTGTCAACCTTGCAGACTCTTTTTTAATATACTTTTGAATCTCATTTGGGCTAAACATCCATCTTCAAGTGAGTGAGCGGTAAATAACAACACATTTTACATGCGTGTTGGTCATATAATGAAAGGCAGAAAAATAATGAATAATGCATAATGAAAAAGTTACCTCACTTGTTTTCAGAAATTATGTGACGGGAAACTCAAAATTGACTGTTAGTGGCCTAATCATGCATAACTCGCAAACGCAAAATTGGAATCAACTGAAATTTTCGTGGATATCTACTGAAAAATATCATAAAAAGAAGATGCTAGGATCACAAAATACTCCTTTAAATGACATTTCAATTTCATTAATTTGATACTTTCTTTCTTACTTTGATATCATGATGATGAACAAACAAATAACACCCCTACATTATTATCAATGTATAAAATCAAGCACAATTGCAATATTAAATCTGGAGTGCCAAAATGTACAGTTGATATTGGGCTGTGACCGCTCATTTCAAAATAAAGAAAATAATAAGTAGGCCTAATTAATAATTAATAACTAAAAGTTACTTTGTGCCTTTAAAAAAAAAATCTTAGACAGTACACTAAAAATAAATTGTGAAGGGCCTAATCCTATGGTTTATTGCCAGGTTTATTTTATTTTTCATCATAAAATTATTATATTAATTAATTTGAGAATTCATTATTTATTTCTAATTTATTTATTTCAAAATTATTTATGACAAATTAATTAAAAGAATATTTATATAGATAGTAATACCTTTTGCATGCAGTTAGCCTATAAATTTGCCTCTTTTCCATTGACCAAATTTTTTTTTTAACTGTGGGATACGGTCATTGACTGTATATCATACTATTATAAAAGTATATCACATTGATTCCGTTTTATTAATAATTGTGACTTTTGAGCATATCCCTCAATGGTAGTACAGGACCTTGGATTCAGAACACTTGCTGGTCTTTGGACCTCCGGTCCTTCTCCGCTATCTGCGCGTCAATCATCAAACACGCCAACGCATGGATTATGTATAGTGTTTCTCTTCAGGCCCACGGTAAACATTGAAACCTTCAGTTCGTTGATACTTGTAAAACTTGCCTACTTACCGGTATGTGCAATTGATGAAAACTACAGCATTGTATTCTATGCATGTTTGGTTTTTTAACGGGGAAGGGTCAACTGCGGGCAAAACCACAGGTCCAACGTCACCCCATCTTTAGTACTAGTCGTACATGTATGCCATGATATTTCGACTTTCCGAGATGCAATCTGAAACTATCAGTTTATGAGATATAAATTCATGTGGGGTAATTGGCAGAATTCCTCTTCTAAATCCATGATTGAAAATCATGTGCGAATGGAATGGAATGGAAAAAACTTTTAAAAATAGTTTAAAAACTGAAGAGGGCCATCCAGAAAGCTTTGGTGCATACATACTAGTATAACATCATGGGACACAGCCACACTAAATGCGCCATGCATACGGTACCGAAGTACCGTGATTGCCTCCGGAACCATCTTCTTTTGTGCATAGACCATTTGTGGGAGCTGACTACGACTGTTGCTTTCACTTGGCCGTCACTTGGCTTCACAGACCCTTCACCCCCGGCCCCCACCACCACTGACCATCACCATCAGGGCAAGACTCCGGGGGCTTGTGAATGAGGCACTATAGGCATATACCAAAACCAACAGACCAAACATCTGGTAAATGCCGGCATGCTGTATCAGTTCAGACTGGGGGCTTGCGCAAGCGGACCGAGCACAGGGCCCTCCTCTCGGGCTTGCCGCATATCCCGACACGCCGTCACAAAGAAAAACCTGTTGATGAAGCACACACAAATAGGCCTACTACTACTAGTACTACCCGTAGCCATGATGATCTGGACCGGGGATCTGGAAGCAGGTCCACGATGAAGCCCTTCAAAATCAAGCATCGGAGGCTCGGATAATACACAAGAAATGCCGTAAAACACAAAAATGCGGACGGTCATATTTTCTGAGGGCCGGGGCTACGGCCGGGATGCCGGGGCTACGGCCGAGATCCCGGGGCCGGGATTTCAAGCTCCTCGCAGTTTGATGGACGGCGAAGGTACCCCAGCTTCCCGGGCCAGCTTCACTTCATTCTGGGAACGAAAATGCACGAAAATGGAATAGGACTATTTTCTGGGATGTCTTTACAAACATGATAAACAATATTTATACCCGGCCCCGATACCAACTTTTATTTGAACCCTGCTCAAGAAATGAGAATTTGACGTGTCCCCCGTGACTTGATTAATTTGTTACCAATCGTAAAAAAATCTTTAAAAAATGTTTATTATCATAGGGTTCAATTGAGGGTCGCGGTTTATATTATGGTTGTGGCATCATCACAGAAATCCCCTTTCACGTCTTTGAAGATAATAATTCACTTTCACCGTCGATCCTCGAAGATATTGGATCATCAAGTTCTTGATTTTTAGTTTTTTAGTGGGAGAAAATTTAAATAAATTTTAAACCCACCTCGTTATTTATTACGCCATTGCACCAACTGGCCTCGTGTCCCTGAAGAGTAGATCCGGGATGAGAACAGCTAGATCCAAGGAGGACATCGTCTTCAAATGTATCAGCTTTGTCGTTGAAAAAGACAGAAGCTTCGTCAGTTATTAATCCAACGGCATTGGCCATTTCAGGATTGAAGAGACCATTTAGTGCGGCTCCGATGGCGTGCTACACATACCTGATGCGTTGTGCGAGTGGCGGCGGCGGATATGAATCCCGGGATATGAATGAATTGTCACTCGGGCACTTGCGGCCGACCAATCAATTAGTGTATCGTCGCGTCAATAGCTTGAACTTGCCGTGCACCGTTGCGTCGTATATCTGCCCTTGAGGCGTATCTCTGATTGAATCATCTACAAACCTGTTGAACATATTAAAACCCGAAACCATAAACTTTTTGTGCAGTCAGTGGATTGGTAGTAGTTTTGTAAACAGAAGTTTACGCATGCGTTGTTGACACCCAGACTCAACTTGACGATTGACTAGTCGACCTTGTATGAACTGGTCCACCCTGTGAATTCGGAAGTTTACCGTGTTTACATTTCCTTGGATATGCTAACAGTCGAAACCATGACTACATGAAGCGTGTTTTATTTTGTTTAGGCCTATTGAACCTTAAATAAAATTGAAATAGTAAAAATGTCGTGATACATGTATTTATTTTCAACTTTAGGCCTATATACTTTGTTACTGAATCTTTTATTCAAGTTTATGAACATGAAGTTCGATTGACCCGGAAATATCTTTTATCAGTGGATTTAGTCATCTCAAACTTCCGTTACATGATTGCAGATAAGTAAAATTCACGCAATCCGAATGTTTACTTTTACTTTGTGTTATAAAATATTGAAGTTCAATTTTCAACTTCGACGATTTTCAAGGGGCATGCCCGGGACGCGTTATTTCTTTCTGCAACCATAATGGGCCGCAATGCGATAACACATAGTACATACATGTAATTATAGGCCTATGAGGCTATAGATATAACACGAGTTTATTACCATTATTATTTCCTCTTACTTAATAAAATAAAAAGCAATCGATAGAATTAAAATTCAACAACGGTTTACCTGTGGGTTCGAACCCACAATCTATGTATCCATATAGTCTAATGCCTACACGACTGTGCTATGATTCGTTGTGCCAGAAAGGTGTTTGTTTATGATACTTATTGATTACGGAATAAAGTGCATACACACAATATACTAGTAGTATATTAGTACTAATAAATACGTATATAATCCTAACCCTAACCCTAATCCCTAACCCTTAGGCCTACTCTAATCCTAACCCTTACCCTAACCCTTACCCTAAACCCTAACCCTAACCCTAACCCTAAACCCTAAACCCTAACCCTAACCCTAAACCCTAACCCTAAACCCTAACCCTAACCCCTAACCCCTAACCCGTACCCTAACCCTAATCATAAGACCCTAACCCTGACAATAATGAACCTTGCCTCGGACTATGCGGTTAGTGATATATTGCGGCCCATTATGGTTGCAGAAAGAAATTAAGCGCCCGGGACCCACTGAGTGGCTTAGTGCCCTGGGCGCCATCCTTAGAATTCACTGATTCGCCCCTCTAATGAAAGTCAAAATTATCTCGCGCGCATTTCAGCAGAAAATCATTTGAAAGATCAATTTAAGACCAAAAATTCATCCGCTTCATTGTCACCAAAATTATATCACGATTATTTCGAGAATCGGAGGGGGGGTAGCCTATCCTTAGCCCAGGTGTCACAACCCTTAACTGCCGGGACCAGTCAAGGGGTAGGGAGGGGCGCAGGTCAGTGTAAACTTGTAAGTGACGGGATGTATGTGTCTTTACGTCGGGCGGAAGTAGGGCCCTATCGGGTAAAAATATTGTTTTCAAAAATGGAGGTCATTTGATTATAGGGCCTTAACAAAATTTTAAAAGGGGGGTCATTGGTTATTAAAAAAATAGGGTTTCATTTATACAATTTTGAATAAGGAGTCATTGGGTTAAAAAAAAATGGGGCAAAATGCTATTTTTATGTTCTAAATTTGGCCAAATTAAAACAAATTGCTGAAAATTTGAAAGTTTGCGCATTATTTTATGGTATTTTTATGATAAAATTCTAGAAAAAGGGAGATAATTGGGTAGTCACATCTACAAAAAAAAAGGGGGGAGGAGGTCATCTGGTATGACTGTAAAAAAGAATGTTAAAAATTCGACTTCAAAAAAAGGGGGCCTTGCGTAATAAACATCAGAGTCCCTCACATATTGTTTGCCTGGACGTAGTAGCTCCGGGTTCAAACTTTCCGCTCTTGGCTCCTCTGGAAATAAAAGCTGTTTGTATATTAGCTGACTATACTTCTCGAACCGCTCCATGATGAAGGTTATACTTAATGACAAGTCGTCCAGTGGATCAATGGTGGTGTCCCACAAGGATCCATCCTTGGTCCTCTCCTGTTTATAATACTAGTATTCATTGATCACATCTCTCAGAGGCTGACAAATACTTCCATCTTGCATGCTGATGATGTGACCCTGATGGCATTTATCGAGTCTAGAGAGTAGAGTCAAGCTGTTGTTGCACCTCTCAACCATGTTTGGAAGTAAGCGACAACATGGAGATCGAAACATCAAACATGGGCCTCTACATGGAATGTCCTTTTCGGAGCAGCTGAATGCCAATCCATCAGTTTCCAACCGCAGAGATTCTGTAGGCATTCACCCTAAAGGATCTAATTCTTCGGTACAAAGCTCACAGAGTAAGTGTGGAACTTATCTTGGAAACCTGTTATAAACAAGTTGGTATGTATACATGTGTCTGACAGTCTGATCAGTCTGATGTGCTCTCAGGTCCCATAAAAAATACTTTGCAAACGTTGCTCTCAGGTCCCATAAAAATACTTTGCAAACGTAACACTTGCTATCCGATGTATGTATTCCAAAACTATTGACAAAGTATTTTGTGAAATGATTGCCAAATAATATTTTACATTAGGCCTATAACATTTTGATAACATTAATTTTTTATCAAATGTTGTTTTTTCAATCGTTTTATAAACGTTTCCACGACCTTAATATATAACCGACATTTGAATATTATAAAAAAACGTTTTGACTAAAACCAATTGCAAAATGTGTTTATACGTTTATAAGGTTTAATTTTTGTGTTTGCTGTATATAAATCTGGTTTGTCAAACTCCAAATGTTTTGTTTACTCACTTCAACACGAACTTCAAACTTCGTGTTTGAAATCATCCTTGTGTATTTATCGTGTTTATTGTCCGCTAATAATCCTCATATCAATTAGTTATCTCTAAGATAAACATGCGTATTAACTAACGTGCAGTCTGTCAGGTCAGTGTCAATTAGACAATTAGTAAATTTTTATCATGAATGACTTTATGTACTCTTCGTAGGCCCGTTAGCCAAGGTGATCCAAAACACACCCAGCAAACGCAAAACATACAGAAAACGTTTAAATGTCATCAGAAAACATTTTGTGAAAACTTGATGCAAAACATTCTAACACAATGATTTGCCGATATTGCAATAACATATAGGCCTAAAACGTTTTAAGAATGTTATCATGACCATTATATAACCCGGCTGTCATTTAAATGTTATTGAAACGTTTTGACGATTTATAACGATTTAAAAACATTTTTGTGTTTGCTGGGCTCACCCATTTCCACTTTTTGGGAACACTGTTCTGTAGGCCCTACTAGTACTATGTCCGTGAAGGCCTACTTACTTTTCTTAAAGCCACATCCACGGCCAGGCCTGCGGTCTGATCTTTCTCTGGGGAATGTGGTTTTCCAATATGGGGCTTTAAGAAATATTCAATTGCAAGCACCACTTTCTCAAGTGAAAATTAAAAAAAAAAATATCCCAAATTCCACTTTAAGGCGATAAAGTTAACTTTTTACATCTAAGCCGAACCGTTCCAAAAAAACATTTGGGGAGGGGGAGGATCCAGTATGGCCTGCAAGATGCCTCATATTCAAATTTTGACGCCTTGAAAACATAAAAAAAATGAATACATGGTTATGTTACACAATATGGTTTTCCAAAATTAGTTTCACTTTTTGCATAGCTACACTGAAAAATCTAAAAAATATATATCGTCAGCCTGCTACGCTAATTGCCTAAGTCATTTTTTGTAATATACAAATACAAAATATGGTTCAAGCATGCATTTAAATAATATTTATTCACCATTTTTTTCACAGGAACATATGATAACGACACTAATAAAAGGGAACAGTCCGAAATAATTAGGGTGATTACGTAACTTATGCATGCTTGAACCACATTTTGTTCTTTGTTCTCAAAATTACAAAAAATGACTTGGGCAATTAGCGTAGCAGGCTGACGATATGATCATGCCATTATGGTAATGATCAATGAATTTCCCTTTTTTTTTACTTCTTGCACAAGAAATATATTGATCATGACTGACATTATGGTAATGATGATCAATGAATTTCCCGCTCTTTAAAAATCAAACAAATATTTGCCTTTGTGACGACATCATTAATCTAAATTCGTTTATTCAAATAAAACTGATCAAATAATTATCATATTTGCGAGACGTGAACTTTGCATCATGACGTCATTCAAATGACAGGTGCATGTTCGCTGTATGCCTAATGGATAACAAGGCTAATGGCTAATTATTACACTGATTATGGAAGCATAAGTACGTGTAGGTCTATGTAGCATACACGCGATATAAAGTGCGATAGCAATGTCATCTTTCATCTACCCGGTTCCCCTCGAATAACTGTACTTCTTCATATTTATTTCTTTAATTATTCATGACACCCGGTTCTCCTCGAATAACTGTACTTCTTCATATTTATTTATTTAATTATTCATGACACATGGGGAGATTGTTTTCGGTTCCCTGGGCCTAACAGCGTAGCCAGGATATTGTTTTAGAAGGGACCGGGGACAAAGTGACTTCCGGCCCGGGCAAAATTTGACAAACAATAATGCTCTTCGTGTCAGTCATATTTTAATTTCACTGATTAGCGCTTACTCATCTCACGAATTATATACCAACTCCACTGATTGCTCGCCACAACAATCTTATGCCAACATCACATTACTCGATCGTCACACTAATTTTGAGCCGACTTCACTGATTGCTCCTTGCACCAATCTTATGCCAACTTCACTGATTGCTCGTTATGAATCTTATGCCGACTTCACTGATTGCTCATCTGGTGCATTTAGTAATTCAATATTTAAACTTAAGCTATGATTTACTAAAACGTAAGCCACCCGAAGTTATGGCAGCAAATTGTAAAAATTCAATCTACTTTTCACACGGTCATTAATTGGCGGTAACACGGTCCAATTTCGTCATGTTAACAATGGATAACCAAGACCTGAGAGTCATTATGAAAGTCATTACGATTAACAGCATCAAAATAAAAGAACATATCAATAGAGCTGTACGAGCAATTGGCATAAGATTAGTGTGACAACCATCGGTGATGTTGGTATAAGATTGGTGTGACGAGCAATCAGTGTAGCCCGTATAAGATTGGTGTGACGAGTAATCGGTGAAATCGGCATAAGTGAAGTTGACAAAATATTGACGTTACAAGCAATCAGTGACGTTGTCATAAGACTGCAATCAGTGAAGTCGACATAAGATTGGTGTGACGAGCAATCAGTCAAGTCGGCATAAGATCATCAGTAATCGGTGAAGTTGGCATACGATTTGTGTGACGAGCAATCACTGACGTGGGCATAAGATTGGTATGACGAGCTATCAGTCATGTCGGCATAAGATTGGTGTGACGAGCAATCAATGAAATAGGCATAAGATTGGTGTGACGAGCATTCAGTGAAGTCGTCATAAGATTTGTGTGACGAGGAATCACTGAAGTTGGCATAAGATTGGTGTGACGAGCAATCGGGCAAGTCGGCACAAGGATTGGTGTGACGAGCAATCAGTGAAGTTGGCATAAGATTGGTGTGACGAGCAATCAATGAAATAGGCATAACATTAGTGTGACGAGGAATCACTGATGTTGGCATAAGATTGGTGTGACGAGCAATCAGTCAAGTTGGCACAATTACAAGATTGGTATTACGATCAATCAGTCATGTCGGCATAAGATTGGTGTGACAAGCAATCAATGAAATAGACATAAGTTTGGTGTGACGAGCAATCAGTCATGTCGGCATAAAATTGGTGCGACGAGCTATCAATTAAATAGACATAATATTGGTGTGGTGAGCAATTAGTCAAGTCGGCATAAGATTGGTATAACGAGCAATCATTGATTGCTCGTCACACCAATCCTATGCCGACTTCACTTATTGCTCGTCACACCAAGATAACATAGGATTGGCGTGACGAGCAATCAATGAAGTTGGCAATATGATTGGTGTGACGAGCAATCAGTGAAGTCGGCATAAGATTGGTATGACGAGCAATCAGTCCTGTCGACACAATATTGGTATGACGAGCAATCAATGAAATATGCATAAGATTGGTGTGACGAGTAATCACTGAAGTCGGCATGAGATTGTTGTGACGAGCATCGGTGATGTAGGTATAGGATTGGTGAAGTCGGCATAAGATTTGTGTGACGGGCAATCAATGAAATAGGCATAAGATTGGTGTGACGAGCAATCAATGAAATAGGCATAAGATTGGTGTGACGAGCAATCAGTGAAGTCGGCATAAGATTGGTGTGACGAGCAATCAATGAAATAGGCATAAGATTAGTGTGACGAGCAATCAGTGAAGTCGGCATAAGATTGGTGTGACGAGCAATCAGGGAAGTCGGCATAGGATTTGTGTGTCGAGCATCGGTGATGTTGGCATAAGATTAGTGTAGCGAGTAATCGGTGAAATCGGCATAAGTGAAGTTGGCATAAGATTGGTATGATAAGCAATCAGTGAAGCTGGCATAAGATTGGTATGACGAGCAATCAATGAAATAGACCTAGGATGGTGTGACGAGCATTCAGTGAAGTATGCATAAGATTGTTGTGACGAACAATCAGTGAAGTCGGCATAGTATTTGTGTGTCGAGCATCGATAAGATTGGTGTGACGAGCAATCAGTTAAATCCGCATAAGATGCAATCAGTTAAATCCGCATAAGATTGGTGTGACGAGTAATCAATGACGTTGGCATAAGATTGGTGTGACGAGCAACCAGTGAAATTGGCATAAGATTGGTGTGATGAGCAATCAGTCAAGTCGATATAACATTGGTATGACAAGCAATCAGTCAAGTCGACATACGATTGGCGTGACGAGTAATCACTGAAGTCGGCATGAGATTGGTGAAAAGAAACCGAGATAAGGTTTCAACTAATAAGGCTATTCTACATGTATATCATAATTTAGAAATTCTCAGTGAAGAATTCCTAACTATACGAAGCTAGTTTTAAGTTTTATGACTGGGTTATTACTGAAAGCAGGTACCCTCTGTGCCCTTCGCCTTTTTATAAAAATGTCTGATCTTTCTCTGGGGAATGTGGTTTTTCCAATACGGGGCTTTAAGAAATATTCAATTGCAAGCACCACTTTCTCAAGTGAAAATTTTAAAAAAATCCCCAAAGTCCACTTTAAGGCGATAAAGTTAACTTTTTACATCTAAGCCGAACCGTTCCCCCCTAAAAAACATTTGGGGAGGGGGAGGATCCAGTATGGCCTGCAACTGCAAGATGCCTGATATTCAAATTTTGACGCCTGGAAAACATATAAAATGAATACATGGCTACATATTTCGTTTTAGGATCTTTATGTTACACAATATAGTTTTCCAAACTTAGTTTCACTTTTTGCACAGCTATACTGAAAAATCTAAAAAATATATATGATCATGCCATTATGGTAATGATCAATGAATTTCCCCTTTTTACTTCTTGCACAAGAAATATATTGATCATGACATTATGGTAATGATGATCAATGAATTTCCCGCTTTAAAAAAAAAAAAATTTGCCTTTGTGACGACATCATTAATCTAAATTCGTTTATTCAAATAAAACTGATCAAATAATTATCATATTTGCGAGACGTGAACTTTGCATCATGACGTCATTCAAATGACAGGTGCATGTTCGCTGTATGCCTAATGGATAACAAGGCTAATGGCTAATTATTACACTGATTATGGAAGCATAAGTACGTGTAGGTCTATGTAGCATACACGCGATATAAAGTGCGATAGCAATGTCATCTTTCATCTACCCGGTTCCCCTCGAATAACTGTACTTCTTCACGTTATTTCTTTAATTATTCATGACACATGGGGAGATTGTTTTCGGGGCCCTGGGCCTAACAGCGTAACCAGGATAATTTTTTTCAGAAGGGACCGGGGACAAGGTGACTTCCGGCCCGGGCAAAATTTGACAAACAATAATGCTCCTCGTGTCATATTTTAATTTCACTGATTAGCCCTTATTCGTCTCGCGAATTGTATGCCAACTTCACTGATCGCTCGCCACACCAATCTCATGCCAACATCACCGATCGCCTAGTTGATGCGATCTGATTGTGCTGATTCACCATGGTAGCGAAATTACAGCGCTTTGAACACTCCGTGATCTGTGGTAAGGCGCTATATAAATACCGAAATTGATTTATTAATTATTATTATTACTCGTCACACCAATCTTATGCCAACTTCACTGATTGCTCCTTGCACCAATCCTATGCGCAACTTCACTGATTGCTTGTCACACCAATCGTATGTCGCCTTCACTGATTACTCGTCACACCAATCATTCCAATCTTATACCAACTTCACTGATTGCTCCTTGCACCAACTCTATGCGCAACTTCACTGATTGCTTGTCACACCAATCTTATACCAACTTCACTGATTACTCGTCACACCAATATTATGCCAACTTCACTGATTACTCGTCACACCAATCTTATGCCAACTTCACTGATTACTCGTCACACCAATCTTATGCCAACTTCAATGATTGCTCGTCACACCAATCTTATGCCGACTTCACTTATTTCTCATCGCACCAATCTTATGTCGACTTCACTGATTGCTCATCGCACCAATCTTATGCCAACTGCACTGATTGCTCGTCACACCAATCTTATGCCAACTTCACTGAATGTTCGTCACACCAATATTATGCCAACTTCACTGATTGCTCGTCACACCAATCTTATGCCAACTGCACTGATTGCTCGTCACACCAATCTTATGCCAACTTCACTGAATGTTCGTCACACCAATATTATGCCAACTTCACTGATTGCTCGTCACACAATTGTAAAAATTCAATCTAATTTTCATACGGTTATTAATTGGCGGTAACACGGTCCAATTTCGTCATGTTAACCAAAAGCTGAGAGTCATTACGATTAACAGCATCAAAATGAAAGAACATATCAATACAGCTGTACGAGCAATTGGCATATTAGATCAGTGTGACGACCATCGGTGATGTTGGTATAAGATTGGTGTGACGAGCAATCAGTGCAGTCCGTATAAGATTGGTGTGACGAGTAATCGGTGAAGTCGGCATAAGTGAAGTCGACATAATATTGGCGTTACAAGCAATCAGTGAAGTTGTTATAAGATTGCAATCAGTGAAGTCGACATAAGATTGGTGTGACGAGACATCAGTGAAGTTGACATTAAGATTGGTGTAACGAGCAATCAGTGAAGTTGACATGATTGGTGTGACGAGCAATCATTGAAGTCGGCATAAGATTGGTGTGACGAGCAATCAATGAAATAGACATCAAATTGGTATGACGAGCAATCAGTTAGTTAAGTCGACATACGAGCAATTAGTTATGTCGGCATAAGATTGGCGTGACGAGCAATCAATGAAATAGGCATAAGATTGGTGTGGCGAGCAATCAGTCAAGTCGGCATAAGATTGGTGTGACGAGCAATCAATGAAATAGACATAAGATTGGTGTGACAAGTAATCAGTGAAGTCGGCATAAGATTGGTGTGACGAGCAATCGGTCAATTCGGCACAAGGATTGGTGTGACGAGCAATCAGTGAAGTTGGCATAAGATTTGTGTGGCGAGCAATCAGTCAAGTCGGCATAAGATTGGTATAACGAACAATTATTGATTGCTCGTCACACCAAGATAACATAAGATTGGTGTGACGAGCAATCAATGAAGTTGGCATAAGATTGGTGTGACGAGCAATCAGTGAAGTCAGCATAAGATTGGTATGACGAGCAATCAGTCATGTCGACATACGATTGGTGTGACGAGTAATCAGTGAAATAGGCATAAGATTTGTGGGCAGAGGAATCACTGAAGTTGGCATAAGATTGGTGTGACGAGCAATCAGTCAAGTCGACATAAGATTGGTATGACGGGCAATCAGTCATGTCGGCATAAGATTGGTGTGACGAGTAATCAATGAAAATAGGCATAAGATTGGTGTGACGAGTAATCAGTGAAGTTGGCATAAGATTTTTGTGATCAGCATCAGTGATGTTGGTATAATATTGGGATGACGAGCAATTGGTGAAGTCGACATGAGATAGGTGTGACGATCATCGGTAATGTTGGCATAAGAATATTGTGACGAGCAATCAATGAAGTCGGCATATGATTGTTGTGACGAGGAATTAATGAAGTGTGCTTAAGATTGGTGTGATGAGCAATCGCTGAAGCCAGCATAAGATTGGTGCGACGAGCAATCAATGAAATAGGCAGAAGCTTTGTGTGACGAGTAATCAGTGGGGTCGGAATAAGATTGGTCTGACGAGTAATCAATGAAATAGAGACAAGATTGGTGTGGCGAGTAATCGGTGAAATCGGCATAAGTGAAGTTGGCATAAGATTGGTGTGACAAGCAATCAATGAAGTCTGCATAGGATTGGTGTGTCGAACAATCCGTGAAGTCGGTAAAGATTGGTGTGTCGAGTTGGCATAAGACTTGTGTGACGAGTAATCGGTGAAGTTGGCATATTTGGTGTGACTAGCAATCCGTGAAGTCGGCATAAGATTGGTGTGACAAGGAATCATTGAAGTTGGCATAATATTGGTGTGACGAGCAATCAGTGAAGTCAGCATAAGATTTGAGTGACGAGTAATCAGTGAAGCCGGCATAAGATAAGTAATTAGAGAGGTCAGCATATTAAGATTGGTGCGACGAGTAATCAATGGAATAGGCATAATATTGGTGTGACGAGTAATCAGTGGTGTCGGCATAAGATTGGTGTGACGAGTAATCAGTATAAATGTCGGCATAAGATTGGTGTGACGAGCAATCAATGCAATAGGCATAAGATTTGTGTTACGAGCAATCGGTCAAGTCGACATACGATTGGTGTGACGAGTAATTAGTGAAGTCGGCATAAGATTTGGTGTGACGAGTAATCAATGGAATTCCTTGAATAAGTTCATCAGGACTGTTAGATATCGTACTATTGATAAATTATATTATACAAATCCAATAATTTACTCACATTTTAGACGTTTCACCTTCCGATTGGAAGACTTCATCAGTAATTCGATGAACCAGCAACACAACTTATACCACTTATGCCAGTGTGACGAGCAATCAATAAAGTCGGCATAAGATTTTTGTGACGAGCAATCAGTGAACCAACATAAGATTGGTGTGACGAGCGATCAGTGAAGCCGACATAAGATTCATGAGACGAGCAATCAATGAAGTTAGCATAAAATTGGTGTGACGAGTAATCAGTGAAGTCGACATAAGATTTGTGTGACGAGCAATCAGAGAAGTTGGCATAAGATTATTTTGACGGGTAATCAGCGAAGTCGGCATAAGTTTGGTGTGACGAACAATCAATGAAGTTGGCATAATATTGGTGTGACGAGCAATCAATGAAATAGGCATAATATTGGTGTGATGAGCAATCAGTCAAGTCGGCATAAGATTGCTTTGACGAGCAATCAATGAAATAGGCATAAGATTGGTGTGACGAGCAATCATAAGATTGGTATGACAAGCAATCAGTCAAGTCGACATACGATTGGTGTGACGAGTAATCACTGAAGTCGGCATGATATTGGTGTGACGAGCAATCAACGAAGTCGGCATAGGATTGGTGTGTCGAGCAGACATTGAAGTTGGCATAATATTGGTGTGACTAACAATCCATGAAGTCGGCATAAGGTTAGTGTGACGAGTAATCGGTGAAGTCAGCATAAGATTGGTGTGACGAGCAATCAATGAAATAGGCATAAGATTGGGGTGACGAGCAATCAATGAAATAGGAATAAGATTGGGGTGACGACTACTACTACTACTACTACTACTCCTTCAACTACTACTACTACTACAAAGTTCTTAGGGCGCAATTCGCAAAGAAAGCATCGTTGCGCTTACAGTAAAAAACAAATACATAAGAAAACCAGTTCAGAATAAAACAGTTCAGAATAAATAAGTTTTGAGTCTCTGTTTGAAAAGAGTGACCGATGGCGAAAGTCTGATTTCTGTTGGTAATGAGTTCCAGCGCTTAACACCAGCTACAGGGAAACGACGATCACCGGCGACACTGATGGATCTATCAGCCAGGAGACGCGTGGTGTCATTACTTGATCTGAGAGTCCTTTGAGGAATATAAGGAGTCAGTTTGTTGGAGATGTACTTCGGAGCAAGGTTGTTGAGAGACTTGTAGATATACAGAAGAATTTTGAAACTGATGCGTTTATCAATGCTGAGCCAGTGGAGAGATGAGACTAATGGGTGAGCTTCGACTCGACGCCCAACAGCAAAGATGACACGCGCGGCGGAGTTCTGAAGTCTTTGGAGACGGCTTATGTCTTTTGCAGAGAGCTGAAGGAAGAGTGCGTTACAATAGTCGAGCCTGGAGAGTATCAGTGCTCTTACTGCATGATGGCAGGTCTCTTGATTGATGTAACACCGGATACGCCACAAGTTCTTTATCTGGAAGAGCGTATTTCTGCGGATAATGTTAACATGGGCAGTAAGAGACATGTTGGAATCAAAGTGACAACCCAGGTTGCGAATGACAGAAGACAGATTGATAGTGGAGTCACCGATGGTGAGTTGAATGTTCTGTATGTCCAGGAGCTTGAGATTATGATTTGATGCTGCAATGAAAAACTCAGTCTTGGAGTCGTTGAGTTTCAGATAATTGGCGGTGAGGCAAGATTTTATGTCAGCAATGCAGCATGATATCTTGTTTAATGCCTTGATGATGTCGTCAGGATTACGCGGGTTAAAAGCAACATACAATTGCGAGTCATCAGCATACTGATGGTAATCGATACCGTGTTTCCTCGCAATTTCACCGATGGGCTTGGAATATGTGGTGAACAAAAGAGGTCCGAGGACTGATCCTTGTGGCAGTCCGAAATCAGTGGTAACTGGGTCTGACATGGTGCCGTTTATGTTCACACGTGATGACCATCCTTTAAGATATGAGCCAAACCACTCAAGGGCTGTCCCAGTTACAGCATATTTCTGCTCGAGACGGTTCAACAGTATGGCGTCATCCCCCGCATCAAACGCCGCACTCATATCAAGGAGTACGACGAAACCAGCTTTTTTGGAATCAATATCACACATTATGTCATCCTGAACTTTCATAAGAGCTGATTCAGTAGAATGGTGAGCACGGTAAGCAGATTGCAAAGGATCGCACATATCATTCTTATTCAGATGTTCAACAAATTGCTCAGAAGCGCACTTTTCGATGACTTTGGCGACAAAGCTCAGGTTACTTACTGGTCTATAATTCTTCAACTCATCTTTATTTGCGGAAGGTTTCTTGAGCAACGGGGTGACAATCGTGTGGTGAGCAGCATTCGGGAAGACACCAGAGCTGAGAGATTTGTTCACAATGTTGGTGATTGCTGGTATGTGACTGTCAAGATGATTTTTCAAAAACCATGTTGGGTGCGCGTCAAGAGAGCAAGATGCGTTGGAAGATTTGGTGATTACCTTTTTCACCTCATCTTCAGACATTTTGTTAAATTCATTGAGAGGCATACAATTTGGATCACAGGTTTCCTGGAGCTTGGTGGTAGATGGTTTGTTGGAGTCACTTTCTAATTCTTTACGGATTGTTGCAATTTTATGAACAAAGAACCGAGAGAATTTGTCAGACAATTCAACAGGGTTGTCGTGACTTGGCAGGGGTTTAGCACCCTTGTTTAGCAGAGTGACGAGCAATCAATGAAATAGGAATAAGATTGGTGTGATGAGCAATCAGTCAAACACCGATGCTCGTCACACCAATCTCATGCCGACTTCAGTGATTACTCGTCACACCAATCGTATGTCGACTTGACTGATTGCTTGTCATACCAATCTTATGATTGCTCGTCACACCAATCTTATGCCTATTTCATTGATTGCTCGTCAAAGCAATCTTATGCCGACTTGACTGATTGCTCATCACACCAATCGTATGCCTATTTCGTTGATTGCTCGCCACACCAGTCTTATACCGACTTAACTAATTGCTCGTCACACCAATCTTATGTCGATTTAACTGATAGCTCGTCACACCACAGTTTGGTGAAGCCGGCATAAGATTGGTATGACGAGCAATCAATGAAATAGGTATAAGATTGGTGTGACGAGTAATTAGAGAGGTCGGCAAATTAAGATTGGTGGAATAGACATAAGATTGGTGTGACGAGTAATCAGTGGTGTCGGCATAAGATTGGTGTGACGAGTAATCAGTAATGTCGGCATAAGATTTGTGTGACGAGCAATCAATGAAATAGGCATAAGATTTGTATTACGAGCAATCAGTCAAGTCGACACACAATTGGTGTGACGAGTAATTAGTGAAGTCGGCATAAGATTTGGTGTGACGTTCAATCAATGGAATTCCTTGAATAAGTTCATCAGGGCTGTTAGATATCGTACTATTGATAAATTATATTATACAAATCAATAATTTACTCACGAGATTGGTGTGACGAGCATCGGTGATGTTGGTATAAGATTGGTGTGACAAGCAATCAATGAAGTCGGCATAGGATTGGTGTGTCGAGCAGACATTGAAGTTGGCATAATATTGGTGTGACTAGCAATCCATGAAGTCGGTATAAGGTTAGTGTGACGAGTAATCAGTGAAGTCAGCATAAGATTGTTGTGGCGAGCAATCAATGAAATAGGCATAAGATTGATCATTGGTGTGACGAGTAATCGGTGAAGTCGGCATATTAAGATTGGTTCGACGAGCACTCAATGAAATAGGCAGAGATTCGTGTGACGAGTAATCAGTGGTGTCGGCATAAGATTGGTCTCACGAGTAATCAATAAAATAGACATAAGATTGGTGTGGCGAGTAATCGGTGAAATCGGCATAAGTGAAGTTGGCATAAGATTTGTGTGACAAGCAATCAATGAAGTCGGCATATGATTGGTGTGTCGAGTAATCGGTGAAGTTGGCATAATATTGGTGTTTAATACTAGCAATCCTCGAAGTCGGCATAAGATTGGTGTGACGAGCAATCAATGAAATTCCTTGAATAAGTTCATCAGGACTGTTAGATATCTTACTATTGATAAATTATGTTATACAAATTCAATAATTTATTCGCGTTGTAGACGTTTCATTATCCGATTGGAAGACTTCATCAGTAATGCGACGAACCAGCAAGACTCCTACTCTCATCTCCAGAGTGTACAGTTCTTTGCAGTAATTGGTCATATATATCGTTATGAACACGGCAGAGTGCCGAATACGCAAATTTGCTGATTTGAGTAAACTGCGTTTGAAAATCTTGGTACCATTCCATTGGTCCTTCTTAAAATTTATAACATTCGTGAGCACTCATTTGAAATGTATATTATAGAAGTGAATGTACAAGAATTATTAGCAAACTTGCATGTTCTGAAATAATCGATATATCCCTCAAGACGTGTTTTAACAGCTATTCGGCTTTATGCTGTATCCAAAATGTCTCTACCACTGCGCAGAGAGAGGTCGAATACGCATTCAACTACGTGTAAACCATAGCACGCATTCTTGATTTGGGTCTTTTGTGTAGAAATTACTGGTTGTCCTAAGGCTATGAAAACGTAACTTGCTATATAAGTTATAAATAGTCATCCCTGTAATATTTAGCAAAAACTCGAGGATTTTAAAGCAAAAATAACAATATTGGCCAATATTTTGCGTATGATTTTCCGGGATTTTCCGATTTCACGGGCGCGCGCTCACATTATTAAACCACAGCAATATCATGTGGGGAATGTATGTACTTATTTTGGTATCACTGGATAGAAGATACCTACAGCTATACGTTGGTATCAAATATATTAGTATAGGACATGTATTATAGAAAATTCGGGGCTTCCCGCTATACAATACTATAGATCAACATGATTTGTACAGCTAAGTATACGATTCGTCTCTCTGCCGAATTCATTTATCGCACTTAGGTGCGATTCGTCCAAATCAAAATTTCAATAACTACGTCGGTGAGTAAGATTTACCATTAATTTTTGTTGGAAATAAAAGATAACCTGAAACATAATTATAAGCATACACAAACTCAATTTGCTCAAAATTCTCGATTCGTCACTCTGCCGAATTCATAACGATATGATTTATGTTGGTGTGACGAGCAATCATGAAAGTTGGCATAAGATTTTTGTGACGAGCAATCAGTGAACCAACATAAGATTGGTGTGACGAGCTATCAGTGAAGCCGACATAAGATTCATGAGACGAGCAATCAATGAAGTTGGCATAAAATTGGTGTGACGAGTAATCAGTGAAGTCGACATAAGATTTGTGTGACGAACAATCAATGAAGTTGGCATAAGATTGGTGTGACGAGCAATCAATGAAATAGGCATAAGATTGGTGTGATGAGCAATCAGTCAAGTCGGCATAAGATTGCTTTGACGAGCAATCAATGAAATAGGCTGGTGTGACGAGCAATCATAAGATTGGTATGACAAGCAATCAGTCAAGTCGACATACGATTGGTGTGACGAGTAATCACTGAGGTCGGCATGAGATTGGTGTGACGAGCATCGGTGATGTTGGCATAAGATTGGTGCGACAAGCAATCAACGAAGTCGGCATAGGATTGGTGTGTCGAGCAGACATTGAAGTTGACATAATATTGGTGTGACTAGCAATCCATGAAGTCGGCATAAGGTTAGTGTGACGAGTAATCAGTGAAGTCAGCATAAGATTGTTGTGGCGAGCAATCAATGAAATAGGCATAAGATTGGTGTGACGAGTAAACGGTGAAGTCGGCATATTAAGATTGGTTCGACGAGCAATCAATGAAATAGGCAGAGATTCGTGTGACGAGTAATCAGTGGTGTCGGCATAAGATTGGTCTGACGAGTAATCAATGAAATAGACATAAGATTGGTGTGGCGAGTAATCGGTGAAATCGGCATAAGTGAAGTTGGCATAAGATTTGTGTGACAAGCAAATGAAGTCGGCATAGGATTGGTGTGTCGAGTAATCGGTGAAGTTGGCATAATATTTGTGTTTAATACTAGCAATCCTCGAAGTCGGCATAAGATTGGTGTGACGAGCAATCAATAAGTTCATCATGACTGTTAGATATCTTACTATTGATAAATTATGTTATACAAATTCAATAATTTACTCACGTTGTAGACGTTTCATTATCCGATTGGAAGACTTCATCAGTAATGCGATGAACCAGCAACACTCCTACTCTCATCTCCAGAGTGTACAGTTATTTGCAGTAATTGATCATATGATTTATGTTGGTGTGACGAGCAATCAATAAAGTTGGCATAAGATTTTTGTGACGAGCGATCAGTGAAGCCGACATAAGAGTCATGAGACGAGCAATCAATGAAGTTGGCATAAAATTAGTGTGACGAACAATCAGTGAAGTTGGCATAATATTGGTGTGACGAGCAATCAGTGAAGTTGTCATAAGATTAGTGCGACGAGCAATCAGTGAAGTCGGCATAAGATTGTGTGACGAGCAATCAGAGAAGTTGGCATAAGCTTATTTTGACGGGTAATCAGCGAAGTCGGCATAAGTTTGGTGTGACGAACAATCAATAAAGTTGGTATACGATTTGTGACGAGTAGCCCTGATGTCGGCATAAGATTGGTAACGAGCATCGGTGATGTTGGTATAGGTTTGGTGTGACGAGCAATCAGTGAAGTCTGCATAAGATTGGTGTGACAAGCAATCAACGAAATAGGCATAAGATTGGTGTGACGAGTTATCAGTGAAGTTGGAATATTAACATTGGTGCGACAAGCAATCAATGAAATAAGCACAAGATTGGTCTGGCGAGTAAAAATTGGTGTGGCGTGTATAAATGAAGCTACCCAATTGGGTAGCTATTGGTAGGTTTAACCTATAGCCGAGTTTGAGAACTGTTGTTCTTTTGGAATCAGGCCCCTTGGGGTCATTGTATTTGTAGTATTAAAATTGCAAATGTTTGACACAATAATTAAAGACTTTGCAATCACCCCTAAAATATTGCCAACCACTTTACTGCAGTGTACAAGGGTAACCCTGCCTGATGCCCAGGGACAGGCGATTCGCGCTGAACTTTTTTTCTGCGCAATCTCCGCGCAATTGGCTATTTTTTTCCTATGGGCAGGGATACATGATTTGCACTGAAATAAAGTTCCGCGCAATCTCCGCTCAATTTGCTATTTTTTCCCGCGCAAATCACCTGTCCCTGCCCATATGGACCAGTGCAACATTCAGATTTTACTTCTTCCACAAACATCTGAAAGTGATGTTGTCAATTAAAAGGGCATTTCGTGATCCACAGCATCATCCCCCCACTTTTCTCAAAAAAAGTTGAGATTTTTGATACCTCTGGCTTCATGTTTATGTACAAAAAATTTGTTGCAGATTAATTTGTTTAGCAAAAATATCGTGAAATTTGAATTATGTTCTGGTATACCAGAACGTAATTACAACACATTGTCTATGGAGCAGTATTTTTTTACACATAATCATGCATAACTCGCAAACGCAAAATTGGAATCAACTGAAATTTTCGTGGATATCTACTGAAAAATATCATAAAAAGAAGATGCTAGGATCACAAAATACTCCTTTAAATGACATTTCAATTTCATTAATTTGATACTTTCTTTCTTACTTTGATATCATGATGATGAACAAACAAATAACACCCCTACATTATTATCAATGTATAAAATCAAGCACAATTGCAATATTAAATCTGGAGTGCCAAAATGTACAGTTGATATTGGGCTGTGACCGCTCATTTCAAAATAAAGAAAATAATAAGTAAGCCTAATTAATAATTAATAACTAAAAGTTACTTTGTGCCTTTAAAAAAAAATCTTAGACAGTACACTAAAAATAAATTGTGAAGGGCCTAATCCTATGGTTTAGGCCCCTAACAGTCAATTTTGAGTTTCCCGTCACATAATTTCTGAAAACAAGTGAGGTAACTATTTCATTATTCATTATTCATTATTTTTCTGTCTTTCATTATATGACCAACACACATGTAAAATGTGTTGTTATTTACCGCTCACTCACTTGAAGATGGATGTTTAGCCCAAACGAGAATCAAAGTATATTAAAAAAAAGTCTGCAAGCAAGGTTGACAGCAAAATGTATGTTTTGATTTAGATTTTTCCACAAAAAATAAATAGATATTCATCATTTTTTTTGCAAATATAACCAGTTTTTATCGGTATTTTTTGGAAAATCACAATAATGAAATCAAGTGAGGGTCAGAAAATCAAGTGAGGGCGGGTGATGGGAAACTCAAAATCGACTTTAACTGGCCTAATCAGTGAAATCGGCATAAGTGAAGTTGGCATAAGATTGGTGTGACTAGCAATCCGTGAAGTTGGCATAAGGTTGGTGTGACGAGCAATCATTGAAATAGGCATAAGATTGGTTTACCGAGTAATCAGTGAAGTCGGCATAAGATTTGGGTGACAAATAATCAGTGCAGTTGGCATAAGATTGGTGTGACAAATAATCAATAAATTCGGCATATGATTGGTGTGACGAGCAGACATTGAAGTCGGCATAAGATTTTTGTGACGAGTAATCAGTAAAGGTGGCATACGATTGGTGTGACGAACAATGAATGAAGTTGACATAAGATTGGTGGGACCAGCAATCAGTGAAGTTGGCATAAGATTGGTGTGACGAGCATTCAGTGAAGTCGGCATAAGATTGGTGTGACGAGCAATCAATGAATTCAGCATATGATTGGTGTGACGAGCAGACAGTGAAGTCGACATAAGATTATTGTGATAAGTAATCAATTTAATAGGCATAAGATTGGTGTGACGAGTAATCAGTGAAGCATAAGATTGGTGTGACGGGCAATCAGTGAAATAGGCATAAGATTGGTGTGACGAGTAATTAGTGAAGTCGGCATAAGATTGGTGTGACGAACAATCAATGAAGTTATCATAAGATTGGTGTGACGAGCATTCACTGAAGCCAGCTTAAGATTGGTGTGACGGGCAATCAATGAAATAGGCATAAGATTGGTGTGACGAGTTATCAGTGAAGTCGGCATAAGATTGGTGTGACGAACAATCAATGAAGTTATCATAAGATTGGTGTGACGAGCAATCAGTGATGTTGGCATAAGATTTTTGGGACGAGGAATTAATGAAGTTGGCATAAGATTATTGTGACGAGTAATCATTGAAGTCGGCATAAGATTGTTGTGACGAGCAATCAATGAAATAGATATAAAATTGGCATGACGAGCGATCATAAGATTGGTGTTACGAGCAATCATTGAAATAGGCATAAGATTTGTGTTACGAGCAATCAGTCAACTCGACATACGATTGGTGTGACGAGCAATCAATGAAATAGGCATAAGATTGGGGTGACGAGTAATCAGTGAAGTTGGCATAAGATTTTGTGACGAGTTATCAGTGATGTTGGCATAAGATTTTTGTGACGAGGAATTAATGAAGTTGTCATAAGATTGGTGTGACGAGGAATCAGTGAAGTTGGCATATGATTGTTGTGACGAAGAATCTGTGAAGTTTGTGAAGATCTGTGTGAGGAGCAGCGATCGATGAAGTTGGCATAAGATTATTGTCATTGGCAATTATTGAAGTCGGCATAGGATTTGTGTGACGAGTATCTGTGATGTTGGCATTGTGTGACGCACGGGCAATCAGTGAAGTCGGCATAGGATTTGTGCATCGAGCATCGGTGATGTTGGCATAAGATTTGTGACGAGTATCGGTGATGTTGGCATTGTGTTGGCAGGATTACTGTGATTTATAGTGAAGTCCGCATAAGATTGGTGTGACGAGTATCTGTGATGTTGGCATTGTGTGACGGGCAATCAGTGAAGTCGGCATAGGATTTGTGCATCGAGCATCGGTGATGTTGGCATAAGATTTGTGACGAGTATCGGTGATGTTGGCATTGTGTGACAGGCAAAAGGTTGGCATAGGACTGGCCATTTTTTATCAAATTCAAAGAACGTGTCAATGTATGTCCCGCGTGAATCACAAGTCGGCATAAGATTGGTGTGACGAACAATCAGTGAAGTTGGCGTAAGATCAGTCTAACGAGAAAATACTGATGTTGGTATAAGATTGGTGTGACGAGCAATCAGTGAAGACCGCAATATGATTGGTGTGTCGAGTAATCGGTGAAGTCGGCATAAGTGAAGTTGGCATAATATTGGTGCGACGAGTAATCAGTGAAGGCAGCATAAGATTGGTGTAACGGGCAATTAGTGAAGCCGACATAAGATTGGTGTGGCGAGTAATCGGTGAAATCGGCATAAGATTGGTGTGACGAGTAATCAATGAAATAGGCATAAGATTGGTGTGACGAGTAATCAGTGAAGTCGGCATAAGATTGTTGTGACGAGCAATCAATGAAATAGGCATCAGCTTGGTGTGACGAGCAATCGTAAGATTGGTATGACGAGCAATCAGTCAACTCGACATACGATTGGTGTGACGAGCTATCAGTGAAATGTGCATAAGATTGGTGTGACGAGCAATCAGTGATGTTGGCATAAGATTTTTGGGACGAGGAATTAATGAAGTTGGCATAAGATTATTGTGACGAGTAATCATTGAAGTCGGCATAAGATTATTGTGACGAGCAATCAATGAAATAGATATAAGATTGGCGTGACGAGCGATCATAAGATTGGTGTTACGAGCAATCATTGAAATAGGCATAAGATTTGTGTAACGAGCAATCAGTCAACTCGACATACGATTGGTGTGACGAGCAATCAATGAAATAGGCATAAGATTGGGGTGACGAGTAATCAGTGAAGTTGGCATAAGATTTTGTTACGAGTTATAAGTGATGTTGGCATAGGATTTTTGTGACGAGGAATTAATGAAGTTGTCATAAGATTGATGTGACGAGGAATCAGTGAAGTTGGCATATGATTGTTGTGACGAAGAATCTGTGAAGTTTGCTAAAGATCTGTGTGAGGAGCAGCGATCGATGAAGTTGGCATAAGATTATTGTCATGGGC